>NC_073696.1:226342389-226662944 GCF_029784165.1 Wyeomyia smithii
TCTGTAAAAAAGGAGAAAGTTCCACCTATTGTGGCAACTATTGCTTCTGAATTTAATATTTTTAAAAGAGAACTTTCTACGTTTCTCTCCGACGTCAAAGTTACTTAACAAATTGGCCGAAGAGGCGAATGCCGTTTACTGGCCCAAACATTGAAAGATTGGAATCGTCTTATTCAGTATTTAACTGAAAAGATGTATACATTTTTTACATATGATCCGAAGAGCGCCAAGCCGTTCAAGGTCGTATTGAAAGGTCTCACCAACGATCAAACCGTTGATGAGATCAAAATTACTAGGTATAGCCCCTACCCAAGTAATTCTGATGAAACAAAAATCACGAGGCGAAAACAGTCAGCGAACTGGAATTTCCCTTGTAAACTATTTAATTCATTTTAACCGTAGTGAGGTTAATAACTTAAAATTTTTTGAAAAAGCACATGCTTTATATAACGTGCGTGTAAAATGGGAATTATATCGAAAGTTTGGCGGAGGTGAAAAGCATATCACCCAATGCCGTGTTTGCCAACGTTATGACCATGGTTCAAAGTTTTGTAACATGGACCAAAAATGCCTCAATTGTGGAGACTCTTCTCACAAAAAGGACACATGTCCTGTGAAAGAGAGTAAAAATTTTCGCTCTGCGAATTGTAACGGCAACCATATGTCGAATTTTTATCAATGCCCAGCCCGTTTAGCAATTGTTAAGGCAAGGAAGGGTAAACAAAATTCAAAACAAAATTCTCCAAGCGTACCAGTGACGCATAGTTTACCTACTCCTTTGCATACCCGTTTAACTTATGCACAGGTTACAGGTAGTTCGAACATTATACCGCCTAGTGTTGGTAGTTCGAAAATGACCGTTAATATGGGTAAGCATAACACGCTAGAAAATAATTGTACACCTATTACTCCAGCTAATATTGCTGCCGAAAATATTTTTTCTAATGTCAACTGCCTGGGGCCTATTACGGCAGGTAAACTTTCTGTTTTGCAACAGGCCATGTCGATCTTATGAACGCCATGTTGCAGGCAAAATCAATGTTTGAAGCCATTCAAATAGGCACAAATTTTACTATTAAAATTGTTTCTAATTTAAAATTTAGCAATGATTTTAAATAAAACAATTAAAATATTAAATTGGAATGCTCGCTCATTGAAGGCCAATGAGAATGAGCTTTTTAATTTTTTAACAGTAAATATTGTGCATATTGCAATTATTACTGAAACATTTTTGAAACCTAACATAAAATTAAAATATGATCCCAATTACGTGGTTCATAGATGTGATAGGATTCAGGGTTCCGGCGGTGGAGTTGCAATTGTTATTCATCGCCGAATCAAACATCGTGCTCTTCCCGATCTTGAGACGAAGGTTATTGAAACTTTGGGAATTGAAGTTCAAACTGGACTTGGGATTTTATTAATTGCCGCAGCATATTAACCATTTCAATGCACACGCGAGCACAAAAATTATTTTAAAGGTGATTTACAAAAACTCACCAGAAATCGTTCAAAATTTTTTATAATCGGCGATTTTAACGCTAAACATCCATCATGGAATAATTCTCAAAGTAATTCCAATGGCAAAATTTTATTCAATGATTGTTCTTCAGGATACTATTCTATTTTGTCTCCGAATAGTCCTACATGCTTTTGTTCTGTAAGAAACCCTTCAACAATTGATTTGGTGCTAACAGATCAAAGTCATGTATGTAGTGATTTGATCACACATGCTGACTTTGATTCTGACCATCTTCCAATAACTTTTTCTTTATCACATGAATCAGTATTAAACCCTATGAGCTCTGTTTTTAATTATAACAAGGCTAATTGGGAAAGATACAAAGCTCATATTGAGAGAAATTTCAATGATGAGTTTGATTTGCAAAACGAAGTGAATATTGATTTCGCTTTGGAAGCATTAAAATGTGCAATTGTTGATGCCAGGAATTATTCTGTTCCAAAGGCTCACGTGAAATTTGATTCACCAATAATTGACGAAAATCTTCAACTTCTAATTCGTTTGAAAAATGTCCGCAGACGTCAATATCAACGTTCTCGTGACCCTGTTTTTAAAACTATTTATAAAGATTTACAGAAAGAGATTAAACATAGATTTACTCTTCTGAGAAATCAAAATTTTGAGACTAAAGTTGAAAAATTGAAACCATATTCAAAACCTTTTTGGAAGCTGTCGAAGATTCTTAAGAAACCTTCAAAGCCTATTCCAGTTTTAAAAGATGGTGAACGTTTTCTTGTATCCAATGAACAAAAGGCTCAAAGACTTGCTCAGCAGTTTGAGAGTGTTCATAACTCAAATTTGAATTTTGTGAGTCCAATTGAAAATGAAGTCACACGTCAATTTGATTTAGTTTCTTCCCAGAATTTTTTAACCTGCAGAAATAATTGAAACTAACTTGAATGAAGTAAAATCAATTATTAAAAGTTTCAAAAATATGAAAACACCTGGTGACGATGGAATCTTTAATATATTAATCAAACATCGCCCTGAAAGCACAATGGAATTTTTAGTGAAAACTTTCAATTGCTGCTTCAAAATTGCATATTTTCCCAAATTATGGAAAAATGCAAAAATTACTCCAATTTTAAAACCGGATAAGAACCCAGCTGAAGTTTCAAGTTATCGACCAATCAGTTTGCTTTCTTCAATAAGTAAACTGTTTGAGAGAATTATTCTTAACAGAATGATGTCACACATCAACGAAAATTCAATTTTTGCAAATGAACAGTTTTGATTTCGCCATGGGCATTCCACAACTCATCAATTGCTCAGAGTTACTAATATGATACGAGCTAACAAATCTGAAGGTTATTCCACTGGAGCTGCTCTTTTAGACATAGAAAAAGCATTCGACAGTGTTTGGCATAAAGGTTTGATTGCGAAATTGCAAACTTTTAATTTTCCAATTATCCTAACCAAAATTTTAAAAAATTATCTTACTGATCGAACTCTGCAGGTTGTCTATCAGAATTCACATTCTGATAGATTTCCTGCCAGAGCAGGTGTGCCTCAAGGTTCAATCTTGCGTCCAGACCTGTACAACATATTTACTTCAGATCTTCCTGATTTGCCTCCAGGATGCACAAAGTCATTGTTCTGCGATGACACAAGCATTTCCGTAAAAGGAAAAAGTCTTCGTGTCATATGCAGTCGAGTGCAGAAAAGTTTAGATATTTTTTCTCCCTACTTGCAAAGGTGGAAAATCTCTCCCAATGCTACTAACACTCAAATGATAATTTTTCCGCATAAGCCTAGGGCTTCTTTTCTCAAGCCAAACAATAATCACGTTGTCAAGATGAATGGGTTTATTTTAAGTTGGTCTGACAAGGTTAAGTACTCGGGACTAATTTGTGATAAAAAACTTATTTTCAAAGAGCACATTGAGAGTATACAAGCCAAGTGCATCATCGAGGAGGTCGAGTTGACGGCCGCGCACTGTATACGCAAGGTCGAGGACTGGATGCGCTCCAGGAAACTGGAGCTCGCGCATCATAAGACGGAGGTCACGGTTGTGAACAACCGTAAATCGGAGCAACAGGCGGTGGTCAGAGTCGGAGACTGCACCATCACCTCGAAGCGATCCCTGAAGCTCTTGGGGGTTATGGTGGACGACAAGCTCACGTTCGGGAGTCACGTCGACTATGCCTGTAAGAGGGCCTCATCGGCTATTGCAGCACTATCTCGTATGATGTCCAATAGCTCAGCGGTTTATGGCAGCAAGCGAAGACTTTTTGCCAGCGTGGTTTCGTCCATACTTAGGTATGGTGGGCCAGTGTGGTCCAGAGCGCTAGGTACTAACAGTTACCGTGGTAAACTGGAAAGTACCTACAGGCTCATGTGCCTGAGAGTTGCGAGTGCGTATCGTACGGTGTCATACGATGCAATCTGTGTCTTGTCCGACATGATGCCTATCAGCATCGCCATCAAGGAGGACAGAGAGTGTTTCGACCAACGTGACACAAGGGGCATACGAGGTACCAGAAGGTCATTCTCGATGCTCCGCTGGCAGCGGGAATGGTCCAACTCCACAAAGGGCAGATGGACGCTCCGACTCATACCGGAGATATCCGGCTGGGTCGGGAGACGACATGGTGAAGTGAACTTCCACCTGACACAAATCCTGTCAGGCCATGGTTGTTGCAGGCAATATCTGCACAGGTTCGGACACGCGGTGTCCCCCATGTGTCCCGAGTGCGTGGAGGAGGAGGAGACTGCTGAGCATATCTTCTTCGTATGCCCCCGTTTCGTAAGAGCGAGGTGCAACATGATGGCTGTGAGCGGGCCTGGCACTACTCCGGACAATCTAGTCCGGAGGATGTGCGACGACCCGGACATCTGGAACGCGGTCTGTGCGGCCGCCTCTCAGATTGTTCTGGAGCTGCAACGTGTGTGGCGGGTCAACCACCAACACGCCAGTGGTAGCTAATTACCAGTCTCCAGGTAGTTAGCTAGGAGGTTATAAGAGTAAAGAGGGTGCATCACGCACAAAAGCCACTACCCGACGTAATACTTAACCGTCGTTCCGGGAAGACCAGGGCTGGAGACTGGAGGGGTTTTAGTGGGTCGGGACAGGGATCAGTAGGTTCCTGGGCGAGTGTAACTACCCCAGCATCTCTCCCCTAGTCTCATCCCCACACCCTGAGTTCTCTTCTCAGGTGTCTGTTTGTTATCCTCTCATTAACAGGAATTCTAAACTTTGTTTAAAGAACAAACTTTTAATTTACAAACAAATTTTTAGACCAGCAATGCTTTATGCTGTACCGATCTGGTCAAGTTGCTGTTCAACAAGGAAGAAAACGCTCCAAAGGATTCAGAATAAAATTCTAAAAATGATTTTGAAGCGTCCTCTTTGGTTTGGTACACTCGAATTACATAGACTTACTGGTGTTGAACCATTAGAAACTATGTCAAATAAAATTATTAACAATTTTCGACAAAAAACGTTGCAATCCTCAATTGCTACGATAAGCTCTCTTTATAGCCAATAAGTTATCAATTAAGTTAGTTGTAAGTTTACTTCCCCTTTTCTGACAAGTAGGTTTAAATCCCTACGAATGATAAGTCCTAATTGCGAAAGCAAACAAATCCTAACAATTAAAATTACAAATTTCTAACAGTGTTGAGAAGTCACCATTTGTGATTGGACACACATACTCATTATTTATTAATATTTATCATAAATACTTAAGCTACAAAAAAAAAAAAGGTTGATGCTCACTTTTGGGTGAATTAATTATAAATTTGCAACTTCTAGAAAATGGAGAATGATTAATTGAACCACTTTGCTGAAGACACTACAACTCTAAAATATTTTTTTTACAGGTCAAAACAATTTCGACCACGTTTTGGCAGCTTTAGAGAAAGTGTGCAACTGTCTGCTGTGACATCCTCTATCTCAGTTTCAATTATCTTAAAATTATTATACGTAATTCACTTATTAGCAAAATTTCGTTTCAGTTCAGTAGTCGAAACCATTTTTGTTTTTTTAACATTTTAGCTGGAAATTATTTATTACGGAAATGTATTCTTCTAATAAAACATGTAGAAAAAACTAAAAAACAAAACCTGACTTTTAAAATCTCGTTTTAAATGTTTTGAAGTTTGCAAGTAGGAAGAAACAACACGTATTATTCATTGCAAGTGGAAGTGATGTGTTTATTTGAAAATAAATATCATTCAGTGTTTATTTTCAAACACTTTTAGTAATTCTTTTCAAAAATGAGTTTTGCAATTAGTCACGTCTACTGCAATTTCTACTCTAGCAAAAATGATAAAAGTTTTCACAATCCAGACCTCTATATCCTTTAACAAATTGCAGCAATCCGTAATTTCGGAGCATCCCTCCTGCAAAACCGGGCCAATTCGTACACGAAAGAAGATACCAACCAGACCGTGGAATATCGAGAGATACACATTATGAGAGAAAGACACTGCACAGTATTAAATCTGGCTGAATACCGTCACCGGAGTGGAACCAGGCGACGGAACGGCTGTTTGCCAAGCGGAATATATGCATGGGAAAATATTTTAATGAGAGACTTAGAGGTGCAATTCGTGGTGATTGATTTTCTTTTCCTTTTTTTTCTCTCCCCGTCAACCTTTACACTGCCTTATAGTTCAACGTTAGTGCGAACCAAGCTAACAAACGCCTGAAGATATTCACAACCCAGCAAACAAGCGAGTCATAATTCCAGGCAACGATGTCAACTAGTTTCCCGTTCTTCGGTGCCATGAGAAATTAAACAACTCCACATATTAAGTCGTTTAGTGTAATTTATTCCCATGGCGCAGTGCCTTGTGCTTTCACGGGAACCATGATCACGGGGGCAACGTTTAACGTTCGTACTAATTCGAACAATTTTCTATCATCAAAAGGTAGCGATCAGCTCTCTTTATAATTTGAGAAACCTGATTGAGACTCCGGAAATCGATCGGCTCGTTCCCAGAGGTCTTGCTCGCTTGTTTCACACCACTTGGTAGCTAGCTAGCGAGCACGAGGATGACTCAAGATAATGTTATTTCCAGCATTAGCTTCGAGACCACGACTTAAATTAATCGCTGGTGCAGGTCGCAAAATTTTCAATCGGGTTTCACTGGATCCCAACATGCCGGTGTCCCCTCGCTCGAGTGTTAGACACTGTTGCTGTAGCAAAGTGAGAGTGTGTGAGAGAGAGAAAGAACGGTGCAGAGGTATAACCAGCGACTAGAGGTCTCCGCGAGCGATGATTATGTAAGATGATTAGTTTGTGTACATGCGCGAAGAGCTCGGTTCCCACGCGCTCAAAACCGACTCGAAGCTAGTCAATCTTGACAGGCTGGCTTGGTGCGGCATCATCGTCGATTGCTACAGCCCAGAGCCAGGTATTTAGGTACCGTGAAGTTGTTTTTATTTATTCCGCAATGCGTCCGCACTCAAGCTTCTGCCCGGCGTCCGATGTTACCGCTACTACCGATATGCTGGCTGGGCGTCCCAATCGAGAGTTGGGTGTTTTTTCGCCCTCTCACTAGTTTTTATTGGTGAAATTGGTTTTCATTACCTGTCAATTAGGCAAAAGTCGTGCTGAAGGTCTTTGTTCGAGCCATGTTCGCTTTAGTTCCGAAAGGGAAGCTACTCCTCGTATGTGACCCCCAGAGATCAAACCCAGGAGTGACAAATGATTTTGATAAATGCTTTTGATTTGATTTACTGCCACTTATAGCAATTTGTACCAGTGCTTGTTGGGCAATCGGTCAATTGTTGACAGCACGCAGACCTTTGATTGGTAACTAGCTCCGTACATGGTGACTCAGTATGTGTCATATAGTTTTTTTTTAGAATGTTACTTTATCATTTATTTATTTATCATCAGACCGACATCGGTCTCCATGAATGCTGGGTGAGGAAAAGCTCACTTGAGGTGGTTGCAAGGACCTTCCTCAAATGTGCACAAAAACCTCACCATCTTTTAGTATACAACATATAATAAAAACTAAAAAATAACAATACATCAGAATGATTAAAACAAACTATTGGAAAGTAATCTACGGCGATACACGAATGAAGATTCATTAAAATTGAACAATTCGCTGAACTCGTTGAATTGGCGAATCATAGATGTGATTGGAGAGTTTGCAGCGTACTGTGTTGATTGGAATCCCACCTGTAGCATAGCTCTGGGTCGAAGCGTTCTGGATGGTGCATAGAACCCGATTTCTTCTAAAAGGGTTTTCAATTGTAACGATTATAGGAATGGGGAGGTGAAGGTTGTTGAGGAACGAACCGGTCTTCAACTTTGTTTTGACTTCTGTATTCTATTATAATGGTATTATAATGGAATCAAAACAACGTTGATTACGTTGAGTTGAAATTAGCATCAAATTTAAAATAATAATAAAAGCAAACATGTGATGTTAAACGAGCGAAATTCTTTGAATTATTCATCAAATCTTTTTTTGGTTGAGAGTGATTGTTTTGATTGTTTGATTGTTGAGTGATAATACTTTTCTATGAATATATAATTGTTTTGCGGGAGAACTTCCAAAAAAGGTGAAATTTCACAGTACAAATAAAACTATTCAAACTGAATTTTAAAATATCTCGAAAACTGATGGATTAAGACAGTAAGTCATTCTTATATACGTTTAAATTTATAAAATGCTCTAAAATAAAGTTATTAAAAAATGTGTTCAATTTGATTTAGTTTCAAATTTAGTGTATGAATATGATATGGAAACAGCGCACCAAAGCGAACCAAGTACCAAAAAAAAAAAACAAAACGAAACCCGTGCATTAAAAAAGACCGTTTTCATTATTGACTGTTTAAAAATTGTGTAACATCAGTTCTTTTTCTGACATTCATTCTGTTCATTTCAGGTCGACCTTCTCGAACTTTTTTTGCGCAAAGCCTTTTAAATGTTAAAAGTAAACTTATTGCTACTCTTCTTTTTATATCAAGTGCTTTAAAAAAGCAATTGTTTGCATTGACTGATAGACTGGATTCTGCCTATGAACCTAAGCTGAAAGAGAATAGATTTTTTTTCTCCTGATCATGCAGCAAAAAAACACTGCTTTCAGATTTACTCATTTCCCAAGTCTTATTATTATTTTTTTAGACTTCACTCATCAATACAAGCGAGCGAGCACTGAATTCGTTGCCGATGACAAAAACTATCCCTGACCTGGACGGCCTACGAAGAAAGATCGTGGATGAAGGAGAAAAACTCCCTCGCCAGAAATAATAAATATACATGGCTATAATAGAAGCTCAGCAGGTACAGAGAGAAAGAAAAAAAAAACCTTCTACACAATTTTATTTCCACAGTCATCCTTAGTTTAACGACAGAATTTTCCCACAGTTATGAAAGACAGAAAAAATCATCAGTATCAGCTGGCGCTTTTGGTTCCACGAATTTCCGTTCCTAGCTCACCGTGGAAAGCTGCAATTGTTTTACAGCCCTACGAAACCTACCAAGGTATCGATTCGTTAATGACAGGATATGCCAATTTACAGCTCGGCCGGTTTCGAAATAGCTTATCTTACCGATCCTGGGATATGTAAATTTTTCACAAAAGGGTGCAATAAAAAAGTCGATTCCAGTCTAACGCCTTACGGCGCATAACATTGGACTTTCGCTGACTCTATCCTGCTTCTAATTACTTTTCCGAGCGAAACATTTTTAACGCCAGATGTGTTTGCATCTCATTATCCCATTTGCATCAAACTTGCAAAGATGCGCTTCCTGAGGAAAGGCGCTCACCTTAGCCAAGTACCACATTTGCATCTATCCTCTGGCATCTATCTTTCTCCTCTGCACATAAGCTGTGTGATGAATTGCATCCAGGAGTTTAACTGCATGTCTAGTTGCAACAAGGAAATTCCCCTCGTTCGCACTCCATGCAAAAGAAAATGTTTACGACAGGGACCAGATGTTTGCGCTACAGCGCTATAATTTCCTCGGTAAATAATCCCGGTTTTGGTGAGACTTATTTTCACTCCGCAGAAACTGTAAAGACGGAAGATAAAATATGCACACACACCCAGCACAGTTCCAGACCACGGTAAGTAGTAGATATTTAGTAAGCAAACATTGAAGTTCCATAGTTGAAGGTCAATAAACGCGAGGGTTCATTTTTTTGGCCTGCTGCTGCTGCCGATCCGATATACGTATTCATATAGAGACGCATTTCTGAGAACAACAGGACAACGAAACCGGCAGACAGGACATCCCATGATATACGGCAGCAGATGGAAGAAGCATCAGCATCAGAGCGACGGCGAGGGTGGACGAAACGGAAATACTTCCGATTTTTTAGATCCCCAGGCAGGAAATACTTTTAATGAAGGGAGGAGACCCGAAAGCCGAACGAAGAGAAACGAGAGAAAATTATTTAAAATGTTTTTATGTTCCATTTTGGAATCCTAATTTAGAATTAAGACTTTTGAGGACCAAAATGCTGAGAAATAGGATGCATCGTGTGTAGGGGGACGCAAAAGCATCTGGTATTTGAGGATGCATGTACTGAACGTGGGATAAAGTACCGAACCGGTGAATGGTATATACATTATAGTTTGATAAAAAAAAATCCGAAATAGTTTAGCTTTACTTTTTGAAGCTAAAAAACCTCTACTATATGACTCTTAACCGTTGCATAATTACATAATTTTCATAGCTTTTTCACGCATATATACAAAAAATCCAGATCATCTGTAAAAACGATAATTTTAATACAAAAAAGCTTAGAGTTATAATAGATAGATAGAAAAATAGATTGATAGAATAGATTTTGACGCCCTAGTCACCAACGTTTTTTCAGAGACTTAAATGGGGTTTCTCGTAAGCACAACGTTGAAGCGACGAACCCGGTTAGCAGACACTTTGACGTGAGTTCACAAGTTATTACACTGGCTAGAGGCACCAAATTTCACAGAAATGGTTATAGGAGCTATATTTTTCACGGGCAACTATTTTAAGTTTTGGGACAGCTTTTTCTTTCGCTTTTGTCGACCAGTGTCATCTATATTTTAGTGCTGGGACTTTTAACCGGATATATTCGTGATCCGGTTATCCGAAGCTCGGATCACGGATGTGTAAACGAATACTATTCGGATGTCTGGATATCCGGATACGGATAATCGAATAGTCGGATATCCGGATATACTATTCGGATATCCGGATTTTTTTTTCATTCTTTTAAGCCCGTTCGAATGCAATGTAACTCGAAAAATGGCTTTTTCCACAATCCCCCATCCCCTCGTAAGTAAAAATTTACATAATTCTCATTAAACTATGTTTGGATGCAATATCCGGATATCCGGATATCCGACTATCTTAAAATCCGGATATCCTGTCGGATAATATCAGGATATCCGGTTGACCCGGATTTTGGATAATTGACGGATATCCGAGGTCGGATATCCGGATAGTCCCAGCACTACTATATTTTATCAATTGAGTTGTAATTCAGTTTATAAATTGACAAATAAAAATTTCTGGGTTTCCTTCACAATTTTCATGATGATTTGACTCACAAGTGAACTAAAATGAGAGTAGAACAAATTTTGACAAAGCCACTCTTTGAAACACTTGAAAAAAAAAACAAAAGAGTGTTCGCGCTGTTTCGATATTACGAAAACAAAAAATTAATTAAATATGAGAATTTAACATCAAAATTTAAGCAAAGTTAAAAAAAGTGAAACGGAATTGAAACTAGTCTAGTTTCTAGTTTGGAAATTTTGAGAAAATATTCGCAACAGTACTAAATAGTTTACATACGAACAAAACATTGTTTCTTGTTTTTTTAATAGCCACTCATTGTTTTTTTTATTTTTCCAGACAATTACTTTTTGAACTCTTACAAAAAGAGAAGCGTGAATGGGAGAAAGCGGCGTGAGGGAAGCAAGAGAGATACATATGCGAGAGATAGATAGAGAAGAGAGAGAGAGATATGTGTGAGAGAGAAATGATAAAAATGTCTAGATTGTTTAAATATAATATATGTAAAAAAATAATAAAAGTGTCCAAAATGCTAAATATGTCCAATATCACAAACGTCAAAAACGACAAAACTGTCCAAGATTTTAAAAATGCCAAACATGTTCAAAATTTCAGTAACATCGAAACTATCAAAAATTTATGTTAAATCTTCCAAAATATCAATTTACCAGAGAAACGTCGAACATGTCAGGTGTCGAAAATGTTTAAAAATAAGGAAAAAGCGTTATGGGAGAGAAACAGGAGATAAAAAGAGAGAAAGGAAAAAGAACAGAAGAAGAGAGAGAAAAAAGAGAACCATTGAACGCAAAAGTCAAGCTTTAATCAGCCAATGTGTCCTTTCAAAATGCACACCGATTACTCTGATTCCGCACAAAATTTCACACATGAAATGCATAACGGAACAGTTGTATAGTGACAGAGATCGAAATCAGAATTTGTATCATATAAACAAAACAGACAAAATGATTGAGACAGGCAAAGTTTTGTAAATGTTTTAATGGCCAGAACTTCACGAAAAATGAATTTATTTTGACGAAACAGGTTTCATTTTACAGAAAAGGCTAGGCTTCCAATATTACTTGAAATCTTGACATAACCAACGGACTCCGAAAATGTTCCCGATTTTAGGAGTGTGTGTCAAAATGTACATTTTTGCAGCGCATAGAACACGATTTCTGACATCTTGTTTTTATTAGGTTCATATTGTGCCAATAAACTAGAATTCTATTCTAGTTCATTAGTACCCAATGGTTGTAAATCTGTCAATCAGTCGTGCTGATTCTGCACAATATTGATGTGGTTTCGCACCCTTCAAATTTTTACCTGTAGGAAAAGAAAGAGCCTTCGAGAATTCTGCTGGTGAGAAGATCCTGAGTGTTGTTATTTTTCTTCGCTTTCAACTTGAGGCAATGGTATTGTGCCGTGTCAAATAAATGTTGTGTGAACAAAAAAACTTGAGGCAATGGTCTGGGGTAATTTCAAACCAATGCACCGATTTGAAACAAACTTTTTTCAAGAAAAAAGTGGTTAAACAAGGATTCTTTGCATTTTTATAGGGTAAAAACAGTAAAAGTTGTAATAAAAATCTAGAATTATTCACTGGTCGACGAAATGCAAATAAAGTGCATTCCAAAAGCCCAAAGCGGAAAAAATTGAAAGATTATAGCTATTCAACCATTTCTATGAATTTCAGTGCTCCTAGCCATTACAAAAACGCGTCAACTTACGTGAGAGTATCGCATATAAATTCTTCGCCGGGTTCGTCGCTTTAACGTTATGTTTACGAGAAAACTCATTTGAGTCTCTAAAAAACGGAAATGGCCAGGGACACCAAAATCCACAGGATTAGTTGAATAGCTATGATCTTACATTTTTTTCCGGTTTGAGCTTTTGGGGTGAACCTGTCCAGTGTTCACCAGTGTTCTCTTCAAATTCGTTCAAAGGTAAATTTGAACGTCATTAGTTTTTGTATACTGATAAAATGAACAAGATTTAGGAGAAACAATTTGGGTGAATTTTTTCCATTACATGTCTTTTGAGACCCCAAAAAGAACCGTATGAGAACTGATAGTGACGGATGAGTTGGGGAGCCACCAAGGCAGTTGGATGTTAAAAAGACGATAACCGTTTGCGGTAAAAAATAGTCGAAAATTGCCGATTTTCCGTAGGTTTACCTTTAATCGCACTGACGAAACTACTCATGCATCATCAATCATAGTAACCCATGAGTTAGCAAAAAATAATTGACAGCTCTATCAGTCAAACTCTAACTGTGATGGCGAAAAAAGTGAAGCTACTCCGTTCAGAAGTGTGCGCATTCAAAGAACGGTACCCCGCCGCGTCAAAAACGGACATCGTGCGGCACTTTGTGGACGCCGGGTATGCCCGTTTCGGCATCTACACCATCTTAGCACTATTGGATAACGATCAGAGCATCGAAAGTAAGCCCGGTTCCGGACCGCCAACGACCCTGAGCGACAAAAAGCTTTAAAGGATGCTGAAGAGGAAGATCAAGGGAAAAGTGGCTGAATCGCTGCGTGCAATGGGCCGGGAGGTTGGTGCATGCGGTAAAACAGTGAAAAAGTATTTGGAGAACATGGATATACATGTCAGGAAGCGGCAGTCCCGTCCACTGGTCTCGGAGCTGCAGGCAATGACGCAGCAGCTCCGCCTGAATAAGATGGTCAAGTCGATTTACCCAACGAATCGCGACGTGGCAGTGGTGATGGAGTGTGGACCTATCTCACCCTGGATGGCAACGACTGGCAGGGTACTGCGTATTCACTTCTCCCACGAAGGAAGTGAGCTCCGCCCAAAGTTCCCCCTGATGCGTCCCATCGAGAATTTCTGGGCAAACTTGAAGCCCAAGATCTAGTCCAACAATTTTGTCGCGAAAACCGAGGAGGAAGTAATAAAAAAACGTAGAAAGAGCTAAAAACATGCCTACATCTTTTCATCCGCCATGGCAAAAGTTCCGGTTAACTGCCGGAAGGCTGTTGGCAAGGGCGTAGAATTTCTTTGCAAATAAGATAATATAATTACCTACTTACTTACTTTTACTTTGTTGGCTAACGAACCGTTCACCGGTCTAGGGCCGAACGACTTAGATATGTCCAGCTTCTTCTGTCTTGGGCAGCCGCTCTCTAATCTCCTCGTACACCAGCAGATCGTGCATCTCCTTCCACCGCGCACATCCACCGCGTGCGAGGTCTACCACGGAGTCGACGGCCTCTTCCTGGTTCTCTACTAAAAATAGTTATGGCGGCTCTCTTGTCAGGCATTCTGGCTACATGTCCAGCCCACTGAAGCCTGCCCCGCTGTATTACCTTCACTATATCACCATGCTTGTATACCTGGTACAACTCGTGATTCATGCGTCTGCACCACACTTCATCTTCCAGTTTACCACCAAGCATCAATTGCAGAACTCTACGCTCAAAAACTCCGAGCACTCGTCGATCAGCTTCCTTCAGCGTCCATGCTTCATGTCCGTGAAGGGCCACCGGGAGTATCAGCATCATATATAGCGCTAGTTTTGTGAGAGTTTGCAAACTACGGGACCTTAGCTGGTTACGTAGTCCGTAGAAGGCCCTGTTCACAGCTGCAATTCATCCTTTCACTTCACGGCTCTTATCGTTGTCACATGTCACAAGCGTAAGATAAACGAATTCGTCAACCTTTTCAAATCATTCCCCATCTATAATTACCAATAATCCCCATACAAATTACCCAATAATATAATTCCCATTAATGGGAAATTTATCCACCTCAATTATCTGTCATAGTTTTTTTTTTCATCACCATCTGAAAAAAGTCCATTTTTTTACCGCAAACGTTAAAGAATTGGAAACAGAAAAGCTGCTTGTGATAATGGTATCCCATCCCGGCCAAACTTCTGAAAGTGGGAGGCAAGCAGCTGCACAGTGCGATCGACCGGATCATTTTTCAAATCTGAGTGAAGGAACAAATTCCAAACGACTGGTTGGAAGGGCCATTGATTCGACTACAGAAATTATAGAGGCATCACGTAGCTAAATTCTACGTATAAAGTACTCATTAGTATGCTGTTCTTCAAATTAAGACCGTTGGCGGAACCTTTTGTCGATAAACATCACGCTGGTTTTCGAAAGGGACGCTCCACGGCTGATCAAATCTTCACCCTGTGACAGATCCTAGATAAGTTCCAATAATACAATCCTCAGACTCTTTGTGGATTTCAAGACGGCGTACGACTCAGTCGAGTGAAATGAGCTATGGCAGATAATGCCAGAAAACGTTATTCCGACGAAACTGATGAAGGTGATTTGAATGATGCTGGAGAGATCAACGTAATGCATACGAATAGCGGGCGGGACAACAGTCGCTTTCGTGACATTGGATAGATTAAAGCAAGGGGAAGCATTTTCGAACCTTCTGTTCAACATTGCCTTGGAAGGTGCAATACGAAGAGCAAACGTGGACAGAATTGACACCATCGTTACAAACTCTCGCGTGCTTATTGGCTTTGCGGATGACATCAATATAATCGGGACAAAACGGTAGAGCTGTAGAAGAAGCCTTCATGCCCTCTAGGAGGTTGAGGCTCATCATCAATTCTGCCAAAACTAAGTGCATGGTAGCGTACGTGGTAGTGCTAGTGATGTTGGTGCTGAGGTAGAGCTAGATGGGGAAATCTTCAAAATGGTTGAACAATTCATATACTTTGATACGCTCGTGACATGTACAACGACGTGAAGCGTGAAGTCAAACGATAAATTACAGCTGCAGAAAGGACTTTCTACGGACTACGTATCCCGTAGTCTGCAGAATCGCTCAAAACTGGCGCTGTATAGAACGCTGATCTTCCCGGTTGTGCTCTACGCCAGCGGTTTTCAACCTTTTTTTGTTCGTTTTTTTTTTCTTGACGATATTTTTCATACCGATTGTACTTGGAATTGGCTTGGAATGCTCTCGCATAGTAGAGGGTAGTGGTAACGGGTGACAACTAAAAATCTCGAATTTTTTGGGGGCTCTTTTACTCCACAAAAACACTTAGAGAGAAATGAAAATATGTATATGAAAGCTCTATCTTTCCTCTTTATGTCAGTATTTTGTGTTTTATTTATACATGCTCAATTCGGTTCAAAATGGCGTCCAAACAAGGAGCATTCCGCAAGTGCATTGTACGGTTCGGTATGAACTGCAAAACAATTTTGACAAGAGGTGAATAAACCATTTTGAAAGCGAAAATCTTCCGGTTTCTATTGTTTATGGTTTCCTGCAAACCTCAACTATAATCCGCCAGGGAGAAAGCTGAAGATCAGCCTGCGTAGTGAACAGAAAAGGACTTTTCCCTTTTTGTCAAATCATGGTTTAAGCCTAGTGATTTGGCTATCAATTAAAATTTATAGCAGAACGAATGTTTGAACAACATTATGATTCCATTTCTTTTAAAACATCATACAGATGAATTGGGTATGTGATTTAGCCAGAAAAAATATCATCACAGTACGTCAAAAACACAAACGTTCCTAAGCAACCACTCGACTCCATTTGTACCCCAAATACGCAACCCTACAAATCCACCCCAGTGTCGTTCAATCGAAGATTTCCTTGGGATTTTTAGTTCCTTTGGTGCAAAAATAACTGGAAATCAACGAATTCTGAACAGTTGATCGGTAAAATCAAGAGATGCATTCGAAAAGCGGACTTGAAAACCGTACAACGCTCTTGTTTCGGCAGCAAAAGAAAACTTCGTCGGGAGGTCGGTAACGGACCTTTCTCAAATGTTCAATATTTTTTGTTAGCTCATAGTGAATGTATCTTCATGAGAATTAAATCAGTTTTTCTTTAATTTCTTCCACCTTTTTTGACAGCGGTAGAAAAAAATTCCAAATTTTTAATTGTCAAATTGTTTAATTGTTTTATTGTGTTAGTTTAGTGCAGGTTTTAAAATGAACTATGCTTTGTTTGATTGCTACAGTCATGTTTAGGAGCAAAATTGAACATCAAATGAAGTATTATAAAAAATTACTTTGTCCACCATTACTGGTTTTTCTTTCGCGTACCCCCTGAAAACTTTTGAGTACCCCCAGCGGTACGCGTACCCCAGGTTGAGAACCGATGCTCTACGCCATAGAAGCTGATTGATGAGTAGTCGAACATTTATTTGAGTAGTCGGAGTTTTTTCGAGAATAAGTTTCGGAACTGCACTGTGTTTTCTACATATTTAAGTAATCTTTCAAAATCATACTAATAACCATAACAGAAATATGTTCCGGAATGACCAGTATGAGGCTTAAAAGTTCTTAAAATTCTCCCTCGTGACAAAATTAAATGAAATCTGAAATGCATATTGTCAATTTTTTATCCATTTACTTCTGTGACCACTGAAACCACAAAGGAATCTGTCAAGAAATTAACTTTTTTTTTAAAAATCAATGACAACCAAAAAAACACAAAATTTTTCCACTGTATTAGGAAAGATTTATGCCCATGTTAGTATGTTTCTGTTTGCATGTATACAAAATACCTCAGCTGTGAATCTAATCCCATAAAACAGAATAGTTTGCACATAATTATTGGGTCATTCTAGCCATATTCGGCGCATCTGAAGTCAGGCCGAAGAAACTCATGTGGGTAACGATAGTGTTGATTCGAATGAGAACGTTTGAATCATCGGAATCGCCTATAAGAATATAATAATAAAGAAGAGTTCTCATCCAACAAACTTTCTTTTATCTAGCATTTGCCTTGGATTGCTTTCATTTAAAATGGTTAAATGATGCTTGTATTTAACTACTTTATCATAAGGACAAATGTAAAATGTTACAAGCAAAAATATATTCAAGATTGCATAAAATGCCTACGATCTTGTGGAAGCACTGCATACACTTCATTACAGAACGAAGGTCATAAGACAGAAAAAGACTATTTATCAAATATCTTTTTATGTGACTAAGGAAACGCGGTCGTACGACTCCGTCTCGAATTGGAATTTCGTTCAATCGAAGCAAAAAACTTACAAATATAGTCATAAACTAACTGTGATTATAAAACTGCAACTAAAATGATGTGATATTCAATTAAACTTTATTTCAATTTATTATAAACCATCAAAAGCTATCTGTACCACAGGAAATTATAGCATAAGGAAAGAAATGCTATTCAATCTAGAAAAAAAAAATCTAGTAACAGAACATTCAGCGAAAGGGTTGACGGCAAACAGCTTCAAAACGGAACCATAATTGAATGAAATAGAATTGGCGAAAGTTTAAAATTTCATCTGAAACATCCAGCAAACATAAATCAACAACGATTGGATGCTAACCAATGTTTGCTTTTCCACACACGCAAATAGAACTAGTTTGGAGTTAAATCATTCCATCCAACATCGAAAGCATCCAGGTCTGATTTGCTTCCCTGTTTTATTTTTCAGTTTCTATCCCCCATTCGTCAACATAGAAAGCTTCCCAATGGTAGTCCCTATATTGAATCAATCGCTTTCAGTACCGAAAACAGCTGTTTGTAGGATCGAATAAAAGATGAATAACATACGTACGCTCGATAGTACGAGGATGGTTCGGAATCTTCTTTCCCTCACTAACATCGTACCTACGAGTACGTACCTATATAACAAAACTCGCTGCCAAACGGAACGACCTCACGGTGCATCTGGCGTGCGACCTGGCGTGTGAGCATTGAATACAAATGCATCCCTCAGCAAGACAACGTCAGTGTTGTACATGGTAAATTGTGCGAACATTCTGATGCACAGTGAAACGAGAGAAATGCACTGCTCAGCTCCAGAAAAAAGGATGAAGATTTCTGATTACTACAGACAGACGATGGAAAACTAAACGCTGCCGTGTACAAGGCAGACCCGTAGAGAAGAGACTCCGTTCTTACTTTCCTTCAGGGTTGTAGGGATGTGTACAAAAGCATTAGCCAGGGCAAATTTTAGGACCCTAGTGATGGAATCTGGCAAAAGTTTGTTTTTAAACTCAGAACGATTTCTACGTCTAGTTTTATACTGGTCTATACTGAGAGATATATTCTAAAGCGAATACGATCACCAACTCGAACCCAGTTTTCTTGGCCTACACTTGCCCAGCACGGATACGCAGGAGTCCCGCATGAATGAACCAATTAGACAGACAAGGACTGGCATGGGAAGGAGCGAAAGAGAGGAAAGTGTACGTACGAAACACGACAAACGAGGATCGCTGAGAGAATCGCGCCGAGACATAGCAGCCGGCTGCAGCAGGCCACAATCCGAAACAATTATGCTGGCATCGTCCGCAGCCACGCGACTTCGACCAATCAGAGAGCAGCATTTTACGAGCAGTCGTGCGCCTGCTGCTCCGATATGTTCTTCGAAAACAACAATAAGCTTACGCTAAGCTACACACAAAGAAGAAGAAATCGAAATCACCAAAAACCGAAACGGACGAACGAAGGACGGAAGATGCGGACCAGGGATACTATGGAGTGTGCAGATGTTTTACATGTAGCAAACTGACGGACTTATAGGTGAAGTGATACGGCAACTTTGAGTGGCACACCATCACAGCATACGTGCAAAATAAAGGTAACCGATCGCTGTCCAGTAGCACGGTGCATTTGCTAGCTGGATCGGAAGAAAACAACCCGAAAAGCACCTTGCGCTTTTCTCCATCGCATCTTTATTATCATTATCAGCGGACGACACCGCAGCAGTTGCAATCCGAATTGATAATTTATTTATTAACGGTCCCGAGTCATCTGTGGACTGGTTAGTTAGCTGAAAAAGTTGTTTAGTGGAAAAACTCAACTGAAGTGACGCCGCCACGCACATGTCGGTGCAAAAAAAGAATAAAACGTCAACCAATTTCGGGCGCGTGCGTGGGGCAAACCATCTGCCCCGTATGGTTGTAAATATTTGAATAATGCCAGAGTGTTGCGATAAAACTCGCTACCCTGGCAAGCAGGCAGGCAGCCAAGCTGTTATCAATGCGATTCATTCATCCGGAGTGACAGCGACATCAACCGACTGCCGTGGCGAACGAGTAAACGAGGATGGCCAAATATTAGTATTTAAACGTTGACACTCGTTTACGATGAAATTTGGGGCGACAAGAAAGTTTGCTTTCTTTTTCAATAGAACACCCACAGTACATGGATAATGATAATATGTCCATCAAATACATTACAAAAATTAGCTCTAGAGTTCAGCTTACAGTAGTTATCTTTGTTTCGGTAGTGTCAACTTCAAGCATGTTTCTTCACTCATGATAAGATTTTTTTCAAACATCTGTTCGTATTCATATACTTTCTGCTTAATCATTTTTAGGTACAGAAGACTATACTTGTTATGAATAATAATTCTTTTTAATATCATTTTGCCTTTCCAGAGAGTAGATTTTGTATCGGAAAGGGTTATTCAATGGAAATGTTTTCGATTATTAATCACTTTCTCACCTAAAGAATTCCATGCTTTTAATTCCTTTGAGTTAGTGAACACAAATACCTCTTTTCACTCAATGTGATGTAGTTGTATTCAGCACACGGTATCGGACAACAATTGGCTAAAATACAATTCGAGTTGAGGAACAGTTTCACCCAGGAAAGCCATGAACATTTGATAGTTTCAAAGAGTTTTTTTTTCAATATTTTTAATCAAATAAGAAATATAACTGAGAAACTCTGGACTTTTGAAAGCTACAGGAAATCACAAACACTTTGCAAACATAACAAAAAATTAGTTATTTATGAATTAAATAGTTAAACGTACCCGGCGTTGCTCGGGATAAAAGGTTGCCCTTCGTTATATTTCACTGCACTTTTAACTATTGTAAATTTTAAAATGGTATCAGCAGGCGATTTTCGACCTCTATTGAGTGGTATTTCGTCATTATAAGCCTTATATTGAGTTGTATTTCATCATTGTAAAAACTGGGTATCTGGAGTTGATTCTCAGGTGTAAAACATCATCCCGGTTCCGAAAATATCTACATTGGTTGGTAATTGGTCATTTTTGAATGTTTTCCAGAACAGAAATTCACCATTTTGGATTTTTCAAAAATTAACAAATATCAAATATTCAAAAATTAACAAATATCCATATGTTTTTTGACTATTTATGCTGTTTTCTTTTCGAGAAGCTGGAAGCCGTCATCTATTGTTAGTTTCCGACCTCCAAGCAAATCAATCCGGTTTCGGAAATAACCCTTATTGGTCGAAATTTGTCCGTTTTAGGCTGTACTCTAGAAACCGGCAGTCACCATCATCGCTTAATCATTTTGAGGTACAGAGTCAATTTTTAGCTTCTAAGCATCATCTTGAATTCAAAAATACCCATATCGGCTAGTATTAGGCCGCTTTAGGGTGAATCCCAGGAACCAAAGCCAGCATCGTGGAATTCAAAATAGTTACGGTGTCCATTCTGGTATTGACTGCTATTTGACATCGTTCACCATCTTGCATTTCAAAATGGCGTCTGGGGTCAAATTATGGCTTCTGAACATCATCCTGATTCTGGAAATAGATGTTAGGGGCCATCCACATACCACGTGGACAGATTTTTAACGATTTTAACCCCCCCTCCCCCTCCGTGGACAACTGCCCATATAAATTCTAAAAAAATTGTATGGACCGTGGACATTAACCAACCCCCCCCCCTAAGCTGTCCACGTGGTATGTGGATGGCCCCTTATGTGGCTTCCAGGCTCTTTTTCAGAAACCGAAAACCACCATCTTGGAATACACAATGCCATCTGGATTTTTGGCCTGTGGGCATCACCCCATTTCCGAAAATAGCCATATTGGGGCGTATTTGACCATTCAACATACCTTAGATCAGCGATTCTCAAACCTTTTTGGCTCCACGGTCCCTTTTGCTTAGCACAAAGAGCTCCGCGGCGCGCTTTGCAAAACACAGAGAGCTTCGCGGCCCCCGAGAAGAATTTCGTCTAATTTTTTCACGTCTTTGTCCTAACACGCAGAAGAGTTAGAGTTTGTTTTTACAGAGGTATCTAAAAAAAAATTTAATTACCTGTCAAATTTGCTAAGGGCTTCGCGGCCCCCTTGCGGCCCCACCACTGCCTTAAAACAATATCAATGAAACGTGGTACACAAATTATGTAGTGCTGAAAACTAGATTGCGACATACAAGGGATAGTCAAAATAAGTAGGATAGGTAAAACTTTGATCATTTTTGAAATACTGTAATTTTGCCAAATTTTGTTCGAATTTAACTGAAAAACTTTTGAAGTTTCATTTACTGATTACAAATATAGCTGAGGTCACCGGATATAGCTTATTTGCATCATTGACATAGATGACAAAACCATTTCTGAAGCGAATGGTTCATCAAGATCAGGAATCGGCAAAGAACTCATCGAGAAATGGCTATTTTTCATCCGGAAGTTCCCAGACGTACCTGTAGTAGAGAACATTTACTCTTTGGTATAAAAATATAGCGTGTTACACCTCTATCTTCAGGATTTTTCACCAGGAATCTTTCAAAAGACATATTTCTGATTATAGGCTGCATAACCACTTCCGGAACTGCTTGAAAAAAATATAGCATGCGACACCTCTATTTTCAGGATTTTTCATCAGGAATCTCCATAAAGACATTTATGAATAAAGGCTGCATTGGCCACCCCCGCAACAACCTGGATGCTCTGAATGAAACTGCAGTAGGGGACATTTACATCCGTGCATCACATTAGGGGCCATCCACATACCACGTGGACAGCTATGGGGGGGGTTGGCTAATGTCCACGGTAGAATTAATATGGACAGTTGTCCACAGAGGGGGAGGGGGGGGGTCAAAATCGGTAAAAACCTGTCCACGTGGTATGTGGATGGCCCCTTATAGCATGCGACACCTTTATCCCCATGATTTTTCATCAGGCATCTTCCAGACGAAATATTTCTGAATATAGGCTGCATTGGTAACGCCGAAATGATCCGGATGCCTTTGAGGAACCGCTATTAGCGACATTTGCATTTTTGAATAGTATGTTATAATGTTAAAATATTCACAGAGACATATTTTTTATTCATGCTCTACGTCGTCTAACGCAAGGTTGGTGAAGAACATGGAATAAGTATCGGTAAAACGGTAGTATTTTGGTAACTCAAACTACGACGGAGGAGGAAATACGTTTTGGCTGCGTGCCTCCAACGTGGACCAGACTGGTTCAATTATTTTCAAGTCTGGCGACTGTGTTGGCCATGAGGTGCGTGATGTTCTGAAAATAGAGGTGTCGCATGGTATATTTCGGAAATGCAAATGCCCCCCCCCCCCCCCCTTCGTATTTACACATAGGCTTACTAAATATTCATATTCAGTCTAGTATTTGAAAAATTGTTCTGTATATTATAATGAAACATTGATAGACATAAACAGACCTCGCTACGACTTCGACCAAAATCATTAGAGAAGATTGGGAGATTTGAACCCGTTTTCTTATTTTTATTATATTTATAAAAAAAAGCCTCTTAATTATTATGCTTTAAAAAAAGTAAGGAAGAATGGAAAAATCTCAGACTATGGGAGACTTGATCCCTCATTTGGGTACACTTGATCCTCAAATTAAGTTACATATAGTACCAAAAAATGAAATTCCTAACTAATACAAATGGAAGCACATAACGGTTTCTAGCACATAAAGTGAAAAACATATACAATTTCACACCGTTAATAATGCACAATACAGAATCGTTTTAAGCCATGTAAATTTGTACGTTAATTGATATAAACTTAAAGCGTCGAATATAAATATGCATGCAAATTCATAATATATTCATTTACATTGCATGTGAATATAATGCCACACGGAATATTACATGAATTCCAATGCTCCATTTATGTGCATTTAAAGTAATGTATTTTTTTACTGTGCAAATGGTTCATGAAATAAATTTCCCTGGGACAAAACTGAACCTTGACAAAACCGTAAATGAAGTTTCCACAGCTGCAAAAACGTGGTCGAAATTATTTTGATCCGAAAAATTAATTTTAGAGTCTTCGGTGAAGTTATTATTTATTTATTTTCCATCTTTTAAAATTATTTATTTTCCATCTTTTAAAAGTTGCAATTTTTTGATTAATCCACTTAACAGTGGAAAACGAATTTTACTTTTCTCATTTCGGAATCTAAAAATCCACTTTGTTCGGCAAAGTTGTTGCACATTTTAACAGGAACAACTTTGCTGAAAACATCATACATCTATCTACCTAAAAAAAACTTTTGTGGAGTCATACATCTATCTACCTAAAATAAACTTTTGTGGAATTTTATATGGTTTATAAAAATCAATTATTTACAATTTAACTTTTTATAGTGATTTTCTACAATTTTGCTATGTTTCACAATATTGTTTGCTATAACGAATTAAACAATTTCTTCGAAGGAAGTTTATTTCTATCTCAATGCACTAATGCACTAATTTACACTAATTAAATTTTATTCAAAAATGACAGCCATAGTGTGTTCAACAAAGTTGTTCCATTAATTGTTCTTCATTTTCTAGAAGTTACAATTTTGTGACTAATCTAAATAAAAATGAGAAACGAATTTTATTTTCCTTATTTTTACATATAAAAATCCACTTTGCATATTCGCACATTTTCGAAAACACCACACTCCTATCTGTCAATTTAAATGATCTATTGTGAAGTTTTCTTCAGAACGCCCCTTAAAATCTTTTTTAATGTAATTTTTTATTGTGATTTTCCAAAAATTTTCAATGCTCTACAATGTTGTTTACGTTTATAAAACACACGAGTCCACAGAGGAAAGTTTATTTCTATCTTTTACATTTATTCAGTTATTGTGGATTTTTGCCTCTCTCCTAGAAAGGTTTAGCAATCACTGCAAAAACTAAAGGTATAAAAGTGCTCAAAAGGGCCGGATGTCGTATATCACTCGACTCAGTTCGACGAGCTGAGCATTTTCTGTATGTGTGTGTGTGTGTATGTGTGTGTATGTTTGTGTGTAACGCTCTCCCAATCTCACTCGATTTTCTCAGAGATGGCTGGACCGATTTTAATGAAATTGATTGCAAATGAAAGGTCTAGTTGCCCCATAAGACCCTATTGAATTTTATTGTAATCGAATTTTTAGTTTCGAGGTTATGTATCAAAATGTGAAAATCACGAAACATCAATATCTCAGAAACTACACATCCGATTTGAACAAAATTAATTTCAAGTGAATAGGCTACCTAAAAAATTCTTAACTTTTGAATTTTATGGAGATTGAACTTGTGGTTCAGAATTTATGGAAATAAACGTGTTCTGGAGACTATTTAATCTCACTCATGTTTCTCAGAGATGGCTGGACCGATTTTCATAAAACCAGTGTTATATGGAAGGTCTTGCTGCCCCATAAGACCCTATTGATTTTTTTTTGTAATCGGACTATTACTTTGCCTGTTATGTTTGAAAATGAGAAATCCAGGTATAGAAAGAAACATATTCCAAAGACTACATAAACTCACTCACTTTTCACAGAGATGGTTGAACCGATTTCCACAAAATTAATGTCAAATGAAAGGTCTAGCTGCCTCATAACACCCTATTGAATTTTGCTGTAATCGGACTGTAACTTCGTCTGTAATGTATCGAAATGTGAAAATCTCGAAAATTCATTATCTTGGAAACTACACAACCGATTTGAACAATATTGATATCAGATGAACGGGCTAGTTAAGGGTTACCTGATGAATTATGATTGAACACGTGGTTTCAGATGTTGGCTGCCCTATACGTTCCCTTTTCATTTGATTATAATCGAACTTAAGCAACCGTTTTGTATTAAAAAGTTAAAACAACGAAAGTCTATTATCTCAAAGATTACACGACTTATTTGAACATAACTAGTATCATACAAACGACTCATCTCTCAAACTTACAAATAACCAACTTCATAACAGTTTGATATAGTTTAAAATAAAAGTTTTGGAACGAAAAGAAATTCAAAGACTATTCAAAACTATACCTGCTTTGATCAATATATATGGCCTCAACATGATTTAAATGTGGTATCGCACTATTCGAACGTTCCCGGTATCGCTCGTGATTAAATTGTTCGAAATCAAGAGTCATTTCTTTTATTTCGCTATTTCTTAAGCACTAACATTACGTCAAATTTCATATTTTATACTTCAATTACAACATCAATATTTCAGAACCCAAAGAGTGAATTTACCTTTATTGGATTTAAGCATTCATGTAAATCTATTTTTACAAATAATAAGTTTGAATGAGTAAGGCTGAGTCTGACCGCTAGGTGGATTAATTTAGGTTTTTTTAATAATGCTTAGTTTATTTACAGATATGTACACAGAGAAAATTTTTTACTTATACTTTAATATAGAAATGGATTTTGTAGATATCTGTTAGTAAATAAGTGCATTATTTTAACAAAAGTCGTCAATAACCAACGAAACATTAGAGATAAAAATAAACTTTCTGTGATGTAATTGTTTGTTTTATTATAGCAAACAACACTGTAGAGCATTGAAAAATTGTAGAATGAAAAAAGAAAAGTTCGTTTCTCAGTATATATTAAACAGGACACAAACACTTATGGTTCTTACAATGTAAAAATTACCTTTTCAACCGACCGGTTCCGGGTAAGTTGTTACCCATCTACAGGGCGATTTCCAATACGTTTCTCAGTTTTAGGTGGATTAATCACAAAATTGCAACTTAGATAACAAATGGATAATGAATCAGTTTTGTGAGTTCAAGTGAGAAAACAGTACTTTTCTGATAACATTCGTCTGGGTTATAGTAGTGTATATTTTATTATACTTCTAGATCAACATTTCAAATGGTCCCATCTGCTTTCATCGTTTTTCCGGAGCGTCTTTTCATTTCGGTAATGGTTCATCTTTAGTAACTCTCCCAAACGTGATTTTCAGAAGGCAAGAGTTATCCCTCCTCTATCAACTTGTACAAAAAGTGTTTAACGAATTGTGTTGATTGAATGAAAGTCATCGATCAAAGCAGATTTTGAAATGTTTCTCTAGATTTGTTAGCATTTGTTGTTTTCATCACAAAGAGAACATGTCTCTACGAATTTAACGGAGTCTACTCAAAAGAACTAGTTTAGCAAAGTAATTTTTTAATAGTTTTCAATAAAAAATCGTTTCAAACATCACCAATTCTTTTAGTTTATACAATATTATGTTTATTGTTTTCATTTTAAAAGGGTGATCAAAGAGATAGAATCCTAAATTTAAACAAAAAAATTTTCGAAGATGCTTGGATTCGATTACATATTTGAATCTAGTATATTTTAGATCACGTGTTTTTTAATCCGATTTTTCACTATAGGAATACTGTTCCATTTTAATTGGCATATTTTTCTAGAATATTTGACCAACTTATTTTATTTCGCCTGTGACATATAATGAAGGGATCAAGTGGAAGCAGAATTCGTTTATGTTTACCTATCGGATATATTTATGTATAAGATCTCTGCTAAAAATGTGCATTTGAACTCTAAATTTTAATCCTAATCCCGAAATACAAACTCAATTCAAACCTGAATTTAATTACTTCGCCCAATCTACAATTCTAGTATCAATCCACAATTCTAGCCCCAATCCACAACTCTAATCCTAATCAACAACCCTTGTGCTAATATCCACAACTCTGATCCGAATCCACGATCCAGGTTCCAATCCGCAATTCTAATTCGGATCAATAATTCTAATCCCAAACCACAGTTCTGATCCGAATCTTCAATTTCAGCTCCAGTCCTAAAAATTTAAACCAAAACAATTAACTATCTTAATCTCAATGTCGATTCTAATTCGCAATCTCATTTCTAAGCCGAAAGTTGTATGTGTTCGGCAAATAAATCTGATCAAATCTTCAGCTTAGCTTAAACTGTCTACACGTATCCACGGTTGCTACTCCGTGATTAGTCTGAACCAGTAAAATTGTATAGTGAATTGAATGAATGTGGCTGGAAGTGACCAACCGTTCTCATTGTACACGTTCTAGTGACTCAATACTTGAAGGATCAATAACGGAGCCAGTCACGTTCTCGCGATCAACTGGGAAGAGAAAAGATATGCTATCGTGATCTGGTTTTCGGCCACTGTATTACCCTCCATCTCCACAAAGATCACAGAAAGTAGATTATTGTCAGTACGGAAGGGTACATTGGATCCGGATTCTCTTTGATAAGTGATGTAATCAAACATATAGTTCCTACCCGTCTCTATACAGCTATTTCTGGTTTATTTTCTGTTCAGCCGGCTGATAAAAGCACAATTATCTTGAACCAGCATATCATAGGAAGGTTGTTTGGGCCATGGACAAATGTGGGACATGTTTATATTGTTGGTACCAAGTTAATCCAAAAAAAAAATAAAAAAATATTGTCCGGGCCAGGTATGTGGGGTTTATCTAGTAACTAACAAAAGTGTGTTAAATCACAGAACTGAACTTTTTTACTTTTTTGACTAAAATGATCATGAAATTTCTGGGATATAGTTACTATTTTACCTAGCTTATCTCTTTCGTCCTTGGAAAACCACCTAGAGTTGAATGACAATTTTAGCTTTCAACACGCTCAGCCGGTTATAAAATATTTCAGTCTATGTTTCGTAGTTCTGCCTCGATTTTTTTATTAAATTTGAATCGAACTTATTCTTGTATATTACAAGAACAGTTATTAATCAGCCGTGAGTATCACGAGATCATACAATATACAGATAAGTATTTCCCTTCGAATTTTCCAACATTTACATAAAATATTATCTGTAGTTGTTGTATATGTAAACAGCAGTTAAGAAAAAAAATAATCAAATACGTTCGCAAAAAAGTATGTTCAACAAAAAATTCATCTCACAAATGCCAATTTATAACACACCATCCAACAGCCTCGAAACGAAAAAGTAACAGTAAAATAAAATTGTGGTCCCTTTCAATTGCAATCGTCCCAAACGCGACGACCCAATCAATGTAAACATCGAAAATAGACAAACAGATCGCATATGTGCACTTCTCAGCGAAGGAATTAACGCAGAGAAAGCCGAAATATGTACAGGAATCAATAACCCCGATCGTGCGAATGGCAGCACGCAGTATACGACAGCATAGTTTTTTTGTTACCCCGAATTCTGACTGCACTCATCTCTACCATTCAATAGGGATCGATCAATAGCATGTTGTTGTGGTTTTGGCTCTTCTTTCGTCTGCTCCGTACCGTATGTCATCACAGGATGCACACCAATCGGTTGGCTTGCGTCCCGGACTAAGAGAGATTTAGGGTAATATATAGCCCTTGAAAAAGTAAATCGAAACTTACTCTTGACGTTGTGTATTTGGATCCACGTTACCATTTCTGATGCTGCCGTACAATGGCAGAGGTGAACATCCGAAATTGGATTTGAACGGAAAGTTGATCTTTTTTTTGCGAAGAGCATTGAAGCTCACACTCTGGTACATGTCTTGTTAGCACCAAAACTCTGCTTCGAAGCAATAAATCATACATTTATCGAAAAGTTCGAAATTTTAAATCAAAGCTATAGATGAAAAGTTTATTTGAAGTTTTTCACAAATTTAAGATGGAGTTAATGAAAAAAGACGTGCCAAGACTTTCGATGTACAGTGGCAGAAATCAACCCAGCCTTAGACATATCATCTGCTGTTCTGCAACCCGATGCACCAAAGGACCAATTCTCAATACGTTTTGTGCCTCTTATTCTCAGTTTACATGTTTACGATGCATACATTTTCGGGGTCGAAGAAGTCCATTTTCTGCACACCCTTATGGCATTTGGTAGATCAATTGGTAATACACTACCTTACCATATGCCAAAACAGAGTCCGATCTGGCGATATAATGACGAGAACCGTTCCTAATTTCCATTATGCTCACCTACGGATCATCCTGATGAGATCGCCGCTCAGAGCGTCGCCGCCCCGGTTGATGATCGGTAGCATACGGCAACAGCGAATGAAGTGAAAAGGAAACATCAACTTCCGTTCCGTACGCGTGCCATCCGTTTATTTACGATCGCGTTTTAGGCTTCGTTCGTATTGTCATATCTCCATACACGGTACACCGGGTTGCTACCGAAAAGACGCACCATCCAGCGGCACCATATGCGGCTCCTTTCACAGACCCCAGAAGAAGAACAAAAAGCCGGCAATTGTAGACTGATCCGCCCAGACAGAAGCGTGCCCGGTGTCAGTGTTTTTAGCTGGAAATGATTTGATCGGATGGTTACGGCACCGCAGAGTACATAACCAGGCAAGGAAGTCTTTCTCCCCCTTTCGAACTAGTCACTCAGCTCGGTGGTACAATCAAGACACTGCGTGCCAATGCACAAGCGTCACGGTCGTGACTCCGTCGGGATACGCATCACTGATAATGCGTGACCGAGAGGGGGCCTCGTACGTAAGAGGGCATCGATGTAGCCAACAAAAGAATGTTCAATGTTAGACAGGATTTTCGCAGCATTAAAAAAGTATTTTATAATTATGATAATCTGGTAACAACTCTTTGTTTTTTTATTCCACCTCATTTTTTCGATTTACTTGGCGAGCAGTCGAATATTTTTCCCTACTTTTTGTATTCTCGACTGGAACTTGAATCCCACAGTTGTTCGCACAAGAGAACAGCCATTGTAGTGCAAAGTTCTCAAATAGTAACAAAGATTTTATATCTAACATCTACCATTGGGCAAAATTTAAAATAATGTGGTCGCCACGAATCAAATTGTATGGAAAGCCCAACCAAACTGAAATATATATGCAAAATTAACTTGCCACAAAAGTTAGGCAATTCTCGCGGTAATCGATGCTTCCTTATTTTTTCGTTCGTTCATTAATTCATCCGACTACGTCTGTCTACATAATTGAAACTTAAACTACTAACTATTATGGGATAAATAGTACATTTTGTTAAACTCGCTACAAATCGTCAAGACAGGTTCGTGTTTCCCGTAATTAGTTCGTACCACCGGCACATTTAGGTTAATTCGCTCCATAAGATTGGGATAGCTAATGCTGCCCAGCAGCAATTTGGCGGTCAACAGCTGAGCTCTGCCGACACTGTGGAGTTTCCATATCATTTAAACGTTGAGTTAAGTTACTCCGAGGAAGCAACCTTAGTGCAAATTTAATAAACCGCGATAGAATTACTTCGATTCTTGTGGTCCAATAGTATTTGTAGGGGCTCCACATGATTAAAGCGGTTTCCAAAACGGAGCAAACAAGGGCATAGAACAGCGATCGCAAGCAGTAGGGGTTGAGAAAATTTTTAGCAGCTTTATTGATGAATCCTAGATTTCTATTTGCTTTAATGATTGAGTAAATGTCTTTAAACGAAAGCTGCGCGTCCAATAAAACTTCAAGGTCTTTAACAACTCCAACTCTAACGACCGGACATCCGTCAATTTCTTAAACCCACTCAATGGCAAATTTCGCGAAGGATATGACACAGCATTTCTGTACGGTAATGACTAGTTGATTCCACACACACCATTTTTTGAACATTTTAATTAGCCGTTGTGGACTGCATGTCTTCTTCTGATTTGACGATGCAAAGATTTTATGATCAGCATACGCAAGTAAGCAGCCAAGAGGTAGAAACAGATAGACATCGTTGAAAAAAATCGAGTACAGTAAAGGTCCCAAGTTGCTTCCTTGGGGCACTTCGGAACTGTTTGTAAAGCTGCAGGAGAGAGTTGATCCAAGTTGTATGTTCAATTTACGGTTGACTGAATATGATTCCAACCATCCAACGAAATGAGGAGAGGCACCCAAGCGCTCAATTTTGGCTGGTAATAATTTATGATTAACACGATCGAAGGCAGCCTCAAGATCTGTATAGTTTGTGTCGATTTGATTTCTGTCCTCCATAGCCTTGATGGTGAGCGATGGAGAGATGGAGAGGTTAGTTATAATTTACTTTCCTTCGATTCGAAGAAACCATTTTGAGCAGGTGAAACATATGATCTGACTACAGCAAATAGAACTTTTCCAGCTAGAATGGTTATATAGGAACGCCAAAAACATAGCGACAATAATAACAGGAATGCTCTAGTCAAAGAATAAAATTGTTTTGCAATTTCGTAAAAAATACTGAGAAAAATACAAGAAAAAGTAGTGTCTATTGCCAGAAAAAAGTTTAAAACTGCTAGAAAATAGTAAGTTTATTATTTACAATAGCAATTTTACAAAAAAATCCTTTCTTTCAAAAAGAGCATTGTAGAGTAGAATAAAATGTACTAGCTTGTGTAAGTTTAAATATTTTTATGTAACTCTCACAATTTTTGATAACAAAATGATTTCACTGCAACCTGGTGGGGGTGACACCCAGGGGGAAAGGGGTGACACCCAAATTTTCTGCCCCGTGTGTCACCCGGTCACGCTACGCCACTGCACACTGTTTTCAAGGTTGCAAAAACGTGATCGAAATTATTTTGACCCAAAAAACATGATTTTAGAACCACAGTGCCTTCAGTAAAGTTGTTCCATTAATTATTCTTCATGTTATAGAAGTTTTGTGATTAATCCACTTAACAGTGAAGAGCGAATTTTCCTTTTTTCTTTTTATTCATATAAAAAATTCATCGTGTTCGGCAAAGTTGTAGCACATTTAATAAGAAACAACTTTGTCAAAGACACCATACTTCTATCTATTTTTTTAAATGGACTTATGTAGAGTTTTCTACAGATTGCCACTAAAAATAAGTTTTCTCAACATAACTTTTAGTAGTGATTTTCTACAGTTTTTCAATGTTCTACAATATTGTTTGTCATAGCAAAACAAATAATGTCTGCGAAGAAAGTTTATTTTTATCTGGTTATTGACGATTTTCATCAAAATAATGCATTAGTTTACTAACAGATATCTGAAAAAAAATGAAAAATATTGTAGAACATTGAAAAATTCTAGAAAGTCACTATATAAAGTTATATCAAAAAAATGATTTTTAGGGGAATTCTAGAAGTAACTTCACAATAGTTCGTTTAAATTGGCAGATAGAAATTTTGTGTCTTCGACAAAGTTGTTTCTAATAAAATATGTCAAAACTTTACTCAGCAAAGTGGATTTTTATATGCAAAAATGAAAAAAATAAAATTCGTTTCTCTCTTTTGGGTAGATTAATCACAAAATTCTAACTTTCATAAAATGAAGAATAATTAACAAAACAACTTTGCTGAAGACACTATGGCTCCAAAATCTTTTTTTTTTTGAGTAAAAAGTAATTAGTTTGAAATTGTCAACGTTTTGGGTCAAAAAATGTTGCGTTACGTCATATTGGACTGAAGGGAACGTCCATTAATTACGTACCGTGAATAAAAACTATTTTCGACCCTCTCTTTCCTCTAGGTAACGCTCTTTGTATAGATCTTCAAAATTTTTAGTATTGATTGCGACGTTTTGTCAGATTTCTACCTCACCCTAAGCGTTACGTATTTTTAGACGATCCCTATACGACATTGCTGCTTTAGGTAAGTTATATTTGAAATTGGAAAGAAAAAAAAAATTCTATGATTCGATTATATACAATTGTATATATAATCGAATCATATATAATCGAGTCAATAAATAATCGAGTCTATAAATAATCGAGTCCGACCTGTATGCAAAAATGAAAAAAATAAAATTCGCTTTTCACTGTTAAGTGAATTGATCACAAAACAGTAACTTCTATAACATGAAAAATAATTAATGGAACAACTTTACTGAAAACACAATGGCTCTAAAATCAAGTTTTTTGGGTCAGAATAATTTCGGTCACGTTTTTGCAGCTTTGGAAACAGTGTGCCCTGGTTGAGGTGTTGAATGGCATTTTTGCTGTTTTTTGCGAAAAACCTTGTGATGCTGTTGATGAAACTCTTAAATGGTTGGCAATAGGGTAAGTCTTGCTCAGGAATATACGACGCGTCTACGTAAACACAGTGGAGCAGAAAATTGTGAATCTTACAATATTCAACAGACGCGCAGCTTATTGCTTTTAATGTGAAATAGCAGCTAAACTAAAAGAGGTAAATACTTGGTATCAAAAAACAACTTGTAGCGTAGACTTCGATATTTGAGTTAGTTAACAACAAAACCCATGTGTATCGCACATTTTAGAGAGAAAATTTTAGTTTAGTTCTCAAAAAACATTTAATTTACATTTTTCCCATTTTAAATGTTTCTTATTCTCTCCAATTCGACGTTTCTAAGACACTATTGATTACGAAATTTTCTCAGCCTTTCAACGAAACCAACAGAATTGAGCTAGTTATCATACTTCTTGTGCTAGACCTTTGTTAAAGGCAAACATAACCGAAAACTGAAAAAAGTGAATAACTCTGCATTTTGGCCATATGCGTAGAAGGAATTTTTCCATCAAATAGGGTCCTCTATCACCCATTGAAGGATTTTAAGTCAGCTCCCTAACATCCTGTATAATGGAGTATTATGGTGCACGATTAAATATGAAGAAGAAAAATTGAATATAATGAATCCTGTTGAGTTTAATAAAGTTCGCACCACAAACCACAGTGGATTCAGATGAGCACTCCTAAAAATATATTCTTCAAACCAATCGTATTGGGCATGACTCTCAGGGCTATATTATTGGTCATTGAAGAAGTAAGAATGATTTGCGACTACCATTTTGACCACTTTGGAGCAATTTCAGCTGATTATAACCAGTTTACAGTACTAAGAATTATTTATATGAGTGCTTTTACTTTGAGCCACATTTTGCACCTTTCGCATTTTTTTCCAGACTTAAATTGCTGTTAAATTATCGCACAAAGCCCAAATCTACTCCTACCGACACAAAATTCATCAAACGAAACCAGATAAGAACCGGCAATTAACATTAACTTCCTTTGTCAAACGGTTAACATATCGCCACTAGTCGCTGCTGCAATTGATGCTTTCCAGCTGCCAAACGAATGTGCCCCGTTTTATTTATAACGCAGACTCATCGACCAACTCGAATGTGTCCCAACTGACTTGTTTTTTTTTTTGCTGCTGCTCATCAAAAGCCAAGATGGCACTTCAGTTTGCAACCAGCAACACAAAGAAAGGGGGGAATATTTTTGTCCACCGCACAAACCGTGAAACCCCACCGAGTATCATCGCGTTTTTTTTTTGCAACAACTGCACACAAAAAAAGAAATCGAACTACGCGTGTGTTCTTGTGCTCCAGAAGGAAAGAGTTGTGTACGTGCTACTATTTCTGGATCGCGATCGTGATAAGCCAGGAATCAAGCGAAGAAATGTTTCCAACTGTTGCTCGGCCGGAACACGCGTGTGGGGCAGTCATCAACCATCATAAATAAGATACAGGAAAAAAACGCTCATGAATAGTTAATTATTACCCCCTTTTAACGACTGACAACCGACCAGGAGGGCGTTCGTTCAGCGGAAGTTTTATTACAAATTGACTGCCTGGTATCGGCGCCTGGCGGGGCGCATATAATGCAGAGGAACTGAACAATATGTTGAACTGTTCCTAGCACGTGCCGTACCGTGTCTACTTCGTTTCGGTTCTATGCACTCCGTTCCATGTTGAAGATTCACCACGATGAAGGATTTATCGGAATCTATTACAAGCATGGTTGTTAAAATATTTTATCATAATTAAAATGAGAAATGTTAGTTATGGAGTAAAAACTTCGTAAAAGTTATAGTCGTACGAGCTTTCAAAAATTTTAGTTGTTTTCGGTAATTTTCTATAGAGATCATGGAAAGCTAAATTAAATTGCAGTCTCTAAATAAAGCAATGAAGCACAAACTGGCTGAACCCAAAAAGAAAACGGAAATGTCTTAAAATGGGGTTGAATTGACATGTTGAATTTTCATTAACCCATATCAGTCAGAAAATTTGAAAATATAAGAGTGCTAAGAATAAATATGAAAAAATTAAACGACCAAGATATCAATTTAAAAATTTTTAATTTGATTTTGAGAATATTTACAATGAATGTTTGGTACTGAAGTTTTCGCTATTCTGCAGTTTTAGCCATCTCTTAGTGCTTTGTTGGATGGTTTTGATTCGAAGAGAATTACTGTTCGAGTGGAAATTTCGATAAAAAAATTATTTGAAAATTAAATCTGTTGGTTGGAATAGGTTACCAAAATTTGAATGCTAAAGCTGGCATGCTTTTATTATTGTCACAAGTTTTTTGTTATTGTCACAAGTTTTTTGAAGATCCGTATTTCATTCCTAGACTAGCTTATTTCAAGATCTGTGAGACAAACACTCGTTAAAAAATTGCAAGTTCGTGTCTCAAGTGTTATGGATTCAATTCAATTGACAAGCTTTGAAGATTACTTTAGAAGTTGAAAAAAGAAACACAAACATGTTATGTTATAAACCTGAAGTGTTATTCTGTTGAACTCGCACGAAACACCTTCTGCTTCATAGCCAACCATAACATACTTAATGATAGACAGCTGGTCAGTAAACAAGTTTCCCGAAAGAAAGCCTAGCCCCTGGTGGACGGGAAGTCCGTCAATGAGTCCTCGATACACAGCTTGCCCAAAGTGGAACGCAGCAGCGTACTTTGTTGTTGTGATTAAAAACATTGAAGCACAGCAATTATGCTTGTTCCGTTCTTCCGCTTTTGTCACTGAACCGAAGCATGTGCACCGCGGTATCGTTATCTTCCGCTTCGCTTTTCGCTACAAAACGATTAAATTTATCAGTTTGAGTTTATCACCACTAGCGAGTGAAAAGCCAGAACGGCGGAGGCCATATGTACACATCTTGACCGGTCCGACTGCCGTCGAATTGACCATCAAAAACCGAATGAACATATGCAAACCCTATCGCAGCTGAAGGAGATGAAACAAAAGTGTAAGGAAAAAAAAACGTCCCATGCTGTCGCTGCCCGTTTCGTGCTGGTTCGGGCTTCTCGACTGCACCGGGCGATCGTTTTATCAGTAGACAACAGCTGAAAGTTTTACACCCTGCTACAAGTACCAAGTACCTAACCCGAGCAGCAGGGGATAACTGCATCGGATCGATGCGGTTGTGGGTTGAATACAATTTCGCATACTTGTATTTCTTAACCGGACCAGGTTGCTATTTTGCAAGATGGGATTTTCTATTATTTTAATTATCATTTTTCTAATATTTTAAACGCCGTTTCTTTTAATAATTATTCGATTCGCATTATTTCTCAAAGAAAAAAAAAAGAAATAATGATCACACCTCTGCTTGGTGCAACATTCAACTCGGGATTGGTATGAGGAGTAACCGCAAGCTGTTTTGCCTGCACATTTGTTATACGTGCGGTTTCTATCCCTAAATGTAGGACGCAGTTGCATCGGAAGAAGCTTTTTTGCAACATGAAAGTAATCTGCTGTTATCAGCTGACGGTGTTTGTCTAGAATTTTTTGGGAGTGAATTGTCTCCAATAAACATGATTGAACACAAATCAAAGCTACAAAAATGCTGCAAGAAGCTCTAACTTTAAACCGCCCGTCCACGCGACCCTGATACTCAATCAGTGCGAAAGTCTTAATCAAATTTCGGATATTGGATGGTAAAGCATTAATTAAGTTGTGGATAGCAATGAAATTTTATCACTTTTGCATTAACACGCTACTAGAGATCAAACTTTAACCTATCAACGCAGTCTCTATAAAACCCCGAGATAAGAACGAAAATAATCAGGTTTATGTTTTTTTAAACAATAAAAACAGTATTTTTGCATTCCATGATATGGCATTCATTTTACATAATATTTAAACTAAACATCGAATCAAAATATTCAACAGTGATCACCCAGACTTGTTTTACCTATCATTCATTTATAGCTAAATATAAATATAGCTCTAACGGGCACCTTTCAAACAGCAAAATTTCAAAAGATCACAAGCCAAAGTTTTCACACTTCATCGCCAAAATCATCAGGAGAAATAATCTATTGTATGAATATTCATTTGACGCTAGTTTAATACCATAACAACATATTGACTTCTCCTTCATTTCATTAAAAAACTGTTTTAAGATTTTAAGCTATAAACAGTTGTACCAGGATAAAAATAGTTTATTGTTCTTTGTTTATTGAACCAGGATTCGACGATTATTTTATTTTTTCAATTATTTTCAAAAAAAAAATTTTTTCATATAACAAATTTTAGCTGAAAACATTTGGCCATTTTAGTCTATTTTCCAGAGACCGGAAATCACCATATTAGGTTTCAAAATTGCGCCTGGAATGGCAGCTCTTGAATATTGGATGGTATCCATATTAGGTTTCAAAATTGCGCCTGGAATGGCAGCTCTTGAATATTGGATGGTATTTAACCATTTAACCATCTTGATATTGAATGGTATTCAACCATTTTAGGTTTTCATTCCTGTATGGACTTCATCACTGCGACTAGAATCGTTGATCTATTGTGAGATGTGCACGAATGTATGCTGTATTCCGCACTTCTATTATTAGCAGTATCGCTATTATTATTTTTTTATCCGTGCTTGTGTGTAATGTGAATTTGGGTTTGTTTCCAAAAACTGTAAGTCGCCATCTTGGATTTCAAAATGGCACCAGAAGTTGATTTCCTGCCTTTGGGCATAACGTCGATTTCGGAAATACGCATTTTGGGTGAAATTTCCCATTTGTGACTGTTTTCCAAAAACCACAAGTCAACATCTTAAAATTCAAAATGACGTTTGCGGTCGATTTCCAACCTTATTATTCGGGCTATCATCCCGATTCTGGGAATACCTGTTTTGGATGGTATTTGGCTATGTTTTTAGCTCTGAGTGGTCGAAATCACCGCTCTAAACAAAGCTCGACGTTTTTCAATAGTACAATAGTTAGCATCCCAGGGTCAAAAATAATTTTCGATTCCCCGCTTTTATTCCTATTTCCGCGATGATTGTTTCGAAATTTTCCAGGTGTTTTATTTTTAAAAAATATAAGCAAAAAAACAATTTGCAAAAAAACAGTGTTCTGACACTATGAAAAATATTTCACCTTCATTGGTTTTTAGCTGTTCTTTTTTTCCTGTGTGGGACTCAGCACTTTGATCAGGGCCATTTGATCTATTATGATATTTCCCAGGTGTTTTCTGTACTCCGCACTTCATATTATTGGCAGTATCACTATTGAAGTAAGTGATACGCTTATCATCTATATCCGTGCTTGCGTGTTAGTTTTACCCTTCCGTTTCAAGCTTACTGCTCTACTATACCGAGCCTTTTTCCATCTTACCAATATCGCCTAATTACAATTCCCTGAAGAGAATAATATGTTACTCAGACCAGTTTAATTATAAGATTTTTGTTAAGAGGAGAGCCAACAGCTCGAAGGAAGGGTATGTGCGGTGAGGAGCCTCAGAATAAACCTATGTCAAAGCCCTTAGACAACCAAATGGCCTGATTCTACTAAGACTCGATCCCACCCCCACCCGCTTGTCAAAGCGGACTGTATAATCTTGCTATGGAACTCCCCATTCGTCGACTTTTGCAAGTTCTTTAAGAGACTCTTCCTGCACAATTTTTACGTCACTAAAACTGGAAGTTCAAAGTCAGTAGATCAAATAGTTCAAATTTAGTGATCATTCGACGCTCATTGAATGCCATAACGCCGAATTTAATGCTCTGTCATTTCTTTGAAAAATATTACTAAATTCTGCTAACTCAAGAACAAAGCTAGCAGAACAATTTCAGCTAACAAACAGTTCTTTTATAACAGTCAAAATAATTTTATGCTCATTAAATTGCTTGAAAAACTTGGTTTATATGATAATAGAATGATTTTCTAATAATCAAATTATATTGAAGGTTTTTAATCGTTTTCAGAGGAAAATATTTTTAAAAAATCATGCATAATTAAATTATCATGAAAACTCGGTTTTAAAGAGCATTTATTGAGTGTTAAATTATGCAGTTTATATGTTGGAAACACTGCTTTTCGAGTTTCAAAGTTTCACTTTTCTGATCAATGCAAAATGCACGTGAAATCGTCGAAATACTTTTTTCATGCCGCATGTCTTAAAAATGCAAGTCGAGATCTGTTGTTATCTGTTAAAAAACGCGTACTCGCCAAAATTTACGTGAAAAGCAATTTTACTATATTTCTGAACGATCATGGCAGTTTTTCAGGAACTCGATAAATATGCGCTGCCTTTTGGCCAGACTTTTTGTTTTGGATCCCAGATCCGATGTCGAACACTATTCAAAAAAAAAAAATTGCAATACACCTTCCGCGACGCTGATAGCCTCACGAGTAATTTAAGATTCTTCCATTTAGTTCAAAATTGAGCAATACTTGTTCACGTAAAAATGGGATTGAATACGCAAGAGGAGACCGTTGGAACATCTTTCTTCAAGCTTGATTTCATACAACGCACGAAGGCGCTGCCGACTTTGGCTGAAACCAACAACCAGCTTTTCCATAGCCTGCAGAATCCAGCCAATTAAATCATCATGCAAACAATTACAGGTTTTTACTGGGATATTTTCTCAGGAATGATCGAACAAGAAAAGCTTAAGATATGCAGGAGGATGATTTCCCGGTGTGAAACCCAATTTCTCGGCTTTCCCGTCTTTTTTCCGCTGATTTCAAATATCCATCTTTTTCCCATTTTTTTCGTTTTCCCGATAGAGTGGCATCGTCAAATTACAATTTTTCGCATTTTGGTGGTTGCGATTGGAAAATTAGTTGATCGCTGCAAGAACGAATAAAAACCTACCTCAAAGATGTAGTTACGCCAAAAATAAATAGTAGGAGGGTGGTATCCAAGACACGACCGCATAGTTGACGTAGGACTACAATAATTTTATATTTATATTTTGAAGCTATGTTTGATTTGAGCTCGTTTTACTTTTGTAGTTTGCTTGATTTATTTTAACCAATTTAAGCTCGACATCTTCCAAAAGGAAGGTATTTTGGTGCGGGTGGTAATATCAAGTATCTAGGTCGTCAGCCCAAATTCATCAAGCGACACCTCAATCGACTTGGAACTAAAACTAGTTCATTGGTGGCCATTTCTACTGTTAAGGTCGTCTTTGACCATTTAAAAAGTCAAAAAGTCATGAAGAAAGAACCGCTCATTATTGGCATGGTTCGATTTTGGCAACAGAAAAAATTCTGGCGTGTTGCCAAAATCAAACAGGGTCTGTATTTTGATTATTTCTTTCTAGCACTCTATATTAGAAGAAAAAGTATTTTCTTTAACATTCACAATGGTCCAGAAACCAAGTTTAGGGGGAAATTTGGATCTAGAGCTCTATAGCAATGTTTTAGAGAAATACTTTTTTTACAAAGTTACTTAAAATTATTCGAGCTATAAAATTGAAGAGCAAGGTTTTCTATCTACAAAAATAAAAAAGTTAGATTCTTGATAGCATCGAAAATTTTGGTCACTCTAATTTTTGATACTTTTTCGATAAGTGCTTTATCATATGTAACAACTTTGTAGAAGAAAGTTTTTCTCTAAAATATTGCTATAGAGCTCTAGACCCAAATTTCCCCCTAAATTTGGTTTCCTGACCATTGATGAATTTTTTCATTCTAATACAGCGAATTTTCTTCAATACGCAAAAAGGCAACCTTCTATAAAATATTTAATTGAGTACAATCAAGTAGAAATTAAAATTCCTTCTATATCTGTTTGTCTTGTTGAAGTTGGCTCACTCACCGATCACAAAGCGGCAAAGATGACATAATTCTTTTTCCTGCAATTACAAGCTCGTGGAAAAAATATCGATAACGAATTACAGTTTTAGTAGTAAATGCATATTCACAGAAAATTTGAAATTAGCATAGAATATTATGAACATGTTAACATTCAATTCAGGTCAATTTAAACATTTTATCAGTATACAGAATCAATCAGAAAAAAATTGATCAGTTTCAAGATACCAAAGAACAACGAAGATACCATATTTGGGTGTTATATGTCTGTTATCTTCGAAAATAAACTGGGCTAGAGTGATGCACAACATTAGCCTCAGCAATTAATGTTTGCATAGCGTTGTTCAATTACAAGTAAGGTTATGGAAAGTTATATTTTCTCGCAAATGCTAATTCGAAAAATATTTCAATTGAAAAATACAAACACTAATGTCGGAACTCTATCAAGATGAAATAAATTTGGTTTTCCTCTATACCGCCGCCGCGGGATGCAACTAGTGTTGTCATATTGGACTAAATTCATTTAGCTAGTAAAATATAATCATCAGTACAGCTTGTTTAACTACCTATTCAAAGATCTGTACAGAGCATTTTGGATTTCTATTGTCTTTTTAATACCCTATATTCAGTTATTTAAATAACTCTGAAAAAAGCAGAGTGTAGAGTTCAAAAATAAACAACGCATTTTGTTGATCATATTGTATTCTGATATTTGCTGCTATACGAAACAAGAAGAAGAAGAAGACAATTCAAACAGCAATTCGATTGTGTTCCACGCCCCACTGTGCGTCAACAGCGGCAATGAAGTTTTCACTTGGCTTGACTGCACAAAAATGAATATCGAGTTCTACTGCACTGATAGACGACGAGAAACCAGCGCTCTGTTCATACATTGCTCGGTGCAGTACTGTTGCCTGTGCCATCATATTTTCCTTCAAGACACCAGTTTTATTAACATTAACATATTTGTTAACAGCAGAACGTAATACTGTCTGATATTGGAGGTGGTAACGAACTTTCCCAGAAAGCTTCACCTTCAAGACATCAAAATAGTCTAGGCTCATGGAAGCTAACATTAGTTGACCTATTGGGACGGGGAGATTTTGTCAAATTTTTTTTTGCCGCTGCTATACAGGATATCACAGCAGGCAGTTGGTGTCTATTCATGAAGTCTGTGCCAGGCGTGCTCACATATGATTGGTACATTGTTGGTGAAAATTCGATCTTGAAACTTTTATTTAATTTTCACTGTTCAACAATGAAGTGATAATGAAAATTGAAGAATCACAAAATTGTCCATCATTTTATCAATCCAACGACATATTGATTATTGTGATCCATCATGTGGTTACATCAGTATAACCGTTTGAAATCTTTCATTCCGACGTTACATCTTGGTTTTAGTTTTCGCGGAATGTATCTCGATATAGTGCGGTTAGACGTAGTCCTACGTCAAAAAATATCAAGTAAAGATAATTTCGTTATTAAATGTTTTATCGTACATTCCTGCTAATAAACTCATTTAACTCTTCCATTACGAAAATAAACAAAAAGTTAAATCGGGCTTTTGATTTATTCGTAAAAATTTATCACCTCAGTTCTATTGTCGGCTGGTTTTATTCAAATTTATTACTTCTTTTACATTTAGTGCAAAAAACTAGCGCTACTCGATGGCAAGCGATTACATATTTCTAGAAAAAAACCTAAAGTAAAAGATGTGTTCTACGAACGTTTTCTCTGGTAATTTAAATCTGAATAATTTAGATTAAAATGCCATAATGGCTGGAAAATGATGACTTTCAAGCCAATTCGCTCATTCACGCAAACGAGCAAACTTCAAGGCTCAAGATCGGATTAATTATATTTAGTTTCTAAGAGCAAGCGCATCGGTGGGTTGCCATTTGAGTTGCTATTCTCACAACGCTGGCCGTTGCTATTTTGGATAGCAACCGATTTTCGCACCGGTCGTTGCTATTGCGTATTACCAATTCCACAATTTCTTTTTCACACCGGCAGTTGCCAATTTTTGAAGACCGTCACTAGCTGGCGTTGGCAAAATGTTTGTGTCGTACTTCCCCGAAATTCTGCGGATCTATCAATAACCAACTTAAATGTCCGTCAATCGTTTCCGGCATGATTTGTGTTTCTTTTGCTTTTTAAAATTTTCCTTCCGTTCAACACGATTTTGTTCTGAGTTTGTTTTCGTTTTCTCAAAATGTCGACAACACAACTCTGTTGCAGTTTTTTTCGTTTGTGCTGCATCGATTTTTTATCCTTATATGTTTAATTAAAGTAATTCCGTAAGACCATGGCACGTCCAGCAACGTTGCCTCCAATGACTATTATACTCAAAGCTGGCGAACTGTTATTAGTTGTATTTTGTGCTGTTTCGGTACCTATAGTTTGCTATTGATATTTGCAAATTTTCAGCCAAAAAAAATGCAGAACGCAAAAATTGTTCCTGAGTATTTGGTTGATTCTAGTGACGAAGCAAATGATTTCGCGGAACAAATATTTTTATACATGAATATGAAAAGATTTTGGGCTGCTCTGAGCCTGAAAAAATGGCCAAATATTGACCGCCATGCCGAGGAAGGTGCCATCCAGCGTTTCAACAATGTTTTTTATTTTCATTTCTGAAGCCGCTTTCGATTGCGTTCTTGAAAATTTAAACAGTTGTAGAGGAGAAAAATGGACGCAACGGGAAAATTGGGACTAACATGTCTTCAAAAGTCACAGCAGCAATAGTCGGTAATCCTCTCGAGCAGTTTCGCTCAAATCTTCCAGGTTTATTTGAATATTGCCCAGGGTTGGCCCATCTTGTAAGGACTTGACCTTTCTTCTTGTAGGTTAGAGTGCCAAACAAAATGGTCATCTCGAATTTCAAAAAAAAAACTTAAAAATGTCATATTCATGTCTTTGCGAATAAATGCCCGAAAAAACATCCTGTGCAAAATTTCCGTTCAATCAGAATTAAAATGGAGTTGCTCACTGGTTCACGTCGACACTTGTGTCCTATGACGTGTTTAACCAAGCGAGGCAAAGCGCTTCATCTTCCGGGCCGACCAACTATGTCGAAACACTCCTTTTTTCGTAATATTATTACGAACATTTACTGTAGAGCACACAAAAAACACAATTTGACATTTCATCAAATAGCAACGGTTCGGCTCGTTGCTATCGCGTTGCCAAATTTAATAACTCGCTGCTACCCGAGGTGAGGATTGGTATTTCCCAAACCAAGATAGCAACGCCCGGTGTGGTTGCCGCGTTATGGTGAGAGTTGCCAAACTAGCTTTAGAAACTTCAATTTAGCCACTGGTGGGCTTGCTCTAAGTGACAAAGTAACAGCAAAAGAGCGATTTAAACTAAAACGGTCGATGATACATACGAAGTAGTTAACTACCATATGAAGGGGTATGGGATGAGTAGAAACTTTCTACGGATTGGTTGGAAGGATTCATATGCCTTATCTACATGAAGCGACATAGCCTGTAGCAACTATCATGGCATAACTCTCCTTAATTACGCATATAAAATTATGTCCCGTATATTCTTCATAGTCTTCATATACTGAGGCCGCAGCAGGAAGCCTTTGTACCTGCGCGATTTTCGATCATCTGTAGACTTCGAAGCGACGTACGAATCAGTAAAACGAAACGAGCTGTGGCAGATTATGCTTGAACATGATTTACCAACTAAACTGATTAGGCTGATACGTGCGATTCTTGAGCGGGCGAATTTTCGGACACATTTATAACGTTCGACGGTCTAAAGCAAGGAGACGAGCTTTTGAACTCGCTGTTCAACATAGCCTTAGGAGCTGCAGAACTACTATCACGAGATCTCACATGCTTCCAGGCTTCGCGGACAACATAGACATCAGCTATGAAGGAAGCCTTTACGGTGCTATGGCTTGAGATCTTCTAACTAATCAAACTTGAAAATGTGACGTGGCGCAGGTGCAAGAATCGCGAGCACGCAGTTTACGTTGCTGCTTGCCACGTATCACATTATAACAAAAAATCCGGACGGGGCAGTCGCGACAAAAAAAAATTGTTTTAAAACTAACCTGCTAATGAAAATTAATGTCACTGTTAATAACAAACTAAAAAACATTCCATAGTAGTCTAGATCATTGCTCTACATTTTCGAAACAAAACAATGAAACTGAATATCTCGTGCTGTCATTTCGATTCGAACAGTTTCATTTTCACTTGATTCCTCGGGGCTACTGTCATCGAGTCACTTCTTTCTTTCTTTCCCGTCTGTTGTTCATCGGATCATTTCAAATAAAACTGATGACTATTCAACTAACGGAGAGTGACGGAGAAAGAGACTCTTTCCTTTCCTTCAGCGTCTCAATTGAAATTAGCACCGCATCGCATCCAATAAGTACGTCACGCAAGTTCCGATCAATATTTCCTCCCTCTTTCCTATATATGCGTGAAGTACTGTATGGAGGCCTCCTGTCTCCGTCAGCGCTCATTGTCATTTTCAATTGAGAATCGTCATGTGAGAGTGATAATCTCCGCTTTCAATTGGAAAGCATTTGTATCAATTTCAAATCGTTCAGTTGTCAAAATCAAAGCAAGAGCTTTCGACTGGGTTTCATGTGACTCACGAAGTGCTCGAAAATGATACAAAAGCTTTTTGTTTGAAAGCGACGGGTCAAAGCGTGACTATAACCTGATCAATTGTCAATGACTTTGTCAGGATCTTCTATAACAAGTAGAAAAGTTATCCGAATAGCGCAACTAGTCAAAATCCGCACGAAGTTTGCGCTCTACATGACGCTGATTCTCCCGGTGGCGCTCTACAGACAAGAATTGCGAACGTGGAACGGCGGACTTCCGGCAGCTTCCGGGTCAACACAAGTTCGGTGTACCGGAGAAGTAAGGAAGCAAAAACTTTTAAAGTTTGCCAAGACTAAAGATCTGCTCATGTTGTTAAGAGAGTGCGCCGTTCGTGACTACCGGGTAGATCTACCTCAATGAGTGTCTACAAAAGCGTTTGCTCACTCTGTTGAAGCAACACGAGGGCCCTGCGATCTTCTGGCCGCACCTAGCTTCCTGTCACTTCGTGTTATATTTTGTCTGGAAGTTTGAAAAAGATCAGTCAATCATTTCCTATAGTTTTTTTTCTCCGTGATGCAATTTGATGTAGGATACCTTTCACAATTGGGAAAAATGTTTCTTATTGCTAAAATACACATTACAAAATATGTGTTGTAATTTTTGGATGGTAAGCCAGAGACTTCACGTTCACGTGTATATGTTTTCCACGAAGTTCTGCGGTCTAGCAAGTCGTTCATTCATCATTCAAGCATGTCCTGTTTCAATTTAATTTTAATACAGCGTGTTTTATGTTGAACACGATTACATCCAGTTAAGCGAAAAGTGCGCAAAGTATTACAAAGCAATATTTATGAGTACAAATTTGAAGCAAAAAAAATCATCGAATTACTGAGGTCAAAAAGTAACTAAAAACCAATAGGAAAAACTAAATTAATTCGCATCAGTTTTGTAAATTTTTTCTTTTGCGTTCTACTGCAAATTTCGCTGACCAATCCAGAAGTTGACAAAACCGCTAATTTGCTTATTGAAAATTGACGTCACTTTTGATTAAAAACTGTGAATATTTAATAGTAGTCTAGCATATTTAAAAAAGGGTTGGAAAGCTATCAAATTTAATTTAATGAACATGCTGGGAAATTTCTATGGAATGATTTTGTGCCCTAGCATTGGTACTTAACTTAGATTCAACAATAACAGGTTAGACTATGGGTACGTCAATAAATAATTCAAATACAAATCCGTATCCTTCGAAAAGTGGTTGGACGCAGCAAACGTTTCCAGACACCTAGCTTGTGGAACGGAACCCTGCATGCCAACCTGCAATTAACAGTGCATCTCGTAAGCTCAAGCATATGCACTGGCAGGGAAATTACATTACACATCGAGTTCCCAGACACGACAGACGAATCTAGCATATGTTTGCTCTCGATTTACACTACCTTGTTTCTTCGTTACCGATCTTCTCAAGACATTTGGACATTTGGAAAATCATTTTATCTATACACAATCTGTCGAATGTATATATTCCCTCTCGCTAGCATCTACTTTTGTTTCTCCTTTTCTTGCATCATTATGATATTCAACGTCTGCTGAGGACCGAGGACAGCTGGCACATAAGTCGCGAATGGCAGGCATAGCAGCAGACGCAAAGGGATGAAATAAGGACCCTAACCAGGTCGTTTTCCCCTGGCAAGCAACGGAGATACATTAGACGAGAAGCGTGCCGAATAATGCGCAAAATCGATTTCGCCTAGCTCCGTTTGGACCCGTACGGTACATTAAATCCGTCTCTCGCCTGGAGAAACCGCCAAAGGGTCGGCTATCGTTGCGTTTTGTTGACATTATTGCTTACGCCTAGGAAACTAGGGAAGTCACTGTGCAAGCATCTGGTCACGCACCGAAGTCCTGCATACGTGCATGAGATTGCATTGTGCTTTCAGCCCGGCAAGCAGCAAGGTTGAAGCTGTAAGCATGTGTAATTAAACAATGAGCCTCCCTTCGGGTGGTGCCTATTGTGCTGTTGGCCAGCATATTTAGATCCTAACGCTGGAATGCAGCACTGCTGTGTGAAGTACCAGTAGTTCTTGGGCTGGCAAGATTGACCGCGTGAAGCCACAGGTGTAGGGACGGTTCCTAATGAGTCGAAAACAGGGCAGATGTGACAGATGGAGGGAATGACAACCGTGGGAAGCTTCGAGGTTTACTGAATCTCTAACTCCAGTACCAAATAAAAATAAAAATAAAAGCAATATTATTAAGATAGCTAAAGAATGCTTTAAAATTAGCTCAGAGATCATGTTATTAACATTTACAGGTCGCACGGACGTCGCACAATACTTTCAACAAAAAAGTTTGAAAGTAATAATGTTTAGTGTCGTGAGACTTTTTTACAATGGTCTCTTGCTTCAGTTCAACTGATATACAGAAAAATCGTTCTGAAATCAACAACAGGAACACCAAAATGGACCGAATTGCAGCAGACGCAAGGTGTGAATTAGACTTCGTATTTTTTTAGCATTCTCATCGTATAAAGCTTCCAAGATGAAATGCACTTGTTCTCGTATTTTTTCATCGCTTCCATCGTCTATCTATCTAACTGTGGTTGCCCCTTCCGACTTGTTCGGTCTTCGTGCACATTGCGACAGGTGAACGGCACACCGTCGTCATTGCTGCTGTTGCTTCACGATTCCGTACCTTCAATAAATCTAAAATGATGGTTCACACGGAGTACGATGTGAAGAAATGGTATCGATGGGAAACAGAAAAAACGCTAGCTAAGCAACCGGTGCACAGCACATCCTGAATCGAAATCGTTTCATCCTGCTGGATGAAATCTACTGCCAATAGCCTTCATTCAGCCAGTAGTGAAGTACAATTTTCCACGCTTCAAATCATTTCCGCTACTAAGATCCGGAGCAGCGAACGGTCCGAAGAAGTCCGTTACCAACAACTAGTTTACCCAGATGAATAAACCGTGATTAAGTTCGTCAGTGTAATGAAAAATTCTTACTATTAGCAACTCGTTTTGGTACTCTCAGACGTTCGATGATTTTTGTTCCAAACCATGAAAGCAACTAAGACTGGTATGTGATAAAAGCACACAAATGAAAACCGATTACGAAAAATGTTATAAGTGATAAATTTTTTGTAACTCTTAATAATTGGGATATAATTGTTCACAACTTAAGTTGTTTCGAATAACTGAATTATACAGAGAAAACACATGTCCAGTTTGCCAATGGACGTTCCATTGAATCTGTATATATATATATATATATATATATATATATATATATATATATATATATATATATATATATATATATATATATATATATATATATATATATATATATATATATATATGTATATATATATATATATATATATATATATATATATATATATATATATATATATATATATATATATATATATTTATATATATATATATATATATATATATATATATATATATATATATATATATATATATATTTATATATATATATATATATATATATATATATATATATATATATATATATATATATATATATATATATATATATATATATTTATATATATATATATATATATATATATATATATATATATATATATATATATATATATATATATGTATATATATATATATATATATATATATATATATATATATATATATATATATATATATATATGTGTGTTTAAACCCTGAATATTCATTAGATTTCTTTTTCATTAGAGTCAGTGCAATGGTCCTTAGGGGCCGCTCCTATATCACGTGGCTTATTAGAAGGGCCGCGGGGTGGGAGGGTTTGGTAGACATATTACCAGGGAAGACCAATCAGGGGGATAAAGGTTTAACGAAAAGACGATATTTAACCTCTATAACATGTTCAATTACAACTTTCTTAGCAATGAAGTCCGACATATATTTCCGGCAAAAAAAATATTGATTTACGCTTAATGTAAAGCATGCGAGCAAAGTTTCACTCGCATACGATTGAACACAAAAAAATTGTCTTCACTTAATCAATTAATCATCTCTATTCGATATTACAAACATTCTGATTAGAGTTGCTTTTTCAAAATTTTCGGCAAACATATATCAATTTTGTTTAATCATCATTACTAATAATAATAATTAAACAAATTTTATTACATATTCCGATTTAGTTTTTTACCTTCAAGTTTTGGTTTTTTATTTCTTTTTTCTAAAGAGTTATATAGATTTTCATTTCTTTTAATTTCGCTTCGCTTGTTTCCTGGTTTCGTTGAGAATCCTCTGCTGTTCCAGTAGGTAATACTCCCTAGCAGTTTCGTTCAAGCCTTCCAGGTTCATCGACATGATGGCATGGTTGGCCATTCTTGTAAGGGCTCGGACTTTCTGTTTCATATAAGCAGCCCTTTCCTGCGCAGCTATGGTCATTTGCAAATCAGTGTGTTTCTCGAATCTCGTGACAAGCTTCCGAGCTTTGGCAGCTCTCTGTCCGATCGGACGACCGGAACCGGAAGCTGAACCTGCATCGTCTGATTCGCTACTGTCTCGGGTCGTATCTACAAATTCGGTAGCAGCTCGTTTTTGATTCAGTCCCTTAAATAAACATTTGTTTTACAATAAATATTTCTATAAATGCTAGGAACGTATACCTTGACGGTGTGATATTGCTTCCATTTCGGTTCATTCTGCAGCAAAATGTGGCAGTGCATCAGAGTAAATGGTGCTTTCTCCGTAGTGGCAAACAATGCAACTGCCTGCTTTATGGCATCTTCCGGGGAAATGCTCCTATGATGCCGGTTTCGGATTTGGGCCAGGCACTCAGTAAACTTGCTCACATTTTTACTAATTGTGTGCCACCTGGCCTTGATTCCGGTGGCAGCCCGTAGCGCTGGGTTTCTTAGCAGTTTTTTTTCCGCACATATTTCGAGAAAGCTCTCGTGAATCCTGTCGTACAGCGAATGCCCTCGCTCATTTGCGCTTACACTAGAGTCCTGCGACGTATTTAACCAAGCGAGGCAAAGCGCTTCGTCTTCCGGAACCGACCAATTATGTCCGCGTTTCGAAGCAGTCATTATTTTCACGATATTATCACAAAAATTCACTTTCAAACGTACATTAAAAAACAATACTTTGACATTTGATCAAATAGCAACGCTTCGGCTCGTTGCTACTGCGTTACTATTATGAACTCGTTGCTACCCGAAGTGAGGGTTGTTACATAAAGAGCAAGCGCACCAGTGTCTTAATTTAGGTTGCTAAAGCTTGTTTTTAAACCTACACTGATCCGTTGCTATAGGATCAAATGTTGCTTTGTTTGTGTCACATTTGTGTAGGTAAACTCCAACATCAACGATAGGTACGAAAATCGCTTTCTATGGAAGACAACAGCAAAAGTTGTGATATCAACAGCGTGAATGGCAACTGCTAGGTGCGCTTGCTCTTACCAAACCAAAATAGCAACGCTCGGTGCGTTTGCTGCGTTATGGAAAAGGTTGCCAAACTGACTTTAGCAACCTCAATTTACCCATTGGTGCGCTCGCTCTCGTAGTGATTGAATGAGTTGAACGTCATATACCACCGGACTTAGTTCGACAAGCTCATCATTTTTTGCATGTGTATTTGTGTGTGTATGTATGTAACGCTCACCAATCTTACTCACTTTTTTCAAAAATGGCTGAACCGATTTTCACAATGATTGTGTCGAATGAAAGGTCTAGCTGTCCCATAGGTTGCTATTAAATTTCATTGTAATCGGATTGCTAGCATTAGCCTCATATGACAAAATGTGAACACCAAGAAACTTTATTATCCCAGAATATGGAACTAGTGGTTCAAAAGTTACGGAAAGAAATGTGGTGAGAAATCGTTTCTTAGCATAATTTTAAAAATATGTAAATTATTAAACTTCGAATATGCTAACCGAAGTAAAAAGTCAAAGAACTTCAGTATTTCTAAAGCAGGCTTATATCAATATAGATAGTTAAATAACCCCACTAAAATATAGACCATTATGAAAACCATGAACTTTTAAACAACATAGAGAACCAAAAAACTTGTTTTCATAGATTAAACTAAATAAACTGTGAATGTTTTCACTATTTGTCAAAACTATTACTAACGCGTTGAACAAACTTCTGTCAACTTTAGTATTTTCAAAATAATACCTCATATCGTAGACTCTAACAAACCATATTCACAAACTATTACTGAGAACAAAACATAAATCATTTTTTATTTTTGGTATAAAATCTACTAAATTCCAACTTCCAACTAAAAACCAATCATCATTGCTAAAGGGCAATGACCTGCCACAATTTCCAATCAGAACCTAGACGGTGGTAATCTCTCCGCAGCATTTGGTTCTTCATTATGTAAGCCCTGCACGGACAGGGAGGATCCCCAGAAGCCAAAGGTAAAGGTACGAAAAATTTGACTCACCGGAATTGCTAATAGTCTGTCCCATTGCGCTCTCATCCGGTCTCGACGACCAACAGCGATTGCACCGATAAAATATTGCAAAATCCCACCAAGGAAAGTGTATGGCACTGGTACTGTTCTTTCTATCGCATCGGTGACGACGACGACGGCGGCGGCGTCGGCGGCAGCAGCATTCCAGCTAACACATTCCAGTAAGAATGATTTTCACATTAATCGAGTCGAACCAGTCTGCCTTTTTCTAGCGATTTTTCAGTGAAAACTACTTCTACGACACGAGAATAAAACCGCTCAACTGAAGCACTACCCGACCTAATGAATCTTTTCACTGTTAAATGTCTGAATAGCACGGATATCTCAATAAAAACGTTAAATTATCCTATATGCGGTCAATGAAAATGCCTTTGAAAGCGCATAAGATAAGAATGTTTTCAGCATCAGCTGTCAATGTCTGCGCTCGAAGAAAGGTCATGTTTGCGATGTTTTTGTTTCCACGGTCAGTGGAGCGTATCCAAAAATACTTTATTTTTGAATTCCTTTGGGGGTTGAATTTAAGTTACGTTACGATTTTTTTAAATTAGTTTTATCGACATTTGTAACAGCTTAGTCACACACACATACACCCTGCAAGTTAGTATTATCCTCAACGAGGTGCACTAACACATTCGCACGTAAAAAGGTCTATGGCCAGTATGATGCGATTAGGTTTATGTCAACGAGGTTGCAGAACTATTCGCTATTCGATTTCAACGAACCCATCAACACTTTTTTGCGTCGCCTGAGGGTTCGCTTATAACATTTTAATATTTGATTGTTGATCGTATATAGTTTGTAATTTTATTCAATAAGACATAACATTGTCGGATGTAATTTTTAATATATATATATATATATATATATATATATATATATATATATATATATATATATATATATATATATATATATATATATATATATATATATATATATATATATATATATATATATATATATATATATATATATATATATATATATATATATATATATATATATATATATATATATATATATATATATATATATATATATATATATATATATATATATATATATATATATATATATATATATTAAAAATTACATCCGACAATGTTTTGTCTTATTGAATAAAATTACAAACTATATACGATCAACAATCAAATATTAAAATGTTATAAGCGAACCCTCAGGCGACGCAAAAAAGTGTTGATGGGTTCGTTGAAATCGAATAGCGAATAGTTCTGCAACCTCGTTGACATAAACCTAATCGCATCATACTGGCCATAGACCTTTTTACGTGCGAATGTGTTAGTGCACCTCGTTGAGGATAATATTTACAAATCGCTGTTTTGTTTGCAATGGTACGTTTTGAGCAGCTGGGAAAACTTTCAGTTAAACTTTATTAAATATCATAAATATTCTTTCAATCAGGAATCGAAAGAAGCTGTTGAACGCTATCGGCAAAAAGTGGCGCTATGTGGTGTCGATCCATACGCAGTTAAAACTAGTCAGAAGGAAATCCCACTCAATATCACCTTCACCCGGATTTATCAGTTTATGGTACTGGATCCCAGTCCGTTTACAGGGTCTCCAAAAGAATGCGCCAAAGGCATGGAGGCTATTATGTACTTCAAAAACGGCTGGGTTAAAAATTTATCTGCTAAAAAAACGGAAACAAGTTCGTAACCCATGGAATAGTGCATCATTCATTTTCATTGAATGAAAAACCGCTTCGAACTTGGGTAATTTCACATGAGGATGGCACCATAATGGCAGCTCACTGTGATTGCGCAATTGGAATAATGGAAGCTTGCAGTCATATTGCTGCTACTCTTTTTGCTTTAGAAGGAATCCGCACAGCAGTCTTAGAGAAAAAGGTAAACTTTGGCTAGATAACTCAAAACATAAAGCTCTAACATCATTTTTAATAATTTCACAGCTATCGGTTACTGATCTTCCGGCATATTGGAAAAAGCCACCAAAGTCGGTCACCACTGATCTGTATAAGAAACTAAAAGACGTTGACTTCGGCCGGAAGATTAAGCGCACGTTTCCGTATCATTGTGCACAAGGAGCTCATGTTGCTAACAGTATACGACAAGTTGCTCTACTCAAATGTATCGTAAACGATGGTCTGAACGTTGCTGCTACATCCCAGTTCTGTGGAGAAGCTAATTTGAATTTTCTATGCACGGACTGTACATATGATCTGCAGATTCAGGTTGATTTAAAATAATACAATTTGCAGCTGCTGTATGATCCAAAAAACACTGAAAAAGTCGTCAACAACTGAAAAGGTTAGCTCTTAGCATTTACGCCGCCATGGAGAGGGAACCAGTGAAACTCCATCAAATAGAAGCTATTACAACAAAACAGAAAAATAACAAATGGTGGTTTATATTCCGTAGTGGTCGAATTACTGCATCGGTATGGAAGGAATTCTGTAGCACAACTATTGCAAAACCTTCAGTTACCCTGCTAAGACGTGTCTGTTATCCTGAAACTGTCCAATTCTCGACACCATCTACTCGATATGGACACAAATATGAAGAAACTGCTATAGAAGAACTATTTGTTTCAGTTGCTGACATGCACGATAATTTGATCAAACAAAAATCTGGTTTAGTTATTTGTGAGGAAGAACCATGTCTAGGGGCATCACCGGATGCAATCTTCTCTTGCAGCTGCCATGGTTCTATAGTTGTGGAAGTAAAATGTCCGTTTTCTGCTCGTGACTGCAATGACATCATACCTATTCTAACACAGCTCAGAAATCCCTATGTCTTTAAGGATCATAACGGGAACATTCACCTGAATAATGAGCATAAATATTATTACCAAGCAGTAATGCAGGTACACGTTTGCCAGGCCAGTTTCGGATATTTTTGAATATGGTCGCCAAAACAGAAAATAATTTTTAAGATAGAACGAAATGAACAATTTTGGAAATATCATAAAGAAAAATCAGTTAACATTTTTAAATACGTTATATTACCAGAATTATTATCTCGGAATTACACTGTGAATTCCGACAAAGAAAAAAATAAGGAAAACGTAGTTGAAGAGAATTGCTACAAATTCAATTGAAACAAAGAGTACAAAAACTTAGTGAGAGAAATGAGATAAAAAAGAAAGCAATGGAAACTGGTAAAACAAGTTCATTGGAAAAAGGTATCACATGAATGGAAATAAAAAATAAGTGAAAGCGTGTAGTTACACGTGTATGTGTGCGTGTGTGTATGTGTGAGGGAGTGTGCATACGTTTGTGTATGTGTGTAAAAAGAATTTATGGAACAAAAACAACAATCTAAACTTCAAAGTAGTATTTTATTCCCATTTAACTAATTTTTATTCAACTCATTCAGATAAGAAAATATTTTTTCGATAAATGACTGTTACACAAACCTCCACAGAAATATAAAGTTAAGATCCGACCACCGCTGGGCATAGATTTACCAGTGCAGCTGATATAGTAAGTATTTGATCAATTACTAAAGTATCATTGTTCCATCTCCTAATCAATGTTATAGGCAAGATGTCTGAGAGAATTAAGTATTTTTGTCGAAGGACTCCAATCACCCTCTCTACGAGTATACGAAGGGAGCTCATCTTTTTTGAATTAATAGCATCCAAAGGTTCAAGCTGGTTCTGCTTTTTCTTGAATGATGGATACGACACTGATGCGCCCAAAGGAGTGAGAAATTCAACAATTAAGAGCCCCCTGTCAGCCATAATAAAATCTCCTTCTTCAATCAGATCCAGGAAGCCTGACATCCTGACTATCTCCTTATCCGAAGTTCTTCCACCGAAGGCTTGACTTATGTATATAATACTTCCTGAAGCACTAATACCGATTAAAACTTTTACCGTTTTATGCTTTTTATAATTTGAACAAACATTAGCATTTGCCATCATGGCTTTCGGGTTCGGAGATTCGAGAAAAATTTCGAAACAATCCACTATGATGGTTACTACTTTATATTTGCTTCTGAATTCCATTGGTAAATGCCGACGAAGTGCTTCTCTAGACGGAAATCGTACTAATCCTTTCATGAAAAGATATATACCGTTCAAGCATTCACAAAAGTAATTGGATATAACGGATGGGTTTAGGTGGTATAGGTAACCCAATATAGTAAATGGTTCATTGAGTCGCAACTTCCGTAGTGTTTATAGGAATGCTTCTTCTTTATTTAGTTCTGAAAAATATGGTATATCACCTTTCAGGATTTGAAAGAGGTGCGATAATATGCGCCCGCTGCAAAGTCCGGTAAAATATTTACACTTTTGATCATTGTTTTACAAATGAGCCACAGTAAGCCTCAGTGTACCCTGTGTTGTTGTTAGCTTATGTTCCAGTCGATTGACTTTAGCCTCTATTTTGCTGATCTTAGATTTATATCGAATCAACTTTGTGCAAACTTCTCTGTGCTCTTTTTCCAAATGACTATCAGTTTGAACGCAAACATCACTGCAAATATCGGAGTGAGAATTAGCTCTTCGATTTTGTATAGTACATAGTTCCAGCTTGCTGGCGTTTACATTATTATTATTCTCGTCCAAGATGTCTGACGTACTAAAAAAAAACATGAATATTTTTAACTTGATAATATTCAAGTACCTTTATTTACATTTGAGAGCCAAACAGCACACCCTCCTCTAGATCATGTTCGTTTTCTGAAACTTGCGTCGTAGTTTGAACGTGCAATTTATCTGATATGTGGTGATGGTGATCTAAGGCACACGGAAAATTTGATACCCAGTCAACATTGCAATGTTTGCAAACAATGTTGCGGCTTTATCGGAATTATTATTATTCTCGTCTGCCGTTCTATAAAAAAAAACATGAATAGTTTCAACTTGATGATATGTGAGAACCTTTATTTACGTTTGGGAGCCAAACAGCAATTCCACCTCTGGAGCATGCTCGTTTCCTGAAACTTGAATCGCCGTTTGTACGTGATTCAGACCAAGAGGCAAATGCAAATTCGGCACCCAGTCAGCATTGCATGCGTCTTTCAATGTTGCAGGTTTGCCGGAAACGAAGTGATCACTGAAAGCATCAATCAACTTTTGTAGTTCCAGACAGTCTCCAAGGCAGGCTATAATCAAAAAGATTTTTACATCATCTGCGAAAAGGAGCTGTGTACCTCGAGGTAAAATAGTAGCAACGTCGTTAATGTTAAATGTTCAGCTACTTTTCAGTTTATATACAGCCAATGTAAAACTGTTTATGAAATAGACTGGAAATAGATGTACGGGTTAAATCGATATGTATGCATTTATGTCAAGATAGCTGAATCGGCAACGCGTTCTACCAGCAACCTCATGAGCATGAGTTCGAGATTAGGGACTGGCAGTAAAGTAATTGGATACTAAAAAGCTATTTTTTCACTAACAATTTTATATATAAAAATAAACGATGAAAAATACACACAAAAGTGCAAAAAATCGAAAGATTTAGATGTGTTCGAATCGCCCAAACAATAAAAAAAATTGTCTAATCAAGACGAATATATATTTTGAATTATATTTATCGTAGCTGTAATAAAGCTGAAAAAGCAATTTTTTTGAACGACAGAATGTACAATTTTAGCAAATATATTAAATACCAATATAGTTCACTTACGTGAAATTATGAAGACAAATTGAAAATGACAGAAGCGTTAGTCACCTTTTCGACCGCTAGGTGCGCCACTTCTGATTTTGTTCTTCACGACATGCGAAATAGAGCAACTTTTGACAATAATATTACCCTAATGGGTACACTGAAAAAAATTCACATTTTATTGTGAAGTGGACTCGGCCGAATATTTTATAATAATAAAGTTCGCCTATGCATAAGGCAATCCATGGGTGGTGTTCCACGGTTTGTACGTTTGTCGACCTCCGAAAATATTTTGAGTTGTAAAATGGCGACTTCCGGTGACTGGGAAACTGCCGAAAATGACCAAATACCACCTAATATGGTTTTTTTTTAACTAGAATGACGCTCAGAGGCCAGAAATTGTCTCGAAATGCCAGTTTGAAATCCAAGATGGCGACTTCCGGTTTTTGAAAAATCAGACAAAATTTTGAATTGTAAGATGGCGACTTCCAGTGATTGGAAAAAAGAGGAAAATGACCAAATACCACCAATATGGATGTTTCTTTAACTAGAATGACGCTCAGAGGCCAGAAATTGTCTCAGAATACCATTTTGAAATCCAAGATAGTGATGGGAAACTTATCGATACTTATCGATAATATCGATAAGTGCTTGACATCGATATTATCGTTAATTTTTTGACGTTAACGATAATTATCGATATTATAAGGGTGAGCACAAGTCAGTGCGGCTGATTACTGGAGGAGACCCAAATGAAGGAGACCTCACCTACCCTTCCCCAGGAGTTGCTTTTGCTGCTGGGTATTTGTTGCTATTCGACAAGATTTAGCATTGTTGGGGGTGGTGTAAAGGTTCCCTCCCGGATGTCACTGAGTTTCTGAGAAATAATTGAAACTAAAAAGGTATTTATAGGTTTTAGTTTCCTATGAACAGATGAATTCGACAACTCAGTACTGGAGAACTTTAAAAAAATATCCAAATTTTCGCACCATCTCATAAAAAGCAATGACACGAAATTGTAATAAAATGCATTTTCTTTGGCTTGCCAACTCTTATAATATGATGGACATGCATAGCGGCAGTCTATTGGTAATTCTCTGGTAATTGTTTAGTTTAACTTGGAACTGTTTAAGTTTAAAGTATCTGTTAGCCAACAAACAATTTTTAGTTCAACTAAAATCCAAATCAACGAAATTGTTGCGCCAAAAAAAGTATCCTGATTTATACAGGGGGTGGAAAAAATAATTGAGATAAAAAAAATTCTCTCGAATTTTAAATGGCCAGAACTTTACGAAAAATGAATCAATTTTGATAACCAGTTTCATTCCACTGGCAAACAGTATTATATTAGTATTACTTGGGAACTTGGTGTGACCATCCTACACCGAAAATGTTTCGGATTTCAAGAGTGTGTGTCAAAGTGTACATTTTTGCAACGCATAGAACGTTTTTGGCAACTAAATTGTCTAAAATACTTCATTTAAAAAAATCTGAGATCACCGATATTTTCTAAAATCATTTTTTGTTTTTAAAATTATATTTTTTTCAGAGTAGGATCTTAAATTCATTTTTTTATATTTTTGAAGTAGGCTGACCAGATTTTGGCGAATTTTCAATCTTTGGCTACTAATGAAACTGAAATAAATTCTGATTTATTGACAACATATAAACCTATGTGAAACAGAATGTCAGAAAAAGTTCTACGCGTTACAAAAATGTACACTTTGGCACACACTCCGGAAATCTGAAACATTTCCAGTGACCCTTGGTCATGTCCAGTTCTCAAGTTATACTAGGAATCTAGGACAGTTTTCCAGTAAAATGGAACCTGTTTTGTCTGAATTGATTCATTTTTCGTGAAGTTTTGGCCATTTAAAAATTGACAGAATTTTGCCTGCTTCAATTATTTCCCTTATTACACAACCTTCAAAATGAACTTCGGCTTGAAACTACTCCGTAGAAAGTACTCCCGGTGTAAAACTCAAAGACTTTCTAAAACAAACTGTTTAACTCGTCCGGTCGTTTGAATTATCATTCGCAGTATCGTAAGATTTGTCGTTCAAGGCCTTAACACAATGGATACGTTGCGGCTGCGTTTGCGGCAATTTGACAGTTAGCCCATACATTTACTGTCAAATTGACGCCAACGCAACGCAAACGTATCCATTCTGTTTGGGCCGTTACTATAACCGCAATGACGTTTGCGGTAAAAAAATGGACAAAAAATTCCCGATTTCATGGGTTTCAAAATGGCGTCAAAAACAGACATCGTGCGGCACTTTGTGGACGCCGGGTATGCCGGTTCTGGCATCTAAAACATTTTGACACTATTGGACAATGATCAGAGCATCGAAAGAAAACCCGGTTCTGGTCGGCCAACGACCCTGAGCGACAAGAAGCTTGCTGATAACCAAAAGGATGCTGAAGAGGAAGACCGAGGAAAAAGTGGCTAAATCGCTGCGTGCACTTGGCCGAGAGGTTGGTGCATGCTCTAAAACAGTGAAAAAGTATCTGGAGAACATGGACATGCATACAAGAAGCTGCAGTCCCGACCACTGGTCTCGGAGCTGCAGGCAATGACGCAGCGACAGCGGTTGAATAAGATGGTCAAGTCGATTTTCCCGGCGAATCGCGACGTGGCAGTGGTGATGGACGACTAGACCTGTCTCACCCTGGATGGCAACGACTAGCAGGGTTCTTCGTATTTTACCTCCCCCACGAAGGAAGTGAGCACCGAGGTAAAGTTTATTTCACAGACCAAGTTCCCCAAGAAGGTGCGGCTGTGGCTGACAATCAGCGAGAAAGGGTTGTCAAAGTTACTCTTCTTTCGCTCCGGGCTGGCCGTGAACGGGGAAATTTATAGTACGAAGTGCCTGACAGACGTTGCGTCGTTCATCAAGAAATACTATAAGCGCGAAGACACGGTGTTCTGGCCAAATTTGACGTCGGTCAACTACTCGAAGCGATCGTAGGAGGAGATGGAGCGGCTGAATATCGATGTGGTACCGAAGTCGGTGAATCCCATCGAGAATTTCTGGGCAAACTTGAAGCGCAAGATCTATTCCAACAATTTTGTCGCGAAAACGGAGGAGGAGTTAATAAAAAAAACGAAGAAAGAGCTTAAAAACATGGCTACACGCATGTTTTCGTCCGCCATGGCAAATGCTACGGTTAACTGCCGGAAGGCCGCACGCAAGGACGTAATATTTTTTGCGAGGAAGTTAACATGATAACCTTGCATGGGAAATTCATCCAACTCAATTATCTGTCATAGTTTTTTTTCATCACCATCTGAAATAGGTTTTTTTTTCATCATCTGAAAAAATTTTTTTTTACCGCAAACGTTAGCTGTCAAATTATCGATACTTATCGATAATATCGATAAAACCCCCGGAATTATCGATTGTTATCGATGTACGTTTTGGGCGATATTTCCCATCACTAATCCAAGATGGCGACTTCCGGTTTCTGAGAAACAGTGAGATATGACCAAATACCATCCAATATGGGTATTTCCGAAATCGTGATGATGCACTGAAACCACAAATCGACCTCAGACAACATTTGTAGTAGTAAAATGGCGACTTCCGGTGACTGGAAAACTGCCGAAAATGACCCAAAAACAACCAAATATGGGTGTTTCTTTAACCAGAATGATGCTCAGAGGCCAGAAATTGTCTCCAAATGCCATTTTGAAATCCAATATGGCGACTTCCGGTTCCTAAACAACAGTGACAAAAGACCAAATAACACTCATTGTGGGTATTTCCGGGATTGTTATGATGCACTGAAGCTACAAATCGACCTCTGATAACATTATGAATTGTAAAATGACGACTTCCGGTAAATGGGAAACTGCTGAAAATAACCAAATATCACCCAATATGGGTATTTCTTCAACCGGCTGATTTTCATCCAATATGAGATGTTTCGATACCAGAATGATACACAGGAGCTAGAATCGACCACAGATAACATTTTGAATTCTAAGATGGTGACTTCCGGTTTCTGTAGAACAGCCGAAAATGACTAAATAACACCTATTATTGGTGTTTCTTAAACCAGAATGACGCTCAGGGGCCAGAAATTGTCTCCAAAAAAATAGCCTAAAGGGACCAAATACCACCCAATATGAGTGTTTCTTTAACCAGAATGATGCATGGAGCTGAAAATTGACCTCAGACACCATTTTGAATTGTAAGATGGCGACTTCTGGGAAACAGCCGAATACTACTGCATATGAATATTTCCGTAATCGAAATAATGTATAAAAGCCAAGCATTGACCCTGGACACCATAATGAATTCGAAGATGACCACTTTCAGTTTCTGGAAAACAACGAAAATAACTGAATACCACCTAACATGAGTGTTTTCGGAATAGAGGTGATGTACTAAAGGCAAAAGTCGAGGATGTTGTCTTTCCGATAAAACCAATAATTTCAAACGATATAAACAAATCGCAAGAAATCAATGAATTTGGAATGTTGAAAAATATTGAATTAAACACAAAAATAGGTGGGACGAAGTTTGCCGAGTCAGCTAGTAAATACATAAATATGCTGGTTGAAGCAAAGCTGCAAGTGATGAATACGAAGATTAGAACTCGAGAGCAAAAAATTTGGAGGGATAAAAAAAACAAAAAATACTTTCAAAAAGAAGAAAACTAAACATTAAATAATAGTTTTTGCATAACAGTTGTTATCACTAATTATGTTTGTTTTGTTGAATATCTTTTATATTTAATATAAAAAAGCTTTAAAAACAAATACAACATGATATGTATCCATACTTAAATTGTTAAATTGATAGAACATTCAAGTGTTATCTAAGCTAAAAGTTGCACAACAACCATATACGACTATTGACAACCATTGTGCGGTTTCTCCTTTTATCTTTTTCACGAGGTAATTGAAATATTCATTTAATTGTACACTTCGTGGCCTGATTATTGAGCTTGAGCTTGACGGCAGCACATTTCGTAGATGCTTCCCGTGATGGATCTGAGCTAGTGAAGTTACACAGGGAACCACGTATATAGCAACTTGGGATTTGTTTACCATTTACACGTCGTGGCCTGATTATTTGAATATTTCTTCTTCGTGCCTCGATAAGCTACATCTATTATACTATCAATATTTAACTCCCGGAATGGCGTTAGTTTTACATACAAACAATATACGCACGAAATCTGCAACATATTTTTTTCTGTGAAAGTATGAAATTGAGTCAACTAAATCTAAAATTGAGTAAATTCAGTTTCGTGTGTGAGAATGTCACACGCTCACAGAAATTCAACAACAATGCACAGTGATACAGTAAGACAATATAGGCGGACACGAGTTTTTCGATGCGATTTTGTGGTTTTAGAGTAAAATTTTTTTCTAAGAACTTGTTTCTTATATTTAGTCTATCTTTTATGTGCAAATGAAAATTAGGGTGGTCCTGAAATCGACTAAATGAAAAAACTAACTTTTTATTTGCATAAATAAATGTATACATTCATCGGCACAGTTATAGATCAACTAATTTTAAGCAACTTTCGGTATTTCTTTACAATACTTATACAATATTTGTTCTATCAAATGATACCGAAAAATTTTATTTATGTTTGCCCTAAACGGAGACATCAATATATCAAAAGGGCCTATTTTTAAAATAGAAATAGTGAAAACTCTTCATCTGTATAATATATCGACAATGTTTTTTCGTCAAAATTGGCGTATTTTTGATAAAAGTTACCGAAGAAAACTTTGTTTTTAAATTTGAATTGAAAAAATAGAGCGAAAAGACTGTTTTTGGAAACCAAATTTCATGTCTACAAAAAAGTTTTTTTACAAAGTTACTTAGAATTAGTTGGTCTACAAGTTTGCCAAAGAATGTTTTATTTCGTTGATTTTAGAACCACCCTAATTTTCATTCGCACATGAATAGAGGACTATGTATAAGAAACAACTTTTTACAAAAACTATGGCTTTAAACCGCAAACCAAAATCGCAACGAAAAGCCTATGTCCGCCTGAATTGCCTTACTGTACCACTGTGCAATGAGTTTAGTTACCTTTTTCACCACAAGAGGGGGTGTTCCCTGTCTGTCTTCACGGGAATATATGGGAAATTCGAGAGTGAACTATATTGTTATTTTAAGATATTTGATTTTAGCCATAGAATTGTCATATAGGCGCTGATTTAGACTATAAATCAGCTGTTGGCTTTTCTACAAGCTGTACAAAGCGATTATTCATTGCTCCTACAGAATCGATCAGAATGTATAATAGTGGTTCAAATGACAGAGCTATTTTTTATTAAGCCCTTGTTCGGCTATTTAGGAAGCCGAATGTAACAAGTAGCTGATTTAGTTCTCCAAAACCGACTAATTAAAAGCTGATTAAACACTTAGAATTGCATTATTCGACCTATGTTCAGCCGTCAGCTGAATTAGATTAGTTATAAAAGCACTTATTTATCCAAAAAATGTTTCATGGGAAGTATCAAGAAGCGTTTATTTAACCAGTTTGTTCAGTGTTTAATTGATGTTGTCTGATAGCTATTTTTTCAAATTGAAATAGCGCCTAACCAGCCAACAATCAAATAATGGCGTGGAGTATTTCACAAGTTTTTTTAAACCTGAACTTTTTGCATGTTCAGCTGATAAATCAATTTGAGCGTTGTAGTAATCCGTTGCACCTGTATACAGACTTTATTTAGCTATTTCAAAATTATTAGCTGTTTTATTCAGTCCAATTGTTTGTTGGGAATGGAGTAGGCAATATAACAACGTCGTAACGTAGCATAGCAACTCCAACAAACAACGGGCGTTTTGTTATTCAAATTTTGTCGTGCGCATGTCAGGATCAAAATAAACAAAACTGGTTATTAAAGTTGCTGAAAACTGGTTATTAAAGTTGCTAAGAAAAATTGCAGATTTAAAAATTTAGGAAGTTTGTTTTCTACATTGAGTGTGTGATTTCAAAGTGAAACTTCGCTGAAAAGTAATAGAACACTACATAGCTATTACTAGATAACATATTGAGCCCGATACTCAACTGAAAATTATGTGAATGTTATATTGCTTATTGCTTTGACTACTGGATTTTCAGCTCACTTCTCCAAGCACAGTTGAATCCGTGCATTGTTGTTGCCAGAAAAGATTGAGTAACACTAATATACTTCCTTCGGAATCTGATTGAATCAAACTCTTACTAATTTTTTAAGTGTTCAATCAAAAGTGGAATTTATTGAATGTATTGCGTAACATTTATTAGATGTCCGTACATGAATAAATTATTACAACCACGAACAATTTTTTTTTAAATTTCCAATATTTTTATAATTTTTTTTTAATAATGTATTTTGGCAGCACTGCCGCACACAATCATGCATCAAAGTGCTCATTGACACTTATGAATTCGTTTTCGCGCAGGTCTACACTGTTCCCGGAGTTACAGGGTAAAAAGTGTAACACGAGTGTAGCTACACCGCAAAAACGAATTTACCATCACTCACCATACTTTTTGACAGCTTGCTTTCATTTGTGTGCGGCAGTGCTGCCAAAATACATTATTAAAAAAAAATTATAAAAATATTGGAAATTTAAAAAATAATTGTTCGTGGTTGTAATAATTTATTCATGTACGGACATCTAATAAATGTTACGCAATACATTCAATAAATTCCACTTTTGATTGAACACTTAAAAAATTAGTAAGAGTTTGATTCAATCAGATTCCGAAGGAAGTATATTAGTGTTACTCAATCTTTTCTGGCAACAACAATGCACGGATTCAACTGTGCTTGGAGAAGTGAGCTGAAAATCCAGTAGTCAAAGCAATAAGCAATATAACATTCACATAATTTTCAGTTGAGTATCGGGCTCAATATGTTATCTAGTAATAGCTATGTAGTGTTCTATTACTTTTCAGCGAAGTTTCACTTTGAAATCACACACTCAATGTAGAAAACAAACTTCCTAAATTTTTAAATCTGCAATTTTTCTTAGCAACTTTAATAACCAGTTTTCAGCAACTTTAATAACCAGTTTTGTTTATTTTGATCCTGACATGCGCACGACAAAATTTGAATAACAAAACGCCCGTTGTTTGTTGGAGTTGCTATGCTACGTTACGACGTTGTTATATTGCCTACTCCATTCCCAACAAACAATTGGACTGAATAAAACAGCTAATAATTTTGAAATAGCTAAATAAAGTCTGTATACAGGTGCAACGGATTACTACAACGCTCAAATTGATTTATCAGCTGAACATGCAAAAAGTTCAGGTTTAAAAAAACTTGTGAAATACTCCACGCCATTATTTGATTGTTGGCTGGTTAGGCGCTATTTCAATTTGAAAAAATAGCTATCAGACAACATCAATTAAACACTGAACAAACTGGTTAAATAAACGCTTCTTGATACTTCCCATGAAACATTTTTTGGATAAATAAGTGCTTTTATAACTAATCTAATTCAGCTGACGGCTGAACATAGGTCGAATAATGCAATTCTAAGTGTTTAATCAGCTTTTAATTAGTCGGTTTTGGAGAACTAAATCAGCTACTTGTTACATTCGGCTTCCTAAATAGCCGAACAAGGGCTTAATAAAAAATAGCTCTGTCATTTGAACCACTATTATACATTCTGATCGATTCTGTAGGAGCAATGAATAATCGCTTTGTACAGCTTGTAGAAAAGCCAACAGCTGATTTATAGTCTAAATCAGCGCCTATATGACAATTCTATGGCTAAAATCAAATATCTTAAAATAACAATATAGTTCACTCTCGAATTTCCCATATATTCCCGTGAAGACAGACAGGGAACACCCCCTCTTGTGGTGAAAAAGGTAACTAAACTCATTGCACAGTGGTACAGTAAGGCAATTCAGGCGGACATAGGCTTTTCGTTGCGATTTTGGTTTGCGGTTTAAAGCCATAGTTTTTGTAAAAAGTTGTTTCTTATACATAGTCCTCTATTCATGTGCGAATGAAAATTAGGGTGGTTCTAAAATCAACGAAATAAAACATTCTTTGGCAAACTTGTAGACCAACTAATTCTAAGTAACTTTGTAAAAAAACTTTTTTGTAGACATGAAATTTGGTTTCCAAAAACAGTCTTTTCGCTCTATTTTTTCAATTCAAATTTAAAAACAAAGTTTTCTTCGGTAACTTTAATCAAAAATACGCCAATTTTGACGAAAAAACATTGTCGATATATTATACAGATGAAGAGTTTTCACTATTTCTATTTTAAAAATAGGCCCTTTTGATATATTGATGTCTCCGTTTAGGGCAAACATAAATAAAATTTTTCGGTATCATTTGATAGAACAAATATTGTATAAGTATTGTAAAGAAATACCGAAAGTTGCTTAAAATTAGTTGATCTATAACTGTGCCGATGAATGTATACATTTATTTATGCAAATAAAAAGTTAGTTTTTTCATTTAGTCGATTTCAGGACCACCCTAATTTTCATTTGCACATAAAAGATAGACTAAATAAAAGAAACAAGTTCTTAGAAAAAAATTTTACTCTAAAACCACAAAATCGCATCGAAAAACTCGTGTCCGCCTATATTGCCTTACTGTATCACTGTGCATTGTTGTTGAATTTCTGTGAGCGTGTGACATTCTCACACACGAAACTGAATTTACTCAATTTTAGATTTAGTTGACTCAATTTCATACTTTCACAGAAAAAAATATGTTGCAGATTTCGTGCGTATATTGTTTGTATGTAAAACTAACGCCATTCCGGGAGTTAAATATTGATAGTATAATAGATGTAGCTTATCGAGGCACGAAGAAGAAATATTCAAATAATCAGGCCACGACGTGTAAATGGTAAACAAATCCCAAGTTGCTATATACGTGGTTCCCTGTGTAACTTCACTAGCTCAGATCCATCACGGGAAGCATCTACGAAATGTGCTGCCGTCAAGCTCAAGCTCAATAATCAGGCCACGAAGTGTACAATTAAATGAATATTTCAATTACCTCGTGAAAAAGATAAAAGGAGAAACCGCACAATGGTTGTCAATAGTCGTATATGGTTGTTGTGCAACTTTTAGCTTAGATAACACTTGAATGTTCTATCAATTTAACAATTTAAGTATGGATACATATCATGTTGTATTTGTTTTTAAAGCTTTTTTATATTAAATATAAAAGATATTCAACAAAACAAACATAATTAGTGATAACAACTGTTATGCAAAAACTATTATTTAATGTTTAGTTTTCTTCTTTTTGAAAGTATTTTTTGTTTTTTTTATCCCTCCAAATTTTTTGCTCTCGAGTTCTAATCTTCGTATTCATCACTTGCAGCTTTGCTTCAACCAGCATATTTATGTATTTACTAGCTGACTCGGCAAACTTCGTCCCACCTATTTTTGTGTTTAATTCAATATTTTTCAACATTCCAAATTCATTGATTTCTTGCGATTTGTTTATATCGTTTGAAATTATTGGTTTTATCGGAAAGACAACATCCTCGACTTTTGCCTTTAGTACATCACCTCTATTCCGAAAACACTCATGTTAGGTGGTATTCAGTTATTTTCGTTGTTTTCCAGAAACTGAAAGTGGTCATCTTCGAATTCATTATGGTGTCCAGGGTCAATGCTTGGCTTTTATACATTATTTCGATTACGGAAATATTCATATGCAGTAGTATTCGGCTGTTTCCCAGAAGTCGCCATCTTACAATTCAAAATGGTGTCTGAGGTCAATTTTCAGCTCCATGCATCATTCTGGTTAAAGAAACACTCATATTGGGTGGTATTTGGTCCCTTTAGGCTATTTTTTTGGAGACAATTTCTGGCCCCTGAGCGTCATTCTGGTTTAAGAAACACCAATAATAGGTGTTATTTAGTCATTTTCGGCTGTTCTACAGAAACCGGAAGTCACCATCTTAGAATTCAAAATGTTATCTGTGGTCGATTCTAGCTCCTGTGTATCATTCTGGTATCGAAACATCTCATATTGGATGAAAATCAGCCGGTTGAAGAAATACCCATATTGGGTGATATTTGGTTATTTTCAGCAGTTTCCCATTTACCGGAAGTCGTCATTTTACAATTCATAATGTTATCAGAGGTCGATTTGTAGCTTCAGTGCATCATAACAATCCCGGAAATACCCACAATGAGTGTTATTTGGTCTTTTGTCACTGTTGTTTAGGAACCGGAAGTCGCCATATTGGATTTCAAAATGGCATTTGGAGACAATTTCTGGCCTCTGAGCATCATTCTGGTTAAAGAAACACCCATATTTGGTTGTTTTTGGGTCATTTTCGGCAGTTTTCCAGTCACCGGAAGTCGCCATTTTACTACTACAAATGTTGTCTGAGGTCGATTTGTGGTTTCAGTGCATCATCACGATTTCGGAAATACCCATATTGGATGGTATTTGGTCATATCTCACTGTTTCTCAGAAACCGGAAGTCGCCATCTTGGATTAGTGATGGGAAATATCGCCTAAAACGTACATCGATAACAATCGATAATTCCGGGGGTTTTATCGATATTATCGATAAGTATCGATAATTTGACAGCTAACGTTTGCGGTAAAAAAAAATTTTTTCAGATGATGAAAAAAAAACCTATTTCAGATGGTGATGAAAAAAAACTATGACAGATAATTGAGTTGGATGAATTTCCCATGCAAGGTTATCATGTTAACTTCCTCGCAAAAAATATTACGTCCTTGCGTGCGGCCTTCCGGCAGTTAACCGTAGCATTTGCCATGGCGGACGAAAACATGCGTGTAGCCATGTTTTTAAGCTCTTTCTTCGTTTTTTTTATTAACTCCTCCTCCGTTTTCGCGACAAAATTGTTGGAATAGATCTTGCGCTTCAAGTTTGCCCAGAAATTCTCGATGGGATTCACCGACTTCGGTACCACATCGATATTCAGCCGCTCCATCTCCTCCTACGATCGCTTCGAGTAGTTGACCGACGTCAAATTTGGCCAGAACACCGTGTCTTCGCGCTTATAGTATTTCTTGATGAACGACGCAACGTCTGTCAGGCACTTCGTACTATAAATTTCCCCGTTCACGGCCAGCCCGGAGCGAAAGAAGAGTAACTTTGACAACCCTTTCTCGCTGATTGTCAGCCACAGCCGCACCTTCTTGGGGAACTTGGTCTGTGAAATAAACTTTACCTCGGTGCTCACTTCCTTCGTGGGGGAGGTAAAATACGAAGAACCCTGCTAGTCGTTGCCATCCAGGGTGAGACAGGTCTAGTCGTCCATCACCACTGCCACGTCGCGATTCGCCGGGAAAATCGACTTGACCATCTTATTCAACCGCTGTCGCTGCGTCATTGCCTGCAGCTCCGAGACCAGTGGTCGGGACTGCAGCTTCTTGTATGCATGTCCATGTTCTCCAGATACTTTTTCACTGTTTTAGAGCATGCACCAACCTCTCGGCCAAGTGCACGCAGCGATTTAGCCACTTTTTCCTCGGTCTTCCTCTTCAGCATCCTTTTGGTTATCAGCAAGCTTCTTGTCGCTCAGGGTCGTTGGCCGACCAGAACCGGGTTTTCTTTCGATGCTCTGATCATTGTCCAATAGTGTCAAAATGTTTTAGATGCCAGAACCGGCATACCCGGCGTCCACAAAGTGCCGCACGATGTCTGTTTTTGACGCCATTTTGAAACCCATGAAATCGGGAATTTTTTGTCCATTTTTTTACCGCAAACGTCATTGCGGTTATAGTAACGGCCCAAACAGAATGGATACGTTTGCGTTGCGTTGGCGTCAATTTGACAGTAAATGTATGGGCTAACTGTCAAATTGCCGCAAACGCAGCCGCAACGTATCCATTGTGTTAAGGCCTTGAACGACAAATCTTACGATACTGCGAATGATAATTCAAACGACCGGACGAGTTAAACAGTTTGTTTTAGAAAGTCTTTGAGTTTTACACCGGGAGTACTTTCTACGGAGTAGTTTCAAGCCGAAGTTCATTTTGAAGGTTGTGTAATAAGGGAAATAATTGAAGCAGGCAAAATTCTGTCAATTTTTAAATGGCCAAAACTTCACGAAAAATGAATCAATTCAGACAAAACAGGTTCCATTTTACTGGAAAACTGTCCTAGATTCCTAGTATAACTTGAGAACTGGACATGACCAAGGGTCACTGGAAATGTTTCAGATTTCCGGAGTGTGTGCCAAAGTGTACATTTTTGTAACGCGTAGAACTTTTTCTGACATTCTGTTTCACATAGGTTTATATGTTGTCAATAAATCAGAATTTATTTCAGTTTCATTAGTAGCCAAAGATTGAAAATTCGCCAAAATCTGGTCAGCCTACTTCAAAAATATAAAAAAATGAATTTAAGATCCTACTCTGAAAAAAATATAATTTTAAAAACAAAAAATGATTTTAGAAAATATCGGTGATCTCAGATTTTTTTAAATGAAGTATTTTAGATAGACAATTTAGTTGCCAAAAACGTTCTATGCGTTGCAAAAATGTACACTTTGACACACACTCTTGAAATCCGAAACATTTTCGGTGTAGGATGGTCACACCAAGTTCCCAAGTAATACTAATATAATACTGTTTGCCAGTGGAATGAAACTGGTTATCAAAATTGATTCATTTTTCGTAAAGTTCTGGCCATTTAAAATTCGAGAGAATTTTTTTTATCTCAATTATTTTTTCCACCCCCTGTATAAATCAGGATACTTTTTTTGGCGCAACAATTTCGTTGATTTGGATTTTAGTTGAACTAAAAATTGTTTGTTGGCTAACAGATACTTTAAACTTAAACAGTTCCAAGTTAAACTAAACAATTACCAGAGAATTACCAATAGACTGCCGCTATGCATGTCCATCATATTATAAGAGTTGGCAAGCCAAAGAAAATGCATTTTATTACAATTTCGTGTCATTGCTTTTTATGAGATGGTGCGAAAATTTGGATATTTTTTTAAAGTTCTCCAGTACTGAGTTGTCGAATTCATCTGTTCATAGGAAACTAAAACCTATAAATACCTTTTTAGTTTCAATTATTTCTCAGAAACTCAGTGACATCCGGGAGGGAACCTTTACACCACCCCCAACAATGCTAAATCTTGTCGAATAGCAACAAATACCCAGCAGCAAAAGCAACTCCTGGGGAAGGGTAGGTGAGGTCTCCTTCATTTGGGTCTCCTCCAGTAATCAGCCGCACTGACTTGTGCTCACCCTTATAATATCGATAATTATCGTTAACGTCAAAAAATTAACGATAATATCGATGTCAAGCACTTATCGATATTATCGATAAGTATCGATAAGTTTCCCATCACTATCTTGGATTTCAAAATGGTATTCTGAGACAATTTCTGGCCTCTGAGCGTCATTCTAGTTAAAGAAACATCCATATTGGTGGTATTTGGTCATTTTCCTCTTTTTTCCAATCACTGGAAGTCGCCATCTTACAATTCAAAATTTTGTCTGATTTTTCAAAAACCGGAAGTCGCCATCTTGGATTTCAAACTGGCATTTCGAGACAATTTCTGGCCTCTGAGCGTCATTCTAGTTAAAAAAAAACCATATTAGGTGGTATTTGGTCATTTTCGGCAGTTTCCCAGTCACCGGAAGTCGCCATTTTACAACTCAAAATATTTTCGGAGGTCGACAAACGTACAAACCGTGGAACACCACCCATGGATTGCCTTATGCATAGGCGAACTTTATTATTATAAAATATTCGGCCGAGTCCACTTCACAATAAAATGTGAATTTTTTTCAGTGTACCCATTAGGGTAATATTATTGTCAAAAGTTGCTCTATTTCGCATGTCGTGAAGAACAAAATCAGAAGTGGCGCACCTAGCGGTCGAAAAGGTGACTAACGCTTCTGTCATTTTCAATTTGTCTTCATAATTTCACGTAAGTGAACTATATTGGTATTTAATATATTTGATTTCCGTTAATGTGAAAAATATTATGAGTGTAAGCTTAGTGTTTATTCAACAAACCACAAAACCGAATAATCGTGTACTTGGTGTTATGTCATTATTGTTGATCAAAATCATCGCCAAACGTTCACCTGGCGCTTGAATATAAATATAAGTTTTCATTTATATCTCCAAAGGTTTATTAGGTTTTGAAGCACAATTTACAAAACAATAATAAGTAATAATCGCTTATAGTTGCTAAGTAAATAATGCAGGTAAGAAAATGTACTGCAAACTAATTTAACGTACTTAAACGCCTCTGTTCCAGTCGATCAGTCTTCGTCTCTTGCGGTTGCCTCAGGTTTGGTTTACCGGCTTGAGGTTTTTTTCTTCAGCAAATATGTCCCAGGCGGCTGCAAATAACCTAAGCGCACCTGAACCAGACAAACTGTACAGTCGAATCGAGCTGGAAATGAAAGGTATCGATCCAGAAGTTATGAAAAGCTATGCATATTTCGCCAAAACTGCAGCTGAACATTTGGACATTGAAGTCGGCAAACAGTAAGTATTATGTTGCTGACGAGGTCGTGTAATGTTAACATGCTTTGATTACAGTTGGGCGTTACGAAAATCAATCAAGGATCGACTAACTTTACTAAAGTCTGTGCACATTTACAAGAAACACCGGGTGCAGTACGAAGTTCGGAACTACTATCGGTTCATGCATTTTCACAAGCTCACCGGTTCCACTGCTGATACGTTTCTGGAGTATATAGAAAGAAACCTGCCAGAAGGAATAGCTCTTAAAGTTACTAAGGTTGAACTACAGGAACTGCCGGAACACTTAAATCCGGCGGAGGTGTAATTTTTACGTACTTTATTATTTCGATGCGGAAATAAATTATTTGTTAGTATGACTGCTATTTGTTTACAAAATTAATATAAATTTTTCAAATGCAATTCTAAGCTTCGGTGGCTGATGCATTAACTTCCAGAAAAAGTATTGCAGCAGTTTCGTAATGAGCTTTTGATTGCAAATATATATTTTTCAAACTCACAAACAAGAGATAACAATTTTAATAAAAAAAAAGGATTTTTTGAAACACCGATCAAATAAGAATTGAGTGCAAATTAAGACAATTTGCGTCACTATTGCAAACTTTGGCTTAAATATTTTTAGGCCATTTCAGTAACATATTTTTCTACTAAATATCAGTCAGTTCTGCACACCTACTTGTGCTTTGAGTATTCAGCAGTTTATTTTACATGTTTTATCTGTAAATTCAGCTAAATAATTTCGAATTTAAGCGCTAATTTAGTGATGTTACGTTAAATTATTGTTTGGTTATCTGAATAAAATTTATCGTGAGCAGGGATACCAAATGTGCATATTTGTCTGCAAAGCGCAGATTTTTAGAGTTCGTGTGCAGATTTTTATAGATTCGCAGATATTATATCCTTAAGCCTGTATCACACTCTGATCAATGGTCAAATATTTGAGCATCTGACATAATGGTCAAATTTATTTGACATCATGATGGTTGTTTGCTCGTGTTTGCCACGTAAATTTTTATCTGTCAAAAAGTGACAAACATTTGACGCTTGGTCAAAGAGTGTGATGCAGCCTTTAGTTAGTGCAGATTTTTGTCAGAGACTCCTGCAATTTTTTCCGGTTTTTCGAGCAACTGCTTGGACATTTTTCAAAAACATCTGGCATCTCTGGACCTGAGTACCACCCTGCTTTCGGCCATGTTTATTGAACTGTCAAACTTTTTCATCGCAACGCAAAGCTTGCATATCGTGTTTGGTTTAGTCAATAAATTGATATTTGCCTGAAAATCCACCCGTTTTCAGTTCAATTACTCTTCAAACAAATCGGTAAGTAGGATTTGCCAATTAAATAAACAAGTGTTAATTTATAATCAAAACTATTTTACTACTTTTCGTACAAAAAAGTATTGATTATTGCACCGGCAAATCGGCTTCCATCATGGTGCGAACTGGAATGATGCGTGGTGGTCGTGGTGGCATGGGGATGGGCATGCGAGGAATGCGCGGTGCTCCTTACATGAACAAAAAGAGTTTCCTGCCCCGGCATCCGTTCGATTTGACTCTAGCCGAGCCGGCTTTCGAACGCGTCTCGCCAGCACCGGACGACACAGTGCTGACCAACGCTTTACTCAAGCGTAGCCAAGATCTGACCCCAACACCGCAGGAACAGACGGCGATCTCCAACCTAGTTACCAAGGTGCAAGCTGTGCTTGATAGTTTAGTGGTAGCCCCGGGTGACTTCAACAAATGCCAGCTGGACGAGGTTCGTCAGGTGGGTTCCTTCAAGAAAGGAACAATGATGGCCGGACACAACGTAGCTGATGTGGTGATTATTTTGAAAACTCTACCAACTAAGGATATTGCTGAGATTCTTGGTAAGAAAGTGGATGAAGACATTCAGAAGTCGATGAAAACTGAGGTGGTTCCGAAAGCGGAAGCAATATCTTTGGAGTTCAGTGAAAATTGTTTTGAAATTTCTAACTCACTTGCGAAGGTACGCTGTTTAATTGCCACTCTTCCGCAAAACATTCGTAAGCTGGACGCAGAGAAACATATTGATTTTAAAGTAGTCCAGAGTCATTTAGCTTCCATAAGACACGCCCGCTGGTTTGAAGAAAATGCTCATCACTCGAGTATTAAGGTGCTGATTCGCATTCTTAAAGATCTGGCCAGCCGGTTTGATGGTTTTGCGCCGCTAAACCCTTGGATTTGCGATTTGTTGGCACATTCTGCTATCATGAATAACCCAAGTCGACAGGCACTTCCCGTTAATCTGGCATTCCGGCGAATATTTCAGCTCCTAGCATCGGGCCTATTTGTCCCAGGCTCGGCCGGTATCACGGATCCTTGTGAAGTGGGTCACATTAGAGTGCACACTTCGATGAGTTTAGTACAGCAGGACGAGTGCTGCATGACTGCCCAGACACTGGTTCGAGTGCTGGCCCACGGTGGATACAAACACATTTTGGGTTTTGTGGAAAATACCACCGTAGCGAAGGAGATGTCCGTTTGGGACGGCGTGGTGGTTTCACCGATGGATCCAGCGTATGAAAAACCGGTAGAGAAAAAAGATGGTGACGATGAGGATATGGAATGCGTCGAAGAATCCACCATGGAGGAAGAAGACAACGGTGAATAAGTGGGTGATTGTGACAAACCGATGCTCCAACGACTTCTTCATTTTAAATGACGAACCAGAATTGTATTTTACGGTATGCTCAGCAATTATGATATCATCTGCAGCACTCTGTTTGAAGATATAACTAAATAAACTTTATGTGTGTGAACTCAACTTTGTTTTCGTAATATTTGAAAGAAAATATCCGTTTATCGGCATAATTCATATGCCCATAAATTCTACGACTCATGTTGAGAGAGTAAACAGTTATATATAAATCATTTAAAAACGTGAGAAAATCTTGTGATGAGATCCGAGCATATTTTCTCACCAGTGAGAAAATTATTCTCTATTCACAATTTTCACCTGTCATTGACTCTGCGGGAAATCGATATCAATAAACAGAAAAGATGGGGGTAAGTTTTCCTAGCGCAATCTTTTTGCGTTTTTGTAACAAATGTCGAATCGCCACTTTTCCAGAAGACCCACCTTGTTGACAGCAAGTATGATCTGGCCAAGTGCCAGATGTACAACGAGAAGAACTCCTTCGCGTTCTGGATTGTAATCATTTTACTGTTTTCATTGGCACTGGGAAATCTGTGTCTCACTTTGGCCATAACAGGTATATTGAAAATTTACAAGGGTATGGAAAACATAGAACTGATCCAGAACGAGGAGACGGTAAAATTCTTCGGAAATATTGATTTTGATAGAATCTACAAGCAGGATGGCAAGCTGGAGGGATTCCACGAGGAACCCATGGAGATAACGGGTAGAACAATTATAACAAAAATTAAGCTGTTTAACTTACCATTCTTCATCCCATTCAGGTGATGATGGACCAGTGTCAGTCAATCTGGTAAACCGGAATGGCCATTCGCATAACAAAATTTACCTGTCGAAAAATGGCAGCATTCTAAAGGGCATCAATCATATGGAAGTAAAGGACGCTATCACGGGGCGGACCGTTTTTTCGACATCCCGGCCAACCTACAACATGCCAGAGGGGGCAATCGTCCTGCATACGAATCAAGTGAACGCTGGAAAGATAGCGTCCCCAATCAACGATACGCTCAAGTTCCAAACCCGTAATAAGTTTACTCTGAAGGGCACCGAAGGAACTCGCTTGGAATCGAAGGAAATTATCTGGACGGCGGATCAGAACGTATTTCTCAAATCGGATAACGGTAGCATGGTTATCGTTGGAGCTAACGGGGTCTACATAAATGTTAATAGCATTCAAATTGTTCAGGGTGATCATGGACTGCGCGCTGGAAACAATCAGTTTAAGCTTTGCATTTGCTATCCACAAGGAAAGTTATTCCGAGTGCCGGTACCAAAATCGCACAATGTACGAGCCAGTTGTGCGTCATTTAGCAGCTGGAACGATCCGTGCGTTAACTAATATTGCTACAAATAGTAATTAGTTGTTGAGTTTCATATCAGAAACACTAGAGAACGTGCAATTGTGCAACTGCCAATTATGTATCAATTAGTCAATATTAAACTAATCTCTTATCAAATCTCGTTGCGCCAATCAACCGTTTCAAACTGGAAGGTCGAGAAATAATCATCTTATTATAGGTATTATAATTTTGCATTGGCCAAACAACCGACACTAAAAGAAAAATCTTTTCATTTCACAAGAATTCGAAATTATGTACTTTGTATTTTATACCGTTTATTGAATACCAAAAAACTTATTCGCGAGCAAAGCTCAATGCATTATTTAAAATTCAGTTATCTCTCAAAATTATACATTTACGGAATATTGGCCAAATAATCCTTAACATCGGCCGGGTCCAACCGCCGGAAACCATTGGAATCACAAATTCCCACCTCAATGTTATCCGCATTCATTTGCCCCTCGAATCCCTCTTTCAGCGTGAGAATTGCCGTGTGAACCGCATCGTCCAGCTCAAGATCCTCACTGTAGCGCTTTTCGAGGAAAGTCTTACCGTTGATAGCATTTTTACCCATTGCGGTTGCCTTCCAGGCAAAGTACGCTCCCGATGGGTCACACTGGAACAGATATGGGCGATCCCCATCCCAGCCACAGATTAATAGCGAAACTCCGAACGGGCGAACACCACTAGAACAAAAAAAAATCAATTAAATCCTGCCATCATAAACCGTTTCATCCTTACCCCGATTGGGTATATTCCTGCATCACGGTCGCAATCTTCTGCACCAGCTGCGAGGTTGGAATGGGCTCCCGGTAGGTCAAATAATAATTCTGAGCTATCTTACGAGCCTGTTTTACCAATAGCCGGTAATCCGGGCCCATACCGGAATATATCATGCCAATATGATTAGTTACCATTTCCACCTTATGGACACTGTGTTCGTCGTACAGGATCGACTTCTGCTTGTTTTCGGTTGCAATTACGACACCGTTGGACGCCTTGATGCCAACCGAGGGCGCCCCAGCCGTGACGGCTGCTAGAGCATACTCTATCTGTACCAACTTACCGGAAGGACTAAAAATTGAGTATAATTACTAAGTAAAAACCATTTGGTTTCGCACTCTTCCTTACCTGAAGGTAGTCAATGAGAAACTATAACGTTCCGAGGCCATTACGGGAACCTCAGTTATCGAGAAATACGGGTTAAATCTATCGACAGCGAAACAATATTTAAACTCACTCAATGCGCTTCTGTAAAGAAACAGCTTATTCACGAACTTTGACAGAACAGACAAGTAAATGCAGTGAGGGCAGTGAGAGAAAGAACAGAGCTGCCAAAATTTATTTTGAAAATATTTGTTTCCGTACACGCTTGTAAAAACCTAGCAACAATCAACAGCGACTACATACACACTTATTCTCGTTTTAATTGTTCAGTAATTTTTATTACGGTCATGTTCAGTAAATTTGAAAGAAATACTGATCATTTTGTAATTTTCTCAAAAATAACTGATGTCGGTTGAAGTTTTTACCGAATTACCGTTATACAAAAGGCACTTGATAAGCTCGGCAAAAAATGTTACTGACCTTTTGTGTAAACCAAAAAATGTTCTGCACTTTCATAAAGTTCAGTAAATATTTGACGATCTGTCAGATAAAAAACTGTCCACGTGGTATGTGGATGGCCCCTTATAAAATTATTCAACAGTTGCAATAGCAACTTTCACAATGGTTCATATTTCTCTTGTAACCATGAAAAAACTTTACGTTTACAGAATGCTCGGTAATTTGTGACTAATCGTCAGCTTTGTTAATTTATAGAACGCTCGGTAATTCGTGACGAATAGTCAGCTTTGTAAATACCGATTCATGCAGCAATTTTTGATAAACGCTTCGTAAATTTTTACTGAGCTATCTTCTATGTTTGACGTTCCAGCGAGAATGCAAAATTACCGAGCACTCGTCAAGCAAATAGATTGCTGAACATATTGCTGATGGCTCAGCTGTTGAGAACTCGTTATAAAGATTGCTGAGTTCGGCAAAAGAAACTAAGTGTGTAGTTATTTGAAAACATTTCTAATAAACAGGAAACATGAATGGATGATGATCCATAACCGGAATGCTTCGTGGTAAGGATGAATCTGACAAATTGTAAATAAAGTGAGTTACTATCTACTTTTAAACTCCGAGAAAATATCGTATCTCTTAATGATTGACTAATATGATAATATTTGTTTAACCCTCTCTCTGCCATGGTTACTCTAGAGCACCACCCACACTTATTCTCGTTTTAATTGTTCAGTAATTTTTATTACGGTCATGTTCAGTAAATTTGAAAAAATACTGATCATTTTGTAATTTTCTCAAAAATAACTGATGTCGGTTGAAGTTTTTACCGAATTACCCTTATGCAAAAGGCACTTGACGAGCTCAGCAAAAAACATTACTGACCTTTTCTGTAAACTAAAGTATGTTCTGAACTTTCATAAAGTTCAGTAAATATTTCACGATCTGTCAGCATCTTCCTAGGTGTTGCTGAAAACTCTTCAATTGTTTAACTGAACTCTTGTTGTTTTTTTACTATACTGTTCGGCAATTTTTCTGCATCTGTCAAAACGAAACATCAAATGTCCGCCGTTTTCAAATATTCAGAGTTCCGAAGCTGAGTTTTTAAGTGTTTCGCGTGTGATTTCCAAAAAAAAAAATGGATATCTTACTTTCAAATCTACACGAAAACGACGTGGAGGTACACGATCTATTCAGTCAGCATATAGAAATTTTTCCACCATAGGAGAGCAGTTTACTAGAAGCCTGCAACAAAAAGCCTGTATTCATCATAACATTAAACGTATCAAGTTTTTACTCGAATGTGCTGGGAACACCAGTATAATCGATCTAAACAATCCGAAATTCCTTTCTAAAATTATTCAACAGTTGCAATAGCAACTTTCACAATGGTTCATATTTCTCTCGTAACCATGAAAAAACTTTACGTTTACAGAATGCTCGGTAATTTGTGACGAATCGTCAGCTTTGTAAACTTACAGAACGGTCGGTAATTCGTGACGAATAGTCAGCTTTGTAAATACCGAATCATGCAGCAATTTTTGATGAACGCTTTGTAAATTTTTACTGAGCTATCTTCTATGTTTGACGTTTCAGCGAGAATGAAAAATTACCGAGCACTCGTCAAGCAAATAAATTGCTGAACAGATTGCTGATGGCTCAGCTGTTGAGAACTCGTTAAAAAGATTGCTGAGTTCGGTAAAAGAAGCTAAGTGTGCAGGTTTGGATGTAAAAAGCATTTCGATAAATGGGCGGAATCGAAGTTGTCAACAAAACAAACATGGGAAGCGAAAGGCGTATCCCGATATAATTTTACATTATTACAGTAAAGGCGTGTAGTTAAGAGCGATACTGTCGAGCAGATGAAAATGTGGCGACACTGCTAAGAAAGATCAAAATAAGTCGCAAAGTAAAGGGCGATGCTGTCGAGCAGCTCAAAAAGGGCGTATTGTAAAGTTCGAAAACAAACAAATTCTCGAATATACAATGTAAAGTGGCTGAAATTCAAGTTTTATGTGCAACATGCACAAAGTTAGAGCAATTTTGCTTTAATTAGCATATTTGGGTGACGAATATATTGTTGAATCGGTAATAAGGATTTTGATTTGTGAGTGAAAACTTTGTTTGCCTTTTTGCCTTTCTCCCAGAAAGGTATAGCAATCACTGGAAAAACCAAAGGTATAAAAGTGGTCCCAATGGCCGAATGTCATATACTACTCGACCTCTTTCGACGAACTGAGCATTTTCTGTATGTATATATGTATGTGTGTATGTGTGTGTGTGTGTGTGTGTGTGTGTGTGTGTGTGTATGTATGTGCAACTTTTTTTTCTCACTCACTTTTCTTAGAGATGGCTGGACCGATTTTCATAAAATTAATTGCAAATGAAAGGTCTAGTTGCGCCATAGGTTGCTATTGAATTTCATTGTAATCGGATTTTTAGTTTAGAGGTTATGTATCAAAATGTAAAAATCACGAAACATCAATATCTCAGAAACCACACAACCGATTTTAATAAAATTAGTTTCAAATGATTGGTCTGTCTTCAGAACCCTTAACTTTTGAATTTCGTAATGATTGAACATATGGTTCAAAAGTTATGTAAAGAAAAGTTATCCTGAGGTTGTTTAAACTCACTCATTTTTCTCAGTGATGGCTGAACCGATTTTCACGAAATTAGTGTCAAATTAAAGGTCTAGTTGCCCCATAGGTTGCTATTGAATTTCATTGCAATCGGATTGTAACTTTGTCCGTTGTTCATGAAAATGTGAAATCACATAATGAAAGTAAACATATTGACTTCCTCCTAACGATCACTGGCTAATTAAAAGGTAGAAAAGTGATCCAAATGGCCGAATGTCATATACTACTCAACTCAGTTAGACGAATCGAGCATTTTCTGCATATAAGCATGTATAGGTGTATATGTTTGTGTGTGGGTGTGTACGTGTGTATGTGCACCTTTTTCCGCACTCACTATTCTCATAGATGGTCTGACCGAACAGATTTCAATGAAATTAATTGCAAATGAAAGGTCTAGTTGCCCTATAAGACCCTATTGAATTTCATTGTAATCTGATTTCTAGTTTAGAGGTTATGTATCAAAGTGTAAAAATCACGAAACATCAAAATCTCAGAAACCACACATCCGATTTGATTAAAATTAGTTTCAAATGAACGGGCTACCTTAAAAACCCTTAACTTTTGAATGTTATGAAGATTGAACATGTGGTTCAGAAGTTATGGAAAGAAACGTGTTCTGGAGACTATTTAATCTCACTCATGTTTCTCAGAGATGGCTGGCCCGATTTTTATAAAATTAGTGTCATATGGAAGGTCTTGTTGCCCCATAAGACCTTAATGATTTTTTTTTACAAACAGATTATTACTTTGCCTGTTATGTTTAAAAATGTGAAATCCAGCTATGAAAAGAAACATATTCCAAGACAACTTACTTGGACTCACTCATATTTCTCATTTCCACAGAATTAGTATCAAATAAAAGGTCTACCTACCTCAACACCCTATTGAATTTTGCAGTAATCGGACTGTAACTTCGTCTGTAATGTATCGAAATGTGAAAATCACGAAACTTCATTATCTTAGAAACTACACAACCGATTTGAACAATATTGATTAACTGATGAATTATGATTGTTAACTGATGAATTATGATTGAACACATGGTTTCAAAGTTTGGCTGCCCCATACGTTACCTTTTCATTTGATTGTAATCAAACTTAAGCAAGCGTTATGTTTTAATTTGTAAAACAACGATAGTCTATTATCTTAAGTATTACACGACTTATTTGAACATAACTAGTGTCATACAAATGAGTCATCTCTCAAACTTACAAATAACAAACTTCATAACAATTTGATATGCTGTTCAAAAGTTTTAGAAAGAAAAGAAATTCAAAGACTATTCAACACTTTACCTGCTTCGATCAATATATATGGCCTCAACATGATTTAAATGTGGTATCGTACTATTTGAACGTTCCCGGCATCGCTCGTGATTGAATTGTTCGAAATTAAGAGTCATTGCTTTTATTTCGCTATTTCTTAAACACTAACATTACGTCAAATTTCATATTTTATACTTCAATTACAACATCAATATTTTAGAACCCAAAGAGTGGATAAACATTTATTGGATTTAAGCATTCATGTAAATCTATTTTTACAAATAATAAGTTTGAATGAGAAAGGCTGAGTCTGACCGCTAGGTGGATTAATTTAGGTTTTTGAGTTTTGTTGTCATTGTTAGTTTCGCCCTTATGACGAAGTAGTCACAGTCGGGACCATACCCCGAATAGGTTTTTAAGCACTTTTTACTGTGATTCTCTTCATCCGCGACATGCGAAATAAATCTTCTAGTATACTTAATAAATAGCCTAATCCCGAACAGTTTATTAAGCTTTAGTGCAGCCGAAATGCGACGAAACTTAATTTTCCAGACTAATTTAGCTTTTTCATCTGGTTTCTTGTACAGTAAGCAACTCCACGGTTATTTTGCGTAGGGTTACCATTTGGTCGAGGTTGAAAATCAGAACAACTTTTTCAGATACAAATTTGATGTGTTGTTTTCTTTTTTTGAGGTATCAATCAATAAACTTTTTTTGCGGTATCAATAAATAAAACTGCAACGCTTTTTAACTGCAAGACCAATGACTGCAACAACTTTGCAGTTATCGAACCGCAATCCGTCATATCTGATGTCAAAGTCATATTTGACATTGAAGTGACAGATCTCGCGGGGGGATTCTAAAAGCATTCGAAAATGGAAATTGTTGAATCTCTAGAAACATTTTAAAAGGACTGTTATTTCTCTCGATTTTTTTCGATGTCGTTTACTTGTCTCTTCATTCTAGATGGGAGATCTCCACTATTAATCATTGAAGCAAAAACACCATGTTATGTGGTTCACTTTCCGTAATTAATATAAGAGAGAAAAATATCCCTTGCGAATTGTTTGGCTAGCTTTCAGTACTCAGCGAGGCAGTGCATAGTAGATCACAAACAATATTTTGTGACCTAGCTTTAAATAGGCCATTTTACGAACTGACAGGTGTCACAGATCTTGCTGATATTGATGTTGCTTTCACTTGCGTTATATCAGCGGTTCCGAGCTTTCTGTCAAAATTTCGTTCATGAGCTGAGTTCAGAAATTTCTCGTAAAATAGTCTACACGCTCATTATTTGTTACTCTAAAGTGAGTTAGATATGACCCATTTTTGAAAAAGTGGAGGTACCCTAATTTGAGTACTTTTACGGTTACTCACTTCTGAGTAAGGGCGTCATACGTCAAAAACTGATTAGAATCTACTCTGTTTATGCAAACCAGGAATTAACGAAAATGAGTACAAGTTACCCAGTTTGCCCAAATTTGGGAATTTGATGATTTCTGGTTTTTGTAAATCTGACTCAATAAATAAAATAAACTCAGAACAATCAAAATCATAGATTTATTTTTTATCGAAACATTATGAAAGTTTTAAATCATTCACGTGTCTTTATATAATGCGGCAACCAACCGGTTCACAGTTGCCCGTGAACTGTGGCTCATGTTTTAGTACAGTACGCACACCAGAAAATCCGTCATCATCCGTCACCAAACACTGCGAAGGATTTAAATTGTATCGATTGCATGTATTGGGCACTGTACATCGATACAAATGTTTCCGTTCATTATCACGAATTCACGAATAAAAGCCCGACCTAAAACGGCATCGCAGGACACACAACATGCGGTTGTTCATTTTGAAGAGATGTTTTTTATGTTTTCAAATCCTCTGCAATAATGATGTTGGGCTGAAATTGTTATGGAATATTGTTACATGTTGTTTGTAATGTAATTGATTAGGAAATTATTGATTTGATGAAAGATCAAATACTTACTGCTAGCAAACGAATAAAAAGCGACACCAATTGTTCTTCGGAAACAGATAATTTCGCTGTTGAAAACTTTTGACATATACATATACTCAGGGGTGAGTAAACATCATGGATAATAGCTCAAAACTGAGTAAACATGGTAATTATGAAAATTTGGGTAAATGTTACTCAATTATCCAGTACCCGATAACTCACTTTTTGACATTTTGCATAAGAATACACGCTCCCTAAAATGAATTCAAAAATAATTAGAAAACAATTCATTTCCATAAAAAGTGGAACAACACGAAAATTGAGTAACTCTGTTGTTATTCAAAATTGTGTAACCATAGTATGGGCAAATACTGTGTATTTATTATTCAGAACGATGTATACAAGTGAACTCATTTTTTGTATTTAATAAAACTCATTTAGTTCTTAAAAAATATCAGTTTATGTGTACAAAATTATCCATTTATTGAATTTAAAACTACTCAGTTTTAAAATTAAAACCTACACCGATTTAGATTTTGAAACTATCAAGTTTTTGAATAGAAAAATATTCATTTTTGAATTTAAGACTAACCATTTTCAGAATTCAAAAGTACTCAGTTTAAGAATGGAAAACCACTCAGTTTTAAATGTGATGTTAGCGGAGAATGGGAGGTTTGTGCCAGTAACAGTCAGAACAAAACAAAACTTAGGTTTCATTCTATCTGAACGGTGTCTAATTATATTTATTTTTTAAGTATATTCTGCTCTTTTTTTGTGATGCATAATCACTTGATATTTTACTCTCCCACAAATTTCCTGATGACACGAACAACCTGAAAACTTTTGGTTCCTTAGAATGAATAATGAAAAAAATATATATGTGTACCTCAAAGCTTTTTAAAATGTCCGTGATCACCTTCTCAGCGATTTTCTCATTTTTTGGAATCACTCAAACAGCCACAAGAACAGATAACACGGCCGCAAAGGCTAAATAATGGCGCACAAATGTTGAATCATGGTGCCGCCTTTTCACTCGTGTCAAATAATGGCGTCGTTTTTTCATGCTTAGTACTCAACATTGAGTTATAGTGGTAAATTCAAAAATGAGTTATTCTAGATTAATCTAAAATCAGTGTAAAAATTACACAGAATCACCAAATGCGGTATTCATTTTTTGACGTTTCCATGCAACTTATGAAATTGAATTAAAACTAATTCATTCGCCGTGTTACTTTTCACGAGCGTGTACCAAACTGAGTAGATCCTAATCAAATTAGAGTTAAAATAAAGCAGCGTGTATTGTAGTGATGAACTTTATCTTCGCCTACATATTGGTCATGTAAAGTAGTTACTAAACCGCAATAATGCGGGAATATGAATATCAAATTGATTAATCGAAAAGCTTGCCTATTTTAGTTTTCTGCTATTTTTTGCCACTATTCCATTAAAAAAATACAAATCGACATAATTGAAAACAAAAATGGTAGTGACGGACCCCCCTCTAAATTTTGGCATGTGTCAAGTGTTTCAGTTATCGAACGACGACTGTACCTAAAAAATGCAGCACACGTAAACTGTTTAAAATTGGGTACAAAAGTTTTACATGGTTTTCTGATTTTTATATATCAGTTGAAAGAGTGCAATTTTTTTTAACAAAACGTGATGTTTAGAAAATGTTTATCGTTGTCCTTCGATTTTTAAATGAAGAATAACAATTTAAGTTTTTAAGTTTTGATTTAATTTAAGTGATCATGGCGGCAAATTCACTCAGAATTGGGTAACTGGTGCTTGCGTGTTGTTATTGTTATTTTTTTTACAATTAAAGGCAAACAGCAAACCAAGCAAACCATCTGAAAAAGGAGGAAATTGAAATGTTTGAAATTAGTTGTTATCGGTAGGTAATTCATAATTTGAAATAATTGACTGCAACTAATGCCAATTTATCTTTTTCACGAGGACTCGTTGGTTGGATATACGGCGAATAAATTCAAAGATCTCCCGTGTCCCGGCGAACAAAGGTAAATTTCTTGAAATAAGCCTTTTTCAAAATAAAATTCAATAAAAAGGCAAAATATAATAATATCGAGTCAATAATGATAATTTTTCCGAAATTTCCTCATTGAAGTTAAAAGTACTCATTTTTGAGTCGATAATGAGTCACTTTTACGCATCGTGCATCAGCTATAATATGGGTAATATTTACTCAATTTTTATAACATTCGGTGGTACTCAAAAATGAGTAAAACAACTTCTACTCAATTTTGAGTACATACGGTTTTAGCGAAACTGATTAGGTTTTGACTCAGTTTTGGGTTATCCAGAGTGAGCGTGTACCGTACGTGTGCGAAACGTCATTTAGGACATTTCGAGCAGTTTTTATTCTTCATTCAAAAATCGAAGGAAAACGACTAAAATGCAAAATTCGTATTAAATCATCCACCCTTTTGACAACTCTGCTCATGTGAATTTGATGTCTTTTTATTTATCAAAAGAGAAATAAATCTGGCAACATTTGTGTTGCCAATTCCTCAGAAATTCCAGAACTGACGTAAGCAGAGAGGTTCGCATATTACGAACACGCATTATAGCGACTGTCATTATGGTGCGAAAAAAGCTGGATAGGACCCAAAATTGCAGAGGGTTGCAAGAACTAGATAATTTCTCTCGACAAAGTTCAACCAATGAAAAAAAATCGTTCAAAATGAGTCCGTTTCGTTCCGGAGTCAAAGTAAAAGTACTGAACAATCTTCAACATTTCTGAACATGCGGCATCATTCAGAAAAATCAGGACAAATGCTAAAATATTAAAAATAAATCAGGACGCTCCAAACGGATCTCAAAATCAGGACATGTCCTGCTAAATCAGGACGGATGGTATCCCTACTTTTGCGAAACACGAAGAGCTTCGCAGGTTTTTATACGAATTTCAAGAAATTTTAACATTGATTGACAACATTTATTTTGTTATCTGTTACATGATGAAAAACATAGCAGGTTTGTGACAAATAGTTTAGTGTAACGATAAACCTGCATTTCAAATACAAGTTCGAAGTTTTGTAATACGAGGCAAAGGTTATCAGCCAGTCAAAAAATAAGAAGGTGTTTCTACAGCGTCACGAAAACCTTTCGATAAGCATTACGATTTCAGATTTCGTTTAATGATTGCTTGAAAACAAGCAGGGAGGAAAATTCCCTTGCGGATCTGCCACGAATTGGACGGAAAGAAGGAGCGATGAATCCCAAATTGGTACATAAAAATCGAACAAGCTTTCTCCAAGGAAAAGATGCCTCAATTCGCGATGTAACCAAAAGGCTGAACACCTCGAAGTCCAACGTCCAACGAGCCAGAGGAAGATTGGAGCTGAAGATGTACATGAAACAAAAATCGCTAAAAAGAAACCCTGCCCCCGCCCCCCCTAAGCTTAAAACCATGGGCGATAAAGTTGTACGTCACAATTTTCGCCAAGAACAAGTACTGTATCATTATGGACGACGAAACGAATTCGAAGTTGGACTATAAAGCTTTGCAGGGACCGCAATAAGACACGATTCGTGAAAAAGATTATGTTGACTAGGCGGATGTTTCAGTTCTCACTGAAAAATTTGGCAGGCTATTCGCTTTTGAACTTGTTCATAAATGAGAAAAGTCATCAAAAATCATTCATGAACTGCTGATAAACAAGAGAAAAAGTTTATATGAATTAAACAATACTTATTTTTAATGAACTGATGGTGCACCCTTTCTTTTTGCGACGGGTGCATTTAATTTAAAAGTATGTAGAAGCGGCTCTTCTCATCATAGAGTTAGTGTTACTTCTTCGGATGATACTTGCTCGAACAGTGCCCAGTGAAAAGTCCTGGTATCGTACCTAGGTACGCAAAGGTAAACACTGATTATGTCGAGGATGAAGCAACACTGAGAAACAAACTCAACAATGCCGAATGAAAATAAGCGTAACGTCTATAATATATTAAAGTAGTTGTCAATTATGTGTTAAGTAATTATATAGTCCCGATTTATTGAAATTTTTGGCCCCCTTGAAAGGCATTTGAATTAAAGTCCCTGTATTCACAATCTGGCGGAGTGGATTCGGGAACCAACCTTAAAGTGTTCAAACGGGAGCCAGTCGTATAGAATCTCCATTGACTGGTTCCCATTATAACAGTTTAAATAAGTAAAATATACAGTGACTATAATTTTAATGACATTGCATTTGGACATAAGAGTGCTTTTAGCTCCGTCACGGCCTAACAATCGAATATCTGACGTACACCCAACGAGCGAATCACAACCAGGGTTGATTAAAATCATTTTCACTACCAATTACAAATTACAGCCAAACACACTAGAATTTCATCCTTGAAACGAGCTGTCATACTCAGATGAAATAATTCACGCGCATCGTTCATCGTGAAAATCCAACCAAATGATATTCACCGTTCCTTTGCTAAATCGAAAATGACGTTATTAACGTGACGCTTGCTGTCGTTATCGTAATGAAACACTAGATTTTGTTTCGTGGATGTAATTTTCTTATTCATCACTAGTCGCGCAAGCCAGATGTATGCTGTTTTTATTTACATCAACCATCGTTGTTCAAGTATCCGGAAAATCCTTGGAGAAATCACTGCTGGCGACAGTGGAGACTAAAAGGATTACTAATCACCAGAGAAAAATCTATCGAATCATATCGATCATATCCAGCTTTTTACGCGCCATAATGGCGGACGCTATACTGCGAAGTTCGTAATAAATTACCCACCCTTTTGACAACTCTGCTTACGTCAGTTTGGAGTCTTCATACCATTTATCAAAAGAAAAATATATCGGGCAACATTTGTGTTGCCAATTTTTCAGAAATCGCAAATCTGACGTAAGCAGAGAGGTTCGCATATTACGAACTCGCATTATAGCGACCGCCATTATGGTGCGTAAAAAGCTGGATACTTACATTGTGGTATCTGTTGTTATGATATCCTTCTATATTAGGTTATTCGGTAAACCTGGCACCCCTGACGTCGACTTCAGTGTGCTGCCAGAATCGGAGTTTGTTCTGATTTTGGAAAGGGTTGCCATAACAGGTAGATTTAATTTTGGCTGTTGCTTACAGTGTCCCGAAGAAAATAAAATCGACTCGGCAACCAAGTAGGACATTTGGTTTAAGAATTGCGGTTCATAGTGCGGCGAATAAGTTTCAGTGAAACTCGCACAATATATATTTGCGCTTGTTCTTTACACTCACCGCCACCTTCATTTTGAAATGTCTTGAATGAATATCGCAAAATGCGCCTTTTTACCACTACAGCCGGAGTGTAGCGCTTTCACACACACTAAATAAACAACCCGCAAGGGATGCAAACAAATGCGATACGTAGCTGTAGAGAACATAGAATTCTCTTACGGCGTTGCCGTTGCTGAACATATGAGAGAGGCACTTGGTAATATTGGCTATGTTTATGCTGACGATATTCTCCGTATCGCGGCCGTCCAGTCATTCGGTGTGTGCTTGAGCTTTGCAGTCTCGCCAGGCCAGATCAGAACGTCGCGTCCACTCGAGAAGATCGAATGTGTTTTTTCCGTTGTTCGTTGTCGCCGTCGTTGTCTTCGTCCGCCGTCACCGTTTCTTCTACACTTCATTATTGTATTGTGTGTATATCTCGTGTACACAGGAGCCTGTTTTTCCCATTTTATATACTTTGTTGTGCAGTTTGTTAGAACCCTACAGCCGCGGCGCACAGTGAAGTGAATACAAAAGAAGTTTTGGGAGCAACAATTCTTGCAGGAATTGAAGACAGTGCGAAGGCGTTCGTTTCCGTGATTTTGTTTGAGAAAAAAAAGTCCTGTTTCGTTGCCGTTATGCGACAAAAACTACAGTGTATTACAACTGTTTGATATAAGTTTTTTTTTCTTTGTGTTAATTGGTTGCTTGGGAGCAGAATAAACGCCAGAAAGTGCACACAGGACGGTTAAAAAGAACGAAAAGAATAATTTGTTACAGAACAACGTTGTGGATTAATTATCAATCGAGCTGGAATCGGTTCGTGAATTTCAATTTCTATACTCAACCACGTACTTTTAACGATACAAGGATAATTAGACATCTTAGAACACGAGCTATTTTATAGGAGAGCAACGCAAATGAGAGCAGTCAAATGGAATTTGGATTTGGAGTACAGAGTAAAAAAAATTGGCGAATTGATTTTTCTTCCCGCATAAGAATTTATTGTATGTAATGTAGCTTCTTTCATAACTGGTTGGTAGTTTTTCCTGTTCTTTGCATTTTTTTTCTCCAATCGGTGGTCGTCGCCTACTACCTACTACTATTCTCATTACGGCCTGCTATGCTATAACAGCCATACAACCAGTGCTGCTGGTTTGCTATAAATGCCATTTTATTGTAATTTTTTTGTAAGAATGAAAAATCTTTCTGATTGCATCGTTTGATTTAGGGATATTATTTTTAATGATTGCTAAATTTTAACTTTCCAGTTCGGTTTTCAAAGAATTCGAGTAAGAATTGTAATGAAAACATGATATTGAATCTCATTGTTTCATGAATGAATATAAATGATGAATTCTGAAAAGGTTGGTTTGTTGTTTTATTTATAACTATGTGGCCAATTGAACAAAAATATTTCTGATTTTTTTTTTCAAATTCCTCTAATTTATTCCAAAAGATGGAAAACTAAAACATGTGATTGTTTTAAATGTAATAACAAAAATAATTATGTGTTAAGTCTATAACTCAGACCTAGTTCATATTGGATTTCTTTTTTTTTAATTCGATTCAAGCGCGCTAAAATCTGGTTTTATGTGTGTTTTAAATTATAGGCTAGCCTCAAAAAAGAAGGTTACCCGAAAAAATAACTTTTTTCAAAAATTGATGCTATTATACATAGTTATACCATAATTTGACTAAATTTTTTGTTGTAAATACTTCTATTTTACATCAAATATTATTGTCAAAAACAGTACAATGAATTGGGTTTGCTTTTCTACAATATAAAAGGGTAGTTTTGTTTTTAACAGCAATTTTTCAGGCATTTTACCCATACTATTTATAAATTACTGGCAATGTTTCACGTGGTAAAATTATTGTCGGTGGTGGACTCAACAATAAAAACGTTAAAAAAAGATAACGACTGGAAGTTTACAGTAAAAATACCACATTTTTCTATGGTTATAACAAAAAACATTGCCTTTTCTCTATTCTCACTGTAAAAGAATTGTATTTTTTTCGAGTAGAACTTAACAAGAAGTTCTAGAGCAAACACACGCAACCTGGCAGCATTGCTTCGTAGTGAGGCAGCTGCGAGAAGCGGCACACAGACACATGCACACGCATTCAGCAGCATGAAGAGGATTAAACTTATGCTGTGCTGCCTGCTGTAAGCCAGATGTGCGACGAATTCCACATCAATAAAATCAAACCCATACAGGCGCACGTCGCCTTCGTGCGTCTCTGTTTCATCGCAAAGGACGCGAATCCCGCGGGATAATGCGAGCGGTTGGTCACATCTGAAGTCGAATCTTTGAGCGAGGGAGAAAGCTATTGCTTGACGGCAGCAGAGAGGGAGAGCTAAGTATGAATTAAAGTGTTTGTTTTTATTCAGATTACATTTATCGGGCTCTAATTTCTGTGGGTGTTTTCGGATGCGATTTTGTATTAATTCAGCTGTTGGCAGTTTGTTATTGTAAGTTGGTCAAAAATAGAAAGGACTTAAATAGAGTATCTATTTTCATAATTTGTGCGCCCATTGATTGTTTTAAATAATTATTGTTTATTCGAAAGTTTTTTTGAAAATGGAAAAAGCTTTGTTTAGAGAATTCTATAGAAACGGACAAAAAATTGATAACTGATGAGGGGAGAAAAGGAAACTAAAAAAGTATATCTGTTGTTTGTAGATTTATATATATTATCAATATTTGCAAGTCTAATGTGAGAATGCATTCTTTAACTTAGCACAAAAAAAAAACAGATTCTTACATACTGGGTACCAGGCCACTGCGGAATTGAAGGTAATGTAGCCAATTCACTAGCACAGGTCTTTCATTGGTCACAGATGATACTTGCTCAAAGATCACCCCTGTTCTACCGTGATACAACATTATGACGTGCATCCATTTGATCAGTTTTTCAATACGGCCCAAAACCGAACGGGTTACTTGTCACTTTTATATTGAAATGGTTCATACGTCATTTTGTTTTCTTGATTTTATGCAACGTACGAATAAGTAACAACTAAAAGAAAGATACCAAATGATGGGTCTTCGAATAACGAACAAATTGGCATAAGAACCCCGTATTTGAAAAAATGGCGCTTACGTCAGTCTGCGAGATTACGGATTACGGTGTTGTGGTCTTTAGTGGTTGATGAGCTGTTGACACAACTAGAATCACAGGGTTTTGGAAATAATTGGTTTTGCGGACGATATAGTAGTTATAGTTCGTGGAAAACATGAGCACGTAATCAGTGATAGATTCAACATGCTCTGAATTTAACTACAATGTGGTGTGAAAAGGAGGAATTATTAATAAAGTTATTCCATTTGCACGCAACATAAAGATCAAAATTCCTGATTTGTGTCTCAATTGAATGATTTTCTTTAGAAGTAGGAGTACCTCTAGATACCGAATATAATTTAAACCAACATATGGAAAAAGTAATAAGTAATACTGCAAGTGCCTTATGTATTAGTCAAAAACCTTTGGTAATACATGGTGAATATGACCCACTTGATCTATACTGGATCTATCGTTAGACCCCGAATAACATATGCGTCCCTTGTAAAAAAAACAAAACAAACAAAGCATGCTCAGGAAAAACTGTCAAATTTGCAAAAACTTGCTACAATTTCCATCACTGAAGCAATTCGAAGTACGCCTTCAAAAGCATTAAATGCTATGCTAAGTCTCCTTCCATTGCATTTATTTGTACATTGTGGCTACAAAGCACAGAAAAGATTCTTGAAGGAGACTTCAGGGGACATCTCAGTATGCCGAAAACGTCAAGATCAATGCGCCGTTAACTCAAAAAGACTGGATGGATGGGTTTAAACGACTATTCCAAGTGACTGTGCCAAGTCGAACTGAATTGGAATTAGGAGGGTCTACGATTCAATCAGGCTCAATAGTTTTCTACACGGATATTACAGGCTGAACAATAGGGTTGGGCTGGGATAACAGGTCCCGAAGTTAACCTATCAATACCGATAATATCGGCGAAACCTGGAAAAACCTGGAAAGTCAGGGAATCCATTTTTCAATCAGGAAATATTAGGGAAAACTGAAAAATATTCAGAGGAAACTTTTGATCCGAGACACGATTTTTTTTCAAACGACTTTTAAGCGCAAAAACTGCCTTTTCTCTCTCTCTTTTTTGTGCTGAATGCTGAAAAATATCAGGGAAATTTATATTATATTTTGGGGAATATCAGGGAACTTGACCTGCAAATATCTGTATATTTTCGGATAGTCAAGCTGCCCTAACGACACTAAAATCCGCATCCTGTTCTTCAAAATTGGTTTGGAATTGTATTCAATTGCTACATTAGGCGGTTAGGAATAGTGAAGTGAACCTATTCTGGGTACAGGTCGGGCCCGATTATCCGGGATTCGATGATCCGAAATTTTGAACTCGATTTTTCGGAACGATTTTCTGTTTGTTTTTAATTTTTATTTTGAGATTTTACTTTTTTTAACGAATATAAAAGTTTGGGATATTTGTCGCGGTTTCTGTTTCTCCGGCATGTTTGAGACATGTCCAACTGCCACGGTCGATTTAGGAAAACTTGGAATATAATTCACGGAGAATAGTTGCTCTAAGTTTTGTTAGAGGTACCACGCCGCTGGTTTTTGCGAGAATCATGGCCTCTCAACATCCCTGCATGCTGAAATAAATTTTTCAATACTTTTGGATACAGCATACATTACTCTAAAAATGAAGAACTCGAAAATCGAAGAGCTTAGTTAAAATCTACCGTGGATGTCTGAGCAATTCCGGTATCCATGAAAATACGTACTTTGGTGAATTCAAACTCGGTTTTCTCGAAATCTGTGCATGCCAAAATAAACATTTTATCGCGTGCAGATTCAGAAGACCTTGTTCTAAGAACGGGTTAAAGTAAAATCAATCTTCACCTCTTTTTCCCAAGGAAATATTTTCTGACTACGCCACTGCATCATAGAGTAAAATATTAAGAGAAAACAATTGTTTTAGGTTCGTTGATTGCAAATTTGATATGATATTTTTTTTCGTGATTCAATTATCCGGAAAATTCGATGATCCGGAGTGAACATTTTTTCAATACTCAGGGTAATAAAGTCCGACCTGTACCTGGGCATTGGATATTTTAGAGAATGAGGGAGCGGATCTGTTTATAAGAAATGGATCAATGCAACCATTCATAGGATCAGAACCATTTTGTGGGATCTCAGAAGGTGCCCTCAAAATGGAACTAAGAAATTGGGAAAAATCAATGGTAGAAAACAGTGAATCATAGATGAAGAAAACAACAGTGAATCGTTCGACAATCGAGAAGATTTAAATCACCCAGCAAAACAGTAACCCAGCGACTACTCAATATATCCAAAAAAGACCTCTGTACCTGTAGTGTAGGGGCTTTGTAACGAACTGCTGCTCAAGTAAATATTACTTCAAATAGCTTGGTAAATTGCAAGATGACGCCTGTCACCTAGACAGAGAAACCTAGGAACATTTACAATGTGACTGCGAAGCGATGTGTCAAAAGAGGAAGAAATTTTTTTATGGAAGCTTTTTATAACCAAGCTTTTTATTTGGTTGACTTCTTGCAATAAGGCAGTGAACTTTATTCATTCAGTAATAGTTTGTTTGTAATAGTGACATTGCTGTTGTTGGCTTTTGGGGAATATAACCCTGGTTTACGTGTCATGACAGGGATGACAGATGTGAAGACATGTCTTAATATTGAAAACATTTGAGCGCATGTGGATAAGTGGAAGCCTAATAGTCGGTTGATTAACCTCACTCGATTTAATGTGTCACTGGAAGTTTTGTAAACTTTCAACGGGGACCGTGTTTACAGATTTCTTATGTATAAAGACATTATTTGTGGAGTGTGAAAATATTTGAAAAGTGACCTGGCCTCCCTGTGTCATGATTTCTTGACGGTAGGGTATGTCTTAAAACCACTTACAGTTGTTAAAATTCGAAATCGATTTTGCAATAGTTTTGCTATTTAAATTAAGAAAACTCAATAGAATATGTATTTTTTTTGATATTTTTTATCAAAAGAAAAAATAATATAATTACCCTTAAAACACCCTATTATGAGAAACAATACAACGCAGACAAAGGTTTCATAAGCATGCAATGCGCCCAATTTTATGCACTTGCGGCCCTGTGTCCTGACTTTAGTTGTACTTTAGATCCGTTAAGTTTGTTGCTTCCTATTATTGATGTTTGTGGAGAATACACTGCCGCTTTGAGTATAACACTCCTATGTTGATAAGTGAGCAGTCGAGAAAAACGCGATTGAAGTATTTACCCCAATTATACGAAATAGTGTTGAATCAATTCATGGTTTCTTTATATTTAGGGCAATTTCACTTCAAAGTTCATCAAGAAGAATTTTGAGAAAAGGTAGAAGGAAAACCTAGGACTGTTATGCTAATAATTAAAACGCAGTACATCCAGAGAACATAAAAATCAAGGTTGTGGGGAACAAAACTGTCTTTTCTATTGGCTATTCTTGAAGAGCATGCCAAAATGGACCCATTCCCACCAGTGGCGTCTTGTGGATTTGGATATTGACTGTGCACTCAAGGTTATCCCATACAAACACCTACCCCCTCCCCTCCCCCTTCCCCAGTGGCCATCACCGGAAATGTACATAATAAAACACATGCATTGCATTTATCTGATTTAATATTCATATTTTCTAAAAATCTATCATTAACTGTCATAAAAGAATCAAATTTATTTATAAAAATATCGTCTTCAAACACCAGATTTATTCTTAGAAATTCGCTGCATGCCCCTTCATATTTATTTTGAAGTACTGCATTTGCCTCTTGGGAAGTACTGAAAGAAAATCATTCCATTCAACCACCCAGGCAATACAACATCGCGTGTGTGTAACATACAATGCCACCGAGAGTAGCCAATACTAACACCGACTTAAGGTCCTCGTCATGCAGAATGCGACGAGACGCGAATTGCGTCAAAACAGTTCGGGATGTGCTTGGACGCGCGTGATCGTTTTCATTGTTAATATTATTCCTCACCGTGGGAAAAGACACGCCTTGCCGCATAGTGCATGGCAAGGGCCTCACTCAATTTCCCACCTACCCTTCTCTAATGAAGCTGCATTCAATGCTTGAATGAAGCAGCATGCGACTTCCGGAGAGTGTACAACGTTGTCAAATTTCAACGCTCTCCGTGTTTGTTCTCATCTCTTCAAGTTCACTGACGGGAGTGCACGGAATCAACACTAACACATCGGTCTTGTAAACCAAATCCATTGGCCACACGCGTACACGCTCTGTATGTAGATACATAACAATATTGTGTACATTGATAAGTGCACGGCGCAGAGAGGTTTTTGGTCTGTTTTTATGCCTCTCGTTCGCATCACTCATTGATTTCCAGAGTTAATTATGGTGGAGTGGGTCACAGGTATTTTTTTCATTTTGTGCGCTAGAAATGGTACACAGTGAGCAATACTATTTGATCATTGATACTGTTTGATGGATTTTTTCAGCTTTTGATTTTTGTTAGTTATTCTTGAAATTGGTATGAAGCCCCCACCAACAACACCTGGTGTAGTGCACGTAGTGCACAATAGGACGAGACGTCACTGATTCCCACCAAAACAAAAAATAATAAAATTTTACATAGGACTGTTGTGCGAATAGCGGCAGTACAACTTCCAAGTTTTTTTTTCTTTGAAGCCGCGAACCTATATTTTTTTTTGGTTTTAAGGCGACAGACCGATTATCGATCCAGTGCCGAATCCAGAATACGTCGCCATGTCCCTCGGTCTTGGGCTGCTATCCTCCAATCGCCCCTAACACCTATTTCGCGTGCATCCTCGTCGACAGCACACATCCAACGAGTGCGGGGTCTACCTCGAAGTCGACGACCTCTATCGGGATTCCTGCTAAATATAGCCTTCGCTTGACGCTCATCCGGCATTCTCGCTACATGCCTAGCCCACCGAAGCCTGCCATGTTTTTCCGCTTGACTATATCCGCCGATTTGTATGCCTGGTACACTTCATGGTTCATGCGTCTGCGCCAAACACCATTTTCTAGTTTGCCGCCAAGGATTGAACGCAAAATCCTACGCTCAAAAACACCAAGAGCTCGCCGATCAGCCTCTTTCAGCGTCCATGATTCATGGCCGTAGAGAGCCACCGGAAGAATCAGTGTTTTATAGAGTGCAAGTTTAGTACGGATTTGCAGACTGCGGGACCTTAGCTGGTTACGTAGTCCGTAAAAGGCCCTGTTTGCGGCTGCTATCCGCCTCTTTATCTCACGGCTAACCTCGTTGTCACATGTCACTAATGTTCCCAGGTAAATAAATTCGTCGACTACTTCAAATGTTTCCCCATCTAGCACCACCGCAGCACCAACCTCCGACGGACTACCACGCACTCTGCCAGCCACCATGTATTTCGTTTTGGCAGAGTTTATGACGAGCCCTAATCTCGCAGCTTCCCTCCTGAGAGGTCCAAAGGCCTCTTCCACAGCTCTACGGTTGATACCAATGATGTCGATATCGTCCGCAAAACCGAGAAGCATGTGCGACTTCGTAATGATGGTGCCGCTTCTCTGCACACCAGCCCTCCGTATAGCACTTTCCAATGCGATGCGATGAACAATAAGTTCGACAGCCCGTCACCCTGCTTCAAACCATCTAACGTCATGAACGAGTCCGATATCTCACCGGCTATCCTGACGCTTGATGTAGATCCTTCAAGGGTGGCACGAACTAGCCTAATCAGCTTTGTTGGGAAGCCATGTTCAATCATAATCTGCCATAACTCATTTCTCTTGACTGAATCGTACGCTGCCCTGAAGTCTATGAAAAGATGGTGCGTCTGCAAGTTGTATTTTCGAAATTTATCGAGGATTTGTCGCAAGGTAAACATTTGGTCCGTCGTGGAGCGTCCCCCTCGAAAACCGCATTGGTACTCGCCAACAAAGGTCTCCTGCAACGGCCTCAGTCTGTGGAACCTATATTTAAACCTAATGAAACATGAAACCAGTAATCTCAAGATCATAAGCAAGCTAGTTGATGAAAGACTTGGAATATGTGTATTAAAAGATATAACTCAACTTTCATAGTTTAGCAGCTGGTAGACAAACTAATCTACAAAGTCGTTTGTTGAGCTTTTATTTCTTTTCATCCATTGTAATGGCTTTCGGATTACAAAAATTTAGAATAAAGAAAAATAAAACAAAGTTTCTTTTATAAAAAAACTTTGTTATTGATTTTTTTAATTTATAATTTCCGAATTGTCAAAAATATTTCACAGCGAATTTATGTTCTAATTTTACGACGTATGATTTATCAGTTGAGATTTCTGAAAGTAGCAATGTCTGAGCATTTCAGGGTAAATTATTAAGGTTTCCAGGGAAATTTTATGCACAGCAAGAAAAATCACGAACTGGTAAAAACCAGTCACTTTCCCAGTCTTCTAGACACTGAAGGGATACTAAGGACACTCCACAGGTGATATTGAATTTTTAATGGTTCCGTTTTCTAATGGATCTAACCATGGTAGAAATACACACACGCACATCCCTATTTCGACAATCGATGTTAAACAAACAGTAACAGTGCCTAACTGGAAAATTCTATGCTTTTTTGCAGGCCTTCAACGTTGATTTGTTTCTCGAGCGCCAAACTTTTTTTTTAATTTATCAGGTGTTCTAACTACCAGTTTTTCCTCGCGGCTCAAACGAGTACTCTAATTGATATTGGTAGATTTTGGGAGTCGAAATTGTGATCCGTGTTGAAAAGAATAGCTTTTTCGACTAAAAAATCATCACATTTCACTGTTCTACACAAGTGATTCGAAGAAAACAAATCTGGATGTGAAATTTGTTGGAATCACCAAGTTAAATTAATTATTTCCAACTCAACTATAGCCTCGGTAATGAGATGCTCTACTAACGTATTTTAATTCCGAATAGCATATTACGGAAAATAATTTACGCCACCTCACGAACTCCGGTGCACAAGTACGGCAGACTGCTGCTGTTGGTGTGTTTGCATTCATGTGTGGCTCGGTTTTAGGTGGCGGTTTTCCAATGTCGTAACTTTGCCAGATGAGAGAGACGTTAATTAACAGGACGGTATCTGGTGCGGTTAGATTTCAGCTCACTAGGTAAAACCTCCGGCGAAATTTTGTACCGAACGTTAGCTGCATAACATAAGAGGGCGCCCCCATTAACCTTTTACGCGTGTGGCATTCCTGCCTGCTCCAGCGACGAAGCTTAACTTACCCCCCGATTAATCATTTTTAAGCAGAAAATTAAATTAGCACAAAATAACGTTGCCTGCTGCCTTGCTGGATGAAAATGTGTAACAAGAACGCCAAAAAGCTCTCCTCCGAGCAGCGAATGATTAATGCATTAATTGAAAACAGTGGGAAGAAAATCTCAATACCGCCTTTTGTTTTCGTCGTGATATTTTTTTTTTTCATCTGTTTCGTGCAAGTCGATCAGTGAACTGTGTGTATGTAATCGCCGAACAAGATAGATTACACCGAGATACGTACCTTACATCGTGGTTTAACCACTTGTGCACGCTTCTAAACCGGAGTAAACACACACATCTTTAATGGCATTTAATCTGGATATGGAGAGTAATTCCACGCGATATGATGCAATTTTTTATTTTTTGTTCAATGTGTCATAGCCCGTTTTGATTAAATTTTCATACTTAAGGTTACAATTGATTTCTAGAAAGTGTGTTGCTCATCTGCCGAAAAAATGAAGTGTTTGATTTGAATACCTTGAAAAGTGCATGTTTTTTTTATTAGTGCCTTTCGGAAAGGCAATCGTAATCTTGAATGATAATCTAATATCATGAAATTGTACCTGTAACGTATCCAAACAATTGTACAAACTCGCAGCGTAATTGTCAATGTCCGGTTGGGATCGATTCGCTTAGTAGCGTGAAATCGCTCTGTGCGTTTTTTTTGCGATGAAGCACTAGGGCTGGTATTAGACAGTGACGATTATTTCCAACATACGAAACAGTGATCAACTATGTACAAATAGACAAATCTCGCGCTTATTTCGTCGGTTATATTTTTATCCAACTATTTGTTATTTATTTTGCTGCACACTTTATGTAAATAATATTTACGCTTCATCCGCAGCTGAATACGGCCCCGACGGAATAATCTGACCACTAAATTATTTATTTTTCTCATTACTTTTCAGCCATTAGACTGCTCCGTTTGCCGCGCTCTCCGGCAATCTTTGTCTCTTAGCACTAGTTTGTATGCCTTAGTGTTTGTGTGTTAATTACAATGAGTAAACATTCTTCCTCTCTCGAAACCACTAATAATTATCTATGATTGCAAGACTTGAATTAAGATTAATCTACTTACATAGCAGTTGATTTCTAGTTTATGTTTTTATTTTGTGTATTTTTTTTCTTTTTACTACCATATAGCAATCCGATACGGCAGAACCTAACTAGCGAGTACATACCTATACTACCAGAGATCGTTTAGTGTTTTCGTAGTGTTTGAAAACTGCAAGTAGTGTGAAAGTCAAGCATATACAGTAGTGAAAAATCTGGCAACCAGTTCATATATATATACTACACCAAAAAAATCAAAACAAAACGTAGAAAATCGGCAGCAATCCTTATACGAAAACCAACCACAAAATATTAGCCAAATAAGAAAAAATGCTGTTTGAAAGTCCCGTCGCCGCCGCAAAAATGTTCCCATACAGTGTGCCTCCGCCGATACAGGGTGCTGCTGCAGTCCCAGTGCAAAATCTAAGGTTTGTGACATATTCCAAATTTGCAACGCATTGTTGTTACTGTTTTTTTTTTCACTCTCTCTTCAGTTTATTCCAAATTCTTGCTTATCTGTTTCCTAACCAACAATTACTACAACTCTCTGTATTCGCTTTCAACATGGCTCTTTGGGAAATAGGCCTAATTATTTCGTTACACTGCCCGTAACTTACCTGCATTCAAACTTTGGCTCTACTTTTTTGGTGTACTGAACTGAAACAGGTGAATGAAACAAGTCAAAGTCCAGGAATACGAACAAAGAGGAAACCGATGGAAATTTTGTTCTTATTCGGCTGACGGTGAGCGTGCCTGTTAGACTTCGAATACACCAAGGGTTTCATCCTGTATTCTGTTTTTCAAGTTTCACCACATATGATCTTCTTAGCGTAAATGGTGCTGTTCAAATTCTCTCTTTATGGCAATGGGATATTTCGGACTGTGTTTCCTATTCTGGGCTATCGTACTTTGGTTGCCTATTAATATGTGAACTGATCGGTTTCCTATTTGTACGTCCGACCGTGAAGCATTTGTTTCGCTGAGACAAGCAGAATCCATTTTACTGCTATTATGTTCTGTATGATGATTTTTGATTCGAGCCGCGGGACGAAGGTGGCCGACAGTTGCGGAAGTGCGGTTTGTTTATAACACTGTTGGGTTGCTGCAAATGTTGGAGTTGTTTTGTTCCCGAGAATTTGGCCGGGTGGTGTTGTAGAAAGCAACGGTGTGATGTTTTTTTTACTGTTTGAACATTTTGTTGTTAGGTCTGGCGTAGCTTTGTAACTTACTTCGAGGATTCATGTAGTGAGTAATTCGAATGCTTGGGACCTATTTACATCAGTAATAATATGTGCTACTGCTTTATATTTTTGACTGAAACCATAGGGAACATAAGACCGTTAGGCCAAAATTTCAAACAGAAATTACTAATGATTGTTGTACCTGTTGACAACCGAATAATATTGCAAAACCGCAGCAAAGAATTTAGCAATAAGAAATTCTTTTTCTAATTGCTGAACTCTTTGTTGTGAAGGACAAAAAGGTAGCGGAACCAGAATAAAGAAGCTAACGTTCAAAAAATGCAAAATCACTCTATTATTACGGAAACTATTTTGCGTTGGATGCGCAAAAGCTATTTCGTAAAAATAAATCAAACACTAATTTAATAGTGCACTGAATCTAGGAATGTTTCTTAATTATAATTCTAACATGCGTTGAAACTTGAGATCGGGAATGATAAACTTGTTTGTTGTGGTCTGCGCTGTTGTGGTTCTAGATATCATCACAAATGAAAGATAATGCTATTGGCAGAGGAATAGCTGAATGCCTTTTGGCGGTACTAAGCAGACAGATTTATTAGTGTGCTGAGCAACGCTATTATTATTGGATTCAGTCGTGCAACATTACTGACACTCGTTCAACGATCGTTTGTTGGAATTTTAGTTAGTCATGCTGAATATCAACATGGATTGTTGCTTTAATTCGTCATTTATGTTTTAAAACATTGTTTCAATTTATATTTATCCTCAATTTACATTTTTAGGCATGTGTCATGGGTTAAAGAATAAATCATAATTCAGGAGTTCGCGATTTTTTTCCGTTTTTGAATCTACACTGTCAGATTTTTATTATTATTGAAGCGTTATAATCAAACTCATGCTAAACGTAACGTACAGGCCGATGTGAGTTTAATTTTATGAAATTTGTCGTATCCAACCGGCATGTTATGAATATATCTTCTAAAAAAATGTGATAAAATTGACTTAATTTTTTCTCTGAATTTCTGTAAAACATTTTAATCGGTATCATTTCGTGCTCGTTTTCCAGCCAGAACAGTCGCAAGTGCTACTTACCGCGAGAACAATACACATTTATTTCCCTTTGTTCGATCGAGATTTTTGTTCGCAGTGCTTTCATTTGCTGATATTTTGCTGAGTTTTTTTCTCATCGTGCGTGAATACTTAATGAAAGCTTATTATAACGCTATTCCAAAAATGTGTCTGTGTAGATTTACGGGTATGTCCTCCAAGAACTTCAATTCAAGAAGTAAAAATTCCTCAGAGACCATTTGAAACTAGATATCAGTCTCTGCCAGGCGATACAGATGCACCACGTACAATATTGCGTTTTAATAACATTTCACGGAAGCCGTAAAATTTATTTAATTTAGTCAAAGCAATATCAAACACACAAGTTTTCACAAGTAATGATGTCATTGAAGTTCGGGTGCACGATTTGCCTATCCAGGTTGAACCGAATGCGATCCGCATGATGATGATGATGGTCACATCTCATGCTCCTTCCTACATCGGTTTGACCAATTCAGCTTTATTTAAAAAGAAAACCAAAAATCTAAAAATAATAATAAAAACGATTTTTTAACAACAACATTGATCCAATGCAGGCCAATAGAGGCATACAAAGAAGTCGTGTCTTCCAGATACGATAAATAAAAAAATTGGCAGTACGCATATTGTGAATGCGTTTGCAACGACCATTACCTAGCTACGTTAAATTCGAACCCATGGAATCCCTTTTGAGTTGTGTTCTGTATGCCGGCCAGATAGCATTTTGCCACTTTTGCAATAAAGAGGTCCCACTTGAAATATCATGTACTGGAGAACCGAAGCGTAATTCATCACTATTCATCACTTCATCACAGACGAGTGAGCAGGAACAGCGAGAGCAGCGAAACTGAGAGTATTGACTTGGGTGCCCCACTGTCGAAAAAGACAGAGTTAATCACGCGTTCTAGTTAACATCAGCAGTAGTGTTCTTATTTTTAGGCTAAGCTGTAATATTAACATACTTACATACTAAAATTGAATAGCCTTAAAGAATGACAAATGTTCCGTCAGATTTCAAACGATAATAACAGCATAACCACATGATGGATAACAATAACCAGTATGTTGTTGGATAGATAAAATATTTAACAATTTTGTAATACGCTAGTTATCAATATTATGTCATTGCTAAGCGGTAAAAATTGACAAAAGTTTCAAGAACAAATCTACGCAAACAATGAACCAATCACATGCGAACATTCCGAGCACAAACGACATCAAACGACCAACCATTCTCTGTGATATTCTCCACATCAATATAAAAAACTGACAGAGTTTGCCCGTCCCAATAGATCAATTTAAATTTGCTTCCATGAACTTAGACTAATCTGGAGTCTCGAAGGTAAAGGTTTTTCGAAAAGTTTGAAACAATCCTTTTTCTCAAAACCTGCTGTTAGAGCGTAATAAAAACTGATGTCTTGAAAGAAAACATGCTGGTAAAAGCAACAGTAGCATACCATATGTGGAGTAGAGCTCTGGTCTGCTGGTCTCTCGTCGTCTATCATTGCAGCGGTACACAACTTCTATTCGCGTGCAATCAAGAAAAAAGTGCACAGCTGCTGCTGATGGCGATTAAAAGTTTATCTCAAGAATATGGTTACCATAAAAACCATGAATCACTCAACAAGAATTTTACATTCTTGCAACGGTTATAAGTTTTAGGTTATTTTTGTTTCATTTGATCTTCGTTCGATATTCACTAAATAATCGTACCCGGCAGAATATCGAGAGAGTAAATTCCTAAAAATACAAATTTATAAAGGAGTAAGAGTGAATGTCGTGGTCCCCGTGGTTCTGTGGTTAGCGATGTCGGTCGGCTAGCTCTCCCACACGGTTGTGATGTCGGGTTCGATTCCCGGTCAGGTCGAGGGTCTTTTCGAGCTGGAAATTTTCTCGACTCAGCACTGGGGCACGGTGTATCGTTGTACTTATCCTACAACATGCAAAATGTGCCGAAAACAATATCGATAACGTATTCCCTCAACTAATCTAGTTGATCGAGACCGCATTAGCCCCCCAGGCTAGCGTGCGATATTGTTTTATTGTAAGAGTGAATGCTTATGAATTTCTGGTCCATTTACTAAGATTTATTAAGAATCTCTTTTTCATTTGAACATTGTTCGTTGAAGTATTTTTTTTTTTTTTTGATTTTATAATATTAAAATATACGCTAAATAAAATACGTATATTAGCTGTCTTCGTAATACAGTGACTGTAATGGTTAGCAAATAAAAAAAACTTGTCAAGCAAAAAACGAAAATAAATAAATTTTAAACTTTGATTTCGTTGTAACTGTTGACGTTTCGGAACTTGTTGATGATTTTGTTTACCTATTAGTGAAGCTGTGTAACAGCGCAGAAATCATTTTCAGAGTAAGAGGTTTGATTGGATTTGGGTTTGAAGAAAATAGAGTTAATTCTGATTTAGACAGATTACGAGAACTCTTGTTGCTTCTTCAACAACAACGATACGCTTGTGCCTTGTCAAATGAATTTCGTTTGCATAGAAAACCACTACAGGCACGATATCGCCGAGTGTTAACGAAATTCTTTGAAGTGTTATTCAAAAAGTTTACGATTGAGCTCTAGTACCACTTTGCATCGGGATTGGGTCATAGAATCGTTCGACTTTTTTTTTATCAAACTTCAGTGATTGTAAAGTGCACGGTAGTATAGTTGCTACCACACCGGCTAAAAAAATTACTGGAGTATAACCACCCAAAAAACATTTCTGTTTTAAAAAACTCTTGTCAATCAGCTGTAAAATACTGAATGATCTGTGAAACAAATTAATAGCCCGTTCTTAATGATTTTGAGGAATTAGAGGCACTGCTGTACGGTCTCTTTCTGATATGCACAAAAATTTTCCATTACATTGGTCAAATTGTTCAAAATTTTGGGTCATTGAATTGTTGTTAGCAGTTTGCCACTACAAGCATGTCAAAAAATACAATACATATTAGCCTTGGTGCTACATTCCCTATCGGATTTCGACCTTCTGTTTTACTATGCACAGACTTCGCAGCCGACTGTTAAGGTGAAACGGGATTGTGGCTTTTTCCTATACAATTTTGAGGTTAGAGTTCCTTTTACTTCTGTATTTTGATCGTAAAAAATTCGGCTTCCACTAAATAAACAACACTCAAATTGCTACTTCAGGCATGCAACAGTTGTGTTAACAATTGATCAAAGTTTCATGTACGTAGTCTTCATAAATCAAGAAAAAATTAGATTGCAAAATTCGAGTTGATCGCGACCACGTCCCGATTCACCTTAAGTGTACAGGACAATTGCGGGGCTAGCGCTACGATCCTACTGATACTAACAGTCTCTCCCGAGCCGGGACTCGAACATACGATGACTGGCTTGTTAGGCCGTACATCGTACATCGAGACCAGCTGGGAGATGCTACTGTACATATTACCGGTGGTTATAATTACACAATAGTTGAAATTTAGAACATGGGTTTTTTGACCCCTTTTCCATTCAAAATAAATAAATAAAATGGTATTATATTACACCAATTTCGAAGGTAATTCTTTCCTATTTAATGTTTATTCGATATGTAACTTATGTTTTAAATATTAGTGCCCGAATTAAGAACGCAGCAAAAGCGCCACGAGGGAAACCTTGTTGGGTCATGAAACCATGCTGATGATGAATGTGCTTCTCACCTTCACGGTGACAAATATAACGAAATGAACTATTCGAAACCGTTTAATTAGCCAAAACTGTTTTTGGCAGCACCGCCAGGAATGCGTAAATTTACCGGTACAACCATTAATGACGGCTCTTCCAGTGCTAAATATATTTATTTGTAGGTGTATATTTTTAATTACCTTGTAGATTAATAAGTTAAACAGTTTTAAACATCTTAATAATCTTTTTTCTGGCTATTCATCTCAATGATGTCACTAAGTGCAATAGAAAAAAATCTTGCGCGGTTTCCAAAAATTACATTTGTTCAAATCCAGATAAAAGCCCACTACCAATAATTAACCGGTCTTTGAAGTCAATGTGCTCGAACACCGCTCCGGTATGCGATCAGCGAATGTTGTTGCATCAACGAATGCTGCAGCAACAGCTGGAAAACAGTTTTTACATCTTTGAGTATACTATTCGCAGGACGAAGGTACAAACCGCTCGATCAGAGCCAGACTTAGGTAGTGACGGTCGCCTGCTGGTTGGTGCAATTCTTAGCAATCGAATTAAAATGGCGTCCACAATGACAGGCTGGGTTTTTTCCCTGTGACCGGCCAGGTTTACCACTCACATTGCAACAGCAGCAATAGAAGTAACATCATCAGCCGGAAAGGGGACCGTGAGCGTGTGTATGTATAACATCTGCACGTGAAGTTTTGCTCCCCTCTCCCAAGCGAGCGGCCAGAACGCTTTTAAGTTTTCAATGTTTGGCTTCGAATGCTGCAGTGCGCTCAGTTCAGGCACCACCCGACCGACCGGCTGACGATGCTGGTGGGGCTTCTTCCTTCCGTTGCGTACCCAGCAGCTGTACCGTCTTGCGCTTGGTGTGTGCTTCCTTTCGTTACGGAGTGGATATGCATACACATCGCGACAAAACGTGAACGACAAAACACGGTGACATGACGGTTGCAGGAATATTTAACGCTCTACAGGAGAAGCCACGCATGTTCGACACTTCCTTGAAAAAAACTTTATACCTGCCTCGTATCCACCGGTAAAGCTAGAACGACGAACGCCGCTCTCGGAAATACAGTATGTTCTTTGTAACGCGATATGAATAACGCCGTTAATCTTCATGAGGGTGAAATTGGATTGAGGGACGTGATATAAGAATCCCATCAAGAATGATTCTTTTAATCCTGGTGCAAAGTTCAAAATATGTTTTGACTTCCTCCTATAAAGGTATACTAATCACTGGCAAAACAAAAAGTGTAAAAGTGAATCAATGAGCCGATTGTGTATGACATTCTATGCCCCACAATCTTCTTTTTTTAGAGTTTTCAAGATAATGCAAAAAAAAGGTTTTGCCAAAAAGGAAATATTAAAAAATCAAAAATTTGGATACGAAACTTACACCAAACATATTTTAAATGTTTCCTTTACATATTATCGTCCGGGGGGTAAATGTCCCAGAGCAATAATTTCTTGCATGATGGTTCTACACAATGCAGAGTATCTTCCTGCCAAAAATTTGTTCTCTATGACCTCATTAACCCTCGGACGGTAATTGGACAAACCTGACGATAATAGAGCTTATACCCTATCTAACAAACAATGAAAGATTTTATTTTAACTAAATTTCAACTTCAAAAGTAGAAAGATTTCTGATTAAGTCAGGGTCAGGGTCAGGGGATCTTTTTCCGATCATAAAGACCAGGGATCATAGAAAACTGAAAAAACAATCAGGAAAAATTCGTATCATTTTACGAAAAATTTTGATAAGAAAGTCAGAAATTAAATTAATTATGAATATTACACTGGAAATATTATTTATTGTCTTAACCGTTATGTACTCGGCAATTTTAACACACGTAAGTACTCGGCTCCCAGCTGGTCTCGAGGTACGATGCTGGCCTAACAAGCCAGTCGTCGTAGGTTCGAGCCTCGGCTCGGGAGAGACTGTTAGTGTCAGTAGGATCGTAGCGCTAGCCCCGCAATTGTCCTGTAGACTTAAGGTGAAACCTCATTGAATCCATAAATGGCCGACTTCGAGTCACCACTTCGAATTTTCGAAAGCACAAGACTCGGAAATTGTTAATGCGTTCCCTGTGAAAATGCTATTTTATGTTTGCTGTGGTGAAGCAAACATAAAATAGAATTTTCATAGGGAACGCAATGAGTATTTCCGAGTCTTGTGCTTTTGAAATTTCGAAGTGGTGACTTGAAGTCGGCCATTTTTGGATTCAATGAGGTTTCACCTTGACAGTTGGCTGCGAAGTCTGTGTATGATAAACAGAAGGTCGAGTTCCGAATCGGAATGTAGCACCAAGGCTTTGCTTTGCTTTGATTAAGTACTCGGCAGGATACCCGGGTACCAACCAAAATGAAATGCTTCTTACTTCTTCAATTCTTGACCGATTTTGCGATCTTGAACCGGCCAAAGATTGGAAAATTTATCTATTTTTAGTATATGGGGCTGAAAGAGCCATTGGCCTTTATATGGTTTCCGTAAATCCGGAATCGTTATTCGTAATAGATTACACCTACTTTATCCCAACATGACTTTTTTCCCATAAACATTCTGGTGTTTATTTATTTCGATGTGACCGGGCAAACCCTACGATTTTCTGATCTTAGAATTGTCGTACCTCAAATTTGGGATACAAATTTAGTGTTTTCTGGCACAAACATTTTACAGTCCAATTTTGGGAACGCAAAGCGAAATTTTGTATTCTAAACAAATGTACAACATCACTTTTTCTCAAGGAGCGAAAACCAAACTTAAGAGGGTAAAACTGGAGTGGTTCTGATCAATGAGACGAAAATACCACAGCAGTGTAATCAAAAATTAGTTCTCGAGTCTCATTCGCAAGCAATTCAAAATGGCGCAATGATTGTTGCGAACCGCCAATCAAACATCCATGCATGTTGCGGTAATTCACGTCGGTTGGTCCGACTAAACCGCAATTCAATATAAAGTTATGGGATCAAGCACTCTAAATTGGCTTACCGGTTCCCCGAATTGTACATGCAAATCATTCACTTGAATGTCGAAAAAAAAATCCCCAACAGGTTTGCTTACCTGGGAGTGCAAACATCTATCGAATTAGGAAGGGATGCATAGTATTTTCGTTCGGTCTGTGCGTGTTCAGTTGATACCCTCTTTCATGAACTCGATCCTGGCAATAAACACATTAAATCTATTATCGCTTTTCTCATGAGCTGATGGCATTATACTGATTTTCTTTAGCTTTTTTTTTCTATGGCGTCCGGACGGTTGTCCATGTGATTCCGCACATATTCAATTCAATTCCTGCTAAGAAGGCACCCGGTTTTATGGCTGTTGTTACTATGGGGGAAGGCAACACAACGCGTTTGGGCTTACAGTTTTAGTAAGCTTTTTATTTTTTTCATGGATCACTTCTAGCTATGGAATGATGTGGCTAGTAAATTAAGTTTTAATTAAACTTCATTTCAAACACTTGATTGTTCAACATAATTATCAGTTCAGTTATTAACCAGCAACGTGATTTACGAATTATGAAGTTCAAGGGATCAATGGAACTCTACTTATCATCACAACCTTGTCACATGGTGAACGCTCATCTAAAGAATACATTTGGTCACGGTTGATCTTTGCTGCTGGCTGGAAATTGTGAAAATAAAAAAAAAACGAAGAAATTCACATTTTCTTGCCAGGTATCTGGCCTTCCTCTGAAATCGCTTCTTATTGCAGACCAGTATATAATGATGTTTGCACCATTCCCTCATTGCACCACATCCACAAGAGTTTCCTATTTCTGTACGGTAAAGAACTCGAACATGCTTCAGCAGCTGGCTTCAAGCCATTAAGGTGAAGCAGCACAGGGTGGTTGTACCCTTTTATACCTGTGTACGAGCCGTGAGGCAGCGCACACCATCTGATCACTGTTGTTCGGATGTTTAGCGAGAAAAGGCTATGAACTTTAAGGGGTCACGTTATTACCGGTGGCTGCCGCCGCCGCTCGTTGTACCAGCGTGGCAAAGCAAACGAAGGACCTTGCTCTACGGTCTCCAGCGGGAACCACATTCGAACGGGCAATGTATTTGAATAAAGATTTTCTGATGGACAATGGCGTTGATAACTTGACGTATAATGGTAGAAGCTGAAGACATCGAGCAAACTGGTTTCTTCGTTTATTAATTCACCAGCGTCTCGAATGGTTTCTTATTTGCACTGTTTGCCGTAAGGTCATTCATATGGGCTCTCGGGCAATACAAGCGAGCGTTGTTCTGATTCTTAGCCACTCTGGAGTATCAATTTTTGCTTTTGCACGTCACAGGGCAATAGAGGTTATTTCTGTCGCTTGAAAGATACAGGAAGCATGATTGCACGATACAATAAGCAGCTGACATTTGGTTAGTTTTTGTGTTATGTAATCTTTTCGTTTTATTTTCGATTTCGGAATAAACTTGGTTCGAAAATTTGATAATGTTCCAACATCCAGTTTATGGTATGAGAATTTGGTGCTCATTTAGAAAAATACACCGCTATTTCATTAAAGAAAAAAAGCAGAGTTATGCTAGTTGTTCCACTGGCTTTGTTCTTCCAGCTAAATGAATATCTACTTAAGATACCCGTTAGTAATCATAACTAGTTGATTAACACCAAGAATACCGGAACTGAAAGCATCCTTTCATCCGAGAAGGATTACTTCACACCAACAAAAACCAGTGTTCACCATGATTACAATTCCGTTCGGATGGGATTGGTTGAGATTGTTCTACTGTGGAGGCATTTCAATTCACTATCAAACAATGTGCCGCTGCCGGGTCGAAACAACAATCGGCCGTCTGCTGAACAGGAGCAGTGGCGGTCATAAGAGTAATACAAATAATTCCATTGGTAATCAGTACAGTACACAAAGCGTTAGCCTATCGTGTCCTATACAAGTACATGCCTACATACATACATATACGTATCGGGTTGACCAGCTCTCGGATGAGAATCTTTTGTATCTTGACGCTGTTGCTGCTGCACAGTGTGTTTGCTGTGTACTAAGAGAATTCTTGAGAGTCAACCTAGAGGAATACAACCAGAAGCGAATGGCAACTGATTGAAGTAGACAAGCAAGGAAGCGAAAAGTTCCCTCCCCACCGATACAGTGTGTGTGTGTGTATGTCTGTGTGTTTGTACAGCATGAAGCTCGCTTCAAGCGATACGTCAGCCACCATTAGTTTCACGGAACTATAACAGCAAGTCAACGTTAATAATAATAATGCATGTCCAACCGTATGTGTGTTACTATTAAAAAAAAAAACAATTATAGGAAAAGTTAAAAATCTGTTCCAAAAGTTTGCGCGTTTAGTGCCGCGTTGACACGTCGTCTGCAGTGCACTTTAGACTGATACTCCGGAGGAGATTGTAAAAGCCCAGCCAGTTTTATTCCCTCTGGCAAGTTTGTCCGCAATACTTCAACGTGCCTCTGGTAGTGCCATGCTGGGGGCTTAGTGCTGTCGTAGATGGCTGGTGTTTGAAGGGTGTCTCTAATGTAAGGAGGAGTCTTAGTGAGTTGTTTGTTTAATCCATCTAATGTTACGAAAGCGGAGGTCAGTTGTGGTTTTGTTTGGTATCAAGCTTACAAAATCGAAAAAAAAGAAATGGATTTGTCTTGAGAAACACCACAATTATATGGCTCGGTAAATTTCCTTTATTAAATAACAGACGGGTTGTACTCAAAGCCACGACCGTAAGGTTGATGTAGGGGGCAGTAGAGATAGTTACGTAACTGTGATGTTTGCTTGAAATAGAAAATTTTGAAGGGGGGTCCGGCTGTTCAGAGTTACGTCATTTTAGGGGGGGGGAGTCATATCGAACGTTACCTATCGTTACATAGGGGGGAGGGAAAATCTAGGTTTTTAGCGTTACGCAATTTGTGTACGACGCCTTACCTGCATTGCATCAATAACAATAACTTTTATCCAACATTATTGAAATAGCTCTCCGGAAATAATGTGTTGGTACTGAAAAGATTCAAAATGGCATCTAGGGTGATTTACGGTCACTCTAAAATTCAAGATGTTGAATTTCGATTCCTGAAAAATGACCAGAGATGCGCAAATACCATCTTATATGAGTATTGCCGTATCGTCCTGGTGACATTCATAGGCCATAAAACGACCCAGTTGTCATTTTGAATTATTTCAGGGCCGCATTATTTCCAGAGAGCAATTTTATTAGTGTTGGATGCAGGTTATTAACATTGATATGAGAAAGACTATCGTAACCATAGCGTCTACCGTTCAAAAAATTCGCTATCACTCCCGAATGCTCTATAGTTCTACGTCAACCTTGCGGTCGTGGTTTAGCACACAACCCTTCTGGTATTTTTTATAAGAGGAAGAAGTGCCACTACACCTACCGTTGACACTGCTACCACCACTACCGCTGCTAGAAGCTATCTGCTGCAGGTTCCGCTGCTAGTGAACGAAAATATTAACTCTTCAATTAAGTATTTAATTTATCCTGAAAAGGACAATTTGTTCTTCAGTTTAACATTGCTATGATGTTGATCGTATCTCTGTGTTATCCCTGACAGTAGGAATAAGGCATTTTTCTGATAACACAGTGGAAAATTGCTTTTATGCTGAAAATTCGGTGGGTAACAGGCTTCGATTACCAGCATCCAAATAGTAGGAAGGTGGTATACAAGGCACGACCGCATGATGTAGGACTACGGTATTTTTCCATATTTCGATGTTTCGAAGAAATCGTCTTTTGCCGATCCTTCGCACGCTTCTGGGAATTGCGCTTATACATCATATTCATAAGACGAGACATTGCGATACTATAAATATCAATATACTATAATAATAAATTAACTCTACAACTAATAGAAAAATCTGGCGTCCGTGTGTCTTCGGTACGGTCTTGGAATGAAAATGATTTTGTTTGTTTATTGTTTAGTCTTCAGTATAATAAAGTACAGACAATTAAACCTAAATTTAATTGAAAAATAGCTTTTTTAAATCTAGTTTTGCTTATATTAAAGTCGAATTCGTGGCTAATTTCGTTGAAGAGCCTACAACTGTAATCTAACGGATTATGCTGGCCATACGTGGTGCGGTGGGTTGGAGTCCAGAGAAACGTTCGGTTGCGTAAGCGACGATGGGGCGCGTAGATGTTTAATTGTTGAAGAAGATAACTACAGTCGACTGTGTTCATCAGTAGATCATAAATAAGTAACCTTTGCGATACGCTCGGCTAGTGAGCTTAGTTTTATCAGCTGACAACGATGCTCACAAGCAGGGAGGTGAAAGGGATTCTGCCATGGAAGTCGGCGCAAAGCGTATCGGACAAAAGAACGTTGGACGCTCTCGATTTTATTAATTAGTCCAGTGTTGTACGGTGCCCAAACAGGGGCGGCATATTCCAAAATGCTGCGAACCAAAGAGCAGTAGAGTGTTTTCAGGGCGTAGATGTCTTCGAAATCCGAGGTGTTCCGTCGAATGAAACCATGTATGGCGTATGCTGTAGACGAAACGGTGGTAATATGCTCGTCGAATCGTAGCTTACTGTCAATCGAGACTCCAAGATCTTTTATAGAGTCACATCGAATCAAATTTCTTTCGTTTATTCTGTACGTAAAGTGTTGTGGGCTTCGAAGCCTATTAAACGAAATGATGTAACATTTGTCCGTGTTCACTTCCATACCGTTCACAAGGCGCAAATGCAATATGCTGTCTACATCATGCTGCAGGGCATTACCATCAGAAACAGATGCAATAGTGCGAAAGATTTTAAGATCGTCTGCATACAATAATTTTTCGGAGGCGATGGAGTCGCAGATGTCACTCGCAAATAGTACGAAGTTAAGCGGTCCCAATATGCTACCTTGGGGTACTCCGGAAGGTATGTGAAAACAGTAAGATGGCTTCCTAGGACATGAACGGAGGCTGTTCGACCCGTAAGATATGATAATAGCCAATTGGTTATCCATTCAGGCATGCCAAGTCGTTTCATTTTTTCTACAGCTAACATGTGCGGAACCTTGTCAAATGCTTTGGAAAAATCGATGTATATTGCATCTACCTGCTCACGTTTCTCAATACGTTTCAAAACGTTTGTCACAAAGCACATGAGGTTTGAGACTGTTGATCGTTTTTTCACGAATCCGTGTTGATAGTCAGAGATTACGTGACGAACAGCTGAATATAACAACTTATGAACAATTTTCTCGAAGACTTTCGATATACTGTATAAAACAATGGTAAAATGTTTGAATGGTACCTTTTATATCAAGGTTTCGTTAGTTCCTTGGAAAAAGGGCGGAGCGCAGCAAAATAGGAAATGGCAAGGAAAGTAAAACATTTTGAAAAGTTGCTCCGGCCGCGATCGAAAAATGAACTCTAGGAAAGCGAAAACTCGATAATAGCTTATTTGCAAGGTTTTTACCACTATTAGCGACGTTTTGTGACAAAACAAATTCAACTAGCCACTTCAATTACATAATTTTGGGCACCAACAGGTGTCGGTGTCATTTCGGATTGCCATTTGCCAATGATTCTGCTTCTCTGGTTATTTCGGGCAGAATTTCCAGCCATTTTTGCAGCTACCAAGTTCTCCTTAACAACCACTAAATATACGGATTAAATGCGGCACGAGATGACCAGTACTTTTCTTTCTTTCCACGACCAGCACAGCGTCCGTATGATACCGGTACGATTTTGGAATGAAAATGATGGGGTGAAATGTTTGAATGGTACCTTTTATACCAAGTTCTCCTTAACAGCCGCCAGATTTACGGGTGAAACTCGGCACGAGATGACCGGTACTATTCTGTCTTTTCTTCCTTTTCATGATCAACACCTAGCATCCGTATGATATCGATACGGTTTTGGAATAAAAATTATGGTAAAATGCTTGAATGGTACCTTTCATAAATTTCCAGTAGGCGTAGCGTGTGTAATAGAGCGAGTAAAACAACAACAACAACAGATCGTTCCAAAGTCAGATCAGTTGTATTCTTTTATTCGGCTGTGCATGAAAAGTAAAGTAGTGAAGTCGGTTGTTACTCAATCGTAAAAAAATTCTGATCGATTGATGCCAAAACCTCGATAGTCTGATAAAAAATGACTGAAATATAACCGCTGAAACCCTGACCACATTTTCCATGGTTGAATTTCTTGGTTTTTGATCTTAGGCACCCAACTTCCAGATAGACGTAGTCCTACGTCAAAAAACATTCATGTGTTGCCGAAATACAGCAGAGCTTTTCACCGGTGAAAGTGCTGGTCAATGCGCTGATGCTGCCGCTACCGCACAAAGACAGCTTTTATTGGAGGAATTAGTGGCCCTGCACCTACCCGCTGCGATTTAGTTACTACCGTTCTAGTGGCCATTCACTAGTGACCTGATTGATTTGAGCAGAAGCAAGCTCTTATGTAGCCCGGAGAGTGCATTCTCGGGTAACTAGGTATGATATTCTGCCGGTAGTTTTCAAAAAAAAAAAAAAAAAAAAAAACAGTGAGTGGCGGCCAATCAGTGGTCGGTCAAAATCTGCGTTTCAACAAAGCTTGCCAATTTTCAATAGTACAATAGTTCAAATAAATCACAATTTTCTGCGGGTGCATAAATGATTTTCTAATTGATGGAAGAACATAGGAAAATCATTGAAAACTAACCGACTCATAAGCGTTTGAAATTGGACATATTTTCCTCTTTTCCATTTTTAGATTTTCATTTTACATCCGGATGTAGGCGAAGACGTTCTTCTACGTCGAAAGTTCGTTTGAAACAATTTTGTATATTAAAATTATTTATAAATTACATGAATTTTATATTAAAATTATTATAACTTAAGAACATATTTTAACAAGTTAGTCCTAAATTTCAACCAGTGCTCCAAAATTCCGAAACTGCAAAGCAAAAATAACAACATCATTTTCATTCTTTCACGTTTAAATCCATCTCAAGTATCACATGTGTCAATTTTCAGTGGAAAAATGTGGTGTCCTTATTGTTATTGAAATAATCCATTGTATGAAGTCTCACATGCAACATGCTGTTTTTATTTTCAAATAAAAATGCAACTTTATTTTGGAAAAAGCATGCCATCGGAAAAAGCTTGGCAGGCAACTTTTTATACCGAAGCAAGCTGTTCCTACGTTTGGCATAGGTCTTCGTCGAGAAATTCCTTCAATTCAGCGTCTTCGAAGGTTTTTGGCCTTCCTTCACGTGAACAATCGTCAGCATCGAAATTGCTGTCTTTAAAGCAATGAAACCAACCGCGATATGTTGTTTCACCTAGAGCAGCTTTTCCGTAAACTTTTCAACTCTCGATGCATTTTAGTTACCGTTTTCTTTGAACGGAATGCGAAAAGTGACCCTTCTTGCAAATGACGATCAGTTGGCACTAAATCAGACATTTTCACACAATTTTAAGTATATGACGCCATAATAAAATCATTAACATATCAAAGCGGATTGTTTACCATATGTCTCAGCTTGGTTCATCATATTTTAGATATGTAAAAATCGACCAAGCATCGTATCGCTCTAAATTGTTATGAAATGTTCGGTAAATACTGTAGCTGCAGCAAAAAGGTCGTTTTTTTATACAAGTGAACTGTAATTTAGCAAAAATTCATCCTTTCTTGTTAGCCAAATTGATTAGAATCATTTGTTCCATTAGCGAAGCGCATCGCATTCTCGATGTAGATAGACTTCCTGCAATCGTATAAGGAAGTATTTTTCATCTTCCAAGTACGTTGAACAATTCATAACAATATCTTATGCAGAAAACGTTTATAGCCTCTTGTGATCTCGTAAAAGCACAAATAAGGTACACCGTCTCTTCGTTGACGAACCATGGGCACATTAAACTTTACGGTTCTTCGGCTCAGTGGTAGTCGGTGAAGTTGAAATGTAAAGCAGGGCCTAACTCGTACATTTATTTGGTCTCGCCGAAAGACCCGACACATACTAATTACAATATTATTGGATCTTAACTAACTTACGATTCAAGTATGCAAAGCGCTGACTTTAGGGCGGAGCTTTTTCCTTGTTAGTTCTAGAAACGACGAAATAATCGAAACGTATTGGTTTACGGTTCAAGTTCATTTCGATAATACAACTGCTCGAACCAGCCGATAATGGCGCTAGCAAAGGTTTATCAGCGTGGGTATAGTTGACTTATACACTGTCTAACGATAGTGCTTAAAAGAGAGAATTATGGTAATAACAAAAATTTAAAAACACCTTCTCTCCGTTTGATACAGACTTCGCAACTGTGCTCTCTGGTTGCGCGTTTGTTCGTTCATGCAGACATCTCCTATGTATGGCGTTGTGTATGGTTGTTATAAATGACGTAAATGTACGTCGTCGACTGAGACTGAGCGCAGGGTTAGCCCTGGTGGCTGGTGTAAGGTTACAGGCAGCTTCCCCACAGCATGCAGCGTTACGATTCAGTCCGCCTCCCTTGTTGCTCCATCCGTCTGAGATTTGTGCTAGCGCTCAGCTTGTTGTCGTCCGCAATGTTGAGCTGAGCTGAGCTGAACTGAACTGAGCGGGCCGGTATACAAAAAGAGATCGAAAGTATACGTAGAACCATACAAAGAGCAGCACGGAATGGGAATTGGTGAATACCCGATGAATGACGGGGTGGTCGAAGACAGCAGAGACTACCGATATAGGAAGCCTTTTGTAAACGGCATGCAGACTAAAAACTTCAAATGAAAGAGAAACGAAAGTACATTCAGAGTGAAAAAGCACACAAAGTCCAAGGCAGAAAGGTGAACTCGTAGCTCTACGCCTTGCACCGATCAGTGACAAGCAGGAAATTGGTGTGGAATTAGGGGGCGGGGTGAGGAATTGGTAAGAAGTTTATTTTGCGGCGTGTACTTTATGTTTTTCTTTGCATCCAATTTGCAATCATGTAGCCGTTTTCAGAAAAGCGCACAAAAGAGTTTTCATGCTTCGTTTGAAGACGGTTCACGGCTATAAATTACACAATTTCGGTATGATGCAACAATCGCGCTTGGAGCCATCCTCGGGTGAAGGCGAAAAAATTCCCAGTTACTCGCATTCCATTCCAGGGTTCTGTTGTCTGGACGGAGTTCAAATGGAAAATTGGAAAATAATTGCGGCTTTACCCCAAACCCTAAATTTTTGCTCAGTTGTCTGTGAGATGGATGGATGCAAGAAGGATTTTGATACCTTTGTAGTACCTATTGGTGAAGACCTTCTGCCCTTTGTTTTGGATGACCTTTAAATCTTGTGGAGATTTATGCAATTGTATCCATGATCGGCTGGAAAGACCTCCCAGGAAAAATCTAATACTATGGGTACAAATCGAATCATCCGTATGGGTTAGAAAGAAGACCCCAACTTGCACAATACGAATATGCTTTTATATCATTTGCACTATTTGCCTGTTGTAACTGAATCCAATGACGGTTCGTTACCTACAAAATAAGTAAGTTCGTTGCCTACTAAATATTGCTAGCCAATCACCCTTTGCTAGAAATTATTTCATCTACTTTTTTGGAGACTGCGTTAGGAAAACGAGCATATTGTATAACAAAAAACAAATTTGATTTCCTGTGATCTTTTTCTCAAGTTTTAAAAGGATTTATTAGCACTCATGAGGAATTTATCGCCTCATCAAAGGACTATTGCGAGGCAAAATATTTACTATTAAAGTTGAATTAAAAAGTCCAGAAACTGATTAGTGTTCAACTGCGTGCAAACATTATTTTCTCGTTCAATGGAATCGAACGATTACAGCACCCCTCATCGTTATTAAAATAATGTATCAATTTCTGTTTTAACTGCCTTTTCAATGGATGTCATATTTTGTCGCAGGGAGCAATAATAGTCGCCTTTTTATCCCAAACCGAAAGAGATTTCCTAAATTCCCAAATTAGTAGCCCGATCTGTTAGGGAAACTCAATAGCTGCTATTTGTAAAGTAAAAATATCGAGCAATGAATCGCACCAACATACAAATCCCTGCAGTACTGAATTATACCTCAGTGCGATTAAATTTCTGAATTGCCTAACAACCCCCCCACCCCCTAGTCTCTCCGATTGCCTCATTTTTCCCAAGCCTATAATAAATATGGCCCAACCACCGTGTCGAGCAGACCGTCTCAAGGTGGTGGTCGTTATAGGCCAACCAAGAGTCTGTGCGAGCGGAAACTGTGCGCGCGGCATTGGTGTGTGGTGCGGACGTCGATTGATGGTAGATGGTGCGCGTGCAGGCCCCGAAGAACCTCCAGCAGCAGCAGGCCACAGCAGATGGAATACGAGAAGTGTTTCTTTTTTTTTTGCGCGCCGTTTTTCCTTCGCCCAATGTTGAGGAATGGAAAAATGAACGCCGGGTCCAAGTTTCTGTTCGGTGTCGCTTGGCGTACAGCTAAAGAGCCGAAGTTTATTGTCCGTTCGTTCCAAAAGTTCTGTGAATAAGCTATGTGCCCAGCGGAACAGAGTCGTTCGGTTGGGTAGCGAAAAAAGTCATTCGATTGTTGATTCATTGCTTCGGTGAAGTTTAAATTGTATAATGATGCTTCTCACTGTCGGACGATGCGCGAAAGTGATCCGATAGCAAAAGTCGAAAAGTAGTTCACTATTAGGGATAACAATCAGCCTCACTTAGTGAATCTAAACGTAATAACATATTATAAATCATTTACGATAAGAACAAAAAACGTACAACAAATTTAATGTTTTTTATTGGAGGTGGAACAACTTTTATTTTGATGATATGATCCAACATTCTTACACCCCCTAGTACGTGTTGAAAGGCAAACTTACAAAAGGTAGAAGTTTTACTATCGAGCTAAAATTTACATAAAATGTAGATTTCGTCTACACAGCTCGTATCAAAAAACAGCTAAATATCAAACGGTCGTCAGTTCAGTATAGCTAAGCTTGCTGTCGTTGAGCTTATTTTTGAAGTGTTCGTACCGGACGTAAGCGCCAGTACAACTATAACAAACCGGTGTGGAAGCATTGTTTACACAGTTCCATTTTCTTTCGCTGAATTCAGCTCCATGTCAACATATTGCTCTAGTACAGCTAGCAGAGTCAGCCAGATGCTGTGCAGAAGCGTGCACATTTGCATTAAAAGCGTGAACCTTGAAATTACGTCCGCGGGGTGTGAAAGGAAACGAAATCGCAGATCGTCTACCCCACTTAGCGCGTACAAAAGAATGGACGCTAATTGATGTGCTCTTCGCCACCAGCCGGCAGTTGTTAGATGTAACGTAATCTTAAGCTGTCGGTCGGGACGGCCGATGTCTTAAAAGATCCTTGTTTGTTTTCTTCCGCTCGTCTGCTTTGCGCCGAGCTTTGTTACCGATGCGTCCGTCAGTCAAAACCGCGATGGTAGCGCACAGGGTGGTGTTGTGGAGCTGAAGCCCGCGGTGTGGTTGATTTGCGATAGGTATTGTTTATGTAGTGTTGATAAATTACTTTTTTTCATGTAAATATTTCTAACGATAGACAGACTTTGTGCTGGTATAATCTCTTGCTAGTAAGATTTTTTCAATGAATTATTAGTAATCAGAGTTTGGTTACCATTTGTTTTTTGTTTTAGTTTAAGGAAACAGTTTCCAGAGCACTTGTAGTAATGGGATAGTAAATAGTATATTTTTCCGATTTTGATTGTCAATCATTCTCCTCTCCATTTTCATCACTACTGTTACTACCCTGTACTATACATTGATCGTGAAACTAGTTGGTAGGGGCACTTCCACTTTACGTGTACTTTTTTGTGTATGTGTTCATATGGGTCAACTTTTATGTTTGTTTTTATTTCAATGAGATGCTTTTGAACTAACTGCCGATTGTAAAATCTAACACGACGAAACGAAAACACAATGTGTTAGAACTTCGAATTAGTATTAGTAGTTGAGAGAATTAGTAGTTGAGAGAATTTAGGACTTGTTTCAAGCTTTTAATAATCTTTCGGATTTAAAAGAAACTTGAATTTCAGCACCCCAAACATGTTAACCGTTTTTAAAAAAGACCTTCAAATTTATTAACACTGACCATATTATCGGACAGTTAACAGGTGTTTTTTTATTTTTCCTGTTGTTAAACGACATCACTAATTTATTTTTTCTTTTATGGAAACTGGTTTCTTCGTGTCTTCTCAATTGTGGAAACATTTTCTGGCTATGACTTGTTTTTTGTTACAACTATTTTTTTTATCGAGCATTTATGCTGAAATGAACGCAATTCATGGTTACGTTATCTTGACCTACGTAGACAAATCCACACCGAAACACAAACCACGAATTTCAATTCCCCGATGTTAATGGACAAGCGTTTTTGAACACGCTATGCATACGTTCTAAATAGGTTATATTGAATAGGCGTTTGAATTGATTTCCAGTCCTTTATGGAAACGAAACCAGTTTTATCTATAATATAAACCACAACGCCGTAACACTTGTCTCTTAGTTTTACACGGAGTCGAATTGAAGAAATAATGCCATTTTTCACGCAAAAGTTTGACTATCAGAAGATTAGAACGCCCAGAGCTGCGTTTATAATAGTTGCACGTAACGTGATCATCGTTAATTTAAACTAGTGATCGACGTCGGAACCAAACTTAGGTGCTGGTTTCAGTTCAAAAATCGTCATCCAAAGTTCGTTTCTGTTCCGAAAAGTCGCCAGACATAGGAAAGCGATAGTGGGTGTTAGAAAACGTCGGAATATATGAATAATTTTACTGCCATATATGGCTAATGTCTTCTTTAAATAAATAGAATGGATATGTGACACGGGTGCGAGACTAGTGTTGCATGGGCACTTTCTATTTCATCCAAGATTTTATGGTGGCATCATATACACGCAAAAGTTGGAATGTGCGTAACCATATCATTTATGAGCGAAATTACGCACATTCGATGCTTTAGCATGTTTTCAATGTATTACGCAGCTCCAAATTACTACACTTGTAAAGCATCAACCGATGTTCAGAAGACTGGCATCGTTAAAAAAGTGCATTCAATCATTAACTATAAACGAAAACATTATATTTGTTCAAAACAAAAAAAAAAGCAAAGCCTTGGTGCTACATTCCGTATCGGAACTCGACCTTCTGTTTTTTATACACAGACTTCGCAGCCAACTGTTGAGTGTACAGGACAATTGCGGGGCTAGCGCTACGATCCTACTGACACTAACAGTCTCTCCCGAGCCGAGACTCGAACCTACGACGACTGGCTGGTTAGGTCAGCATCGTACCTCGAGACCAGCTGGGAGTTTGTTTTTTTGTTCAAAACATTTTGCATTTAACTATGACTCTGGTTTTGTTCACATGCATTCGATTTCGCGTTACTGGCACCAGCGTCAATAACTTCCGCGGCTACAAGGCTCGCTATTGGCTGTTTCGGTTGCTGATGATTTTTAAGGATGCACGAGCCGTTGATATGCACCGGCTCACGAAAGTAAAAAGCGGTTTTTTGAGCGCCTCGAAACTGATCGTTCGCCCGAAATCGAAGTTTACCGAAACAACACGATTTTTGTGTATATGATACATATTCTGGTTTCAATCTCTGTTAATCTATTCCTTGTACAACTTTTGCGTTATGCGTTTCACGCATCCGTTGTGCGAAGTCAGAGCAAATTATATGCGAATTGAAGAACACATTGGATGATTAAAGCTTGAACTTTTGCGTGTACTTTTAGTTGTGTGAAAATATATGTCATTTGCGTGAAGTGTTACTTTTTCATTCCATTCCAAGAAAACGGCGGCTTAACCGCATAGAGAGTTGAAAAAAGTTTACGTAAATGCTGCTCTAAATGAAACAATGTGCAGTGATATGTCTCGTTGCTTTCGAAACGGTAATTTCGATGTTAACGAATGTCCAAAAACCTTTGAAGACGCTGAATTGCAAGAATTGCAAGACGCAGGAACAGCTTGCTTCAGCTTCTTTAGTAGCTACCCGCCAAGCCATTTACAAGCGATTGTATGCTTTTTAAAATAAAGTCGCTTTATTATTGAAAACAAAAAGAAAACGAGAACTTCGCTTTCGCCTTTCAAATTTATTATATCATTCATCCTAATTCCTTTATCTTATTTTACTGCTGAGTTGACAATTGATCCAAATTAAGAATCCGAAAATTCAAAAATATTTTATTATCATTTGTCTTGAATCTCACAGCGAACAACAACCAGATATTTTGGATAGGTTTTCAATCAGAACGCGCAAACTGAGATTATTTTTCCGGGAATCGTCTCACTCAAATAACGTAAGAGCCTTTTATGAAATTTTCGATGCTCCTTTTACATATTAGGGCATCGTAAAATTTCTCCAAACCCTATTCCGCCTTCAAATCTTAGTAAGATTTTCTGTTTAAGGAAAATAGAAATTGATTCAAAAACATGTTATTTTCAGCTCTTAGCCACGGACAAAAAAACGTTCGTTTTGGAAACTTCACTGACAAAAGATTATAAACGTGTGCATTAGAATTATGTTATGTTTTTGACCATTTTTCATCAATGTTGCATCCGACGTTTCTTTTAATTGCAATTCTTCTCCATCATCAACTTTTTTGTGGATTTTTTTTCACATACTTATTTTTTAAGTACTAAAAATATATTATGAATTTTTTGACGATCGATTTTATTCTTGTCCTAAGTATAGAAAGTATAAAAAGACCCATACTGTACGCACAGATTTTTGTCATTCTTTTACGCCGATCTGCAACTCGCAGCTCGATTCCGAAAAGTGATTTGAATGGTAAGGTAATTTTATGAATGTATCTTAAAGCATTTTTTCTCAGCTTTCCAATGGTGGTGTCAAATTTTAAATGGGTGGTTGCGAACTTGCTCAAAAGCATGTTTTTCCTATAAAACCAAGAATAGCGGCCAATTTTATTCTTCTTTAAATGAAAGCTCTTTCATTCTTCTTTACAACGTGTTAGTTGTAGGAGGTTCAATGACAAATTAATAAGAAATAGATCACCAAAAAGATCAAGAATTGCTTAAAATACAACTTTCTAAAAAACATTTGATCTCTTGTTGCTCGAGGGTTTTTCTTTTTTTTTCAATACTTTCAACCATTTAGATACCAAAATATCCTTTTTTAAAGACCTCGTGTCACCAGTGGGACGGTTTCAGCGAGTAATGCTCTCATTAGATTTTCAACTCAAAATGTTTTTTTCACGGTCCCATACAAATTTTGAACACGTTCTTCGCGTGAAAAAAGACCTTAGTGTAATGCTTTAAAATATTAGAACTCGAATGGCAACCAAGACATCAGTTATTTCAAAGCGATATTTCAACAATTGAGATTCAAAAATTTTCTCCCTTTACTATAAAATAGAAATATTCAACCTTTCCTAGAGTTTCTCTAAGTATTTTGTTCTTGTTAAATGAAATTCCGTAACGCGTAGTTTATCTTATTGGTGTTGTTCCCTTCGTTTCCAATGTTATTCGGCTGTAAAATGACCGAACACCAAAACCAACGTGATTTTGAATTTCAAGATTTTGACTTTTGATTCCTGGAAAGCCAAAAATGAAATATGAGTATTTCAGAAACTGGTTAAATCCAATTGAGGCCGAAAATACACTTCAGACATTATTGCGAATTCTTAGATGAACCAATAAAATATACCTTCGGTTTCGGTTGATATTTCCAGGCGCTTGAAAAAATAATCCAACATGGCTACTTTTGGATCCTGGACAACTTGTTCGCAAAACTGGAAATAAACTCCAGACGCCAAGATTGCGGCTTACGGTTTTTGGAAAACAACACGGCATCGGAATGGTAGTCAGAAGCCGGGAATCAATTTCAGATGTTTTTGAATCCATTTCCGGCGTCTGTAATATGATCAATTATGTACCACCCAATGTTGAGTATTTTCAGGCCCATTCAGTGGCGCAAAAAGTCAGTTTATGTGAAATGAGACGTTATATGTGTAAAGTAAGTTCTGTTAAAGAGGCAGTAAAATATAAGAAATGGTTCTAAATTTCGAGCCCTCTGATCCCGAGTGTCGACTAGTTTTTTTTGCAAAAAAAGAGGAAACGAATTTCATCATACAGGTCGGACTCGATTAGCCGGAGTTTTGGTCTTGATTGTCCGGAAACATTTTGTTTCATCCGGAAAATTCGATTATCTGGAGTGATTTCTTTCCGATTCTCTGGATAATCGAGTCCGACCTATTTATTATTTTTTGGTTTGCTCTATTCAGGAAAAAATATTCATACCTGTTCGAACTTTCCGCAGGGATACAGTATCTATCAATCGACCTGTAATTTATTCTTGTGACAATCTCAATTTGACAGACACGGAAAGCTGTGAAACTCAGTAATAAGCATTATTAGTGGTGATGCATAATTAAATTATCAAAACAAATTTCGTGTATTTATGTTATACTTTCGGCTGAGCAGTCACAAAAATTAGAACGACTTATTTTAAACTATCCGACGTTTCGTCACTGGTCAGTGACATCTTCAGGGGAGACTACAGGGATTCATTTTAAGGTTCCTGGCCAGCTTCCGTGCAGATTGGGCGGGATTCCGGTCTCGTATAATCTTTTTCAGCCTTGGAGTTCTCACAGACCTTGGTCGTCCAGATCGTGCCTTGTCCTCGGTCTCTAGGTATCGATTTATGGTCCAGTACACAAATTTTCGGTTGATTCCGAGCGGTTTTAGGTTTTGAATATGTGTCCGGGTTTGTACCCTTTCACATATTCAGCGATAACAGCTGCTCTTAACTCTGCCATGGCTCACAACTCAATGTGAACAAACTGCACAGAAACGAAACTCTGCCACTTTGGGCAGCAAAGTTAACCCTTTCATTTGACATATAGATGGCACCAGAGAGATGCAACGTGTAGGCTACAGGCGACCCCAAAAAAGTGTGACCGGACTTTTTTGTCACCGTGTATATGGTTTCATATCCGATCAAACACTTTTTTGACATGAATTTCAGAGTTGCATTCATCTACATTGCACTTTTGAATACTGAATGCTAAAAAATATCAGGGGAATCAATGTTATATTTTAGAGAATGTCATTGCAAATCAGGGAATTTAATTTTGAAAACTTTTTCGCCACCCTGTCTAGAATCCATGACAACCATTATGCATTTTTTTCTGAAATAGACTATAGTCGTATAAATCTATAATCCGCTATTTATTCAGATTTTATTATGCAGGCATCAAAATACTGGTGCTACCTTGTGTGTGCAACTGTTTAGCACTCTTTTATAGATATGAGAATCTTTCTGCAATGTTTGTGCAACATATTAGCAATCTATTTTTCATTTTAACAAATCAGTCCAGCTTCTATAGAAATATAAAAATGTCACGTAACGTTTTGTTTCTTATGTACATTAGCAACAAACTTCCTCTGACCGAAAATGACTTTTAGCTATTTTAGTTTAATGTGACTCATGAATAATACGCCAAACGGTTTAATTATTAAACGCAAATAACAATTCCAGTGTCGCATTGTCACCTATAATTCTATAATGGTGACTCTGATGATAACTCCAATAGATTTATCCATATATCCAACTGCTGCAAAAGTTTATGAATACTTAAAAGATTTCTCTGAAAAGTTTTATAAAACCAATTCTAACGACTTGTTTGATGGTTTTGACTGAGTAGTTTGATAGCTTTGTTGCCATATTGACGATAGAATTTAGGGTTTAAAACAAGTAGGGTAACGGGGGTATTTTGGCCAGCTTTGGGAAGCGTTCGCACAGTTCATTAAAAACAAACACAATTTTTCAACATAAATGCCTACTCTATTATACCATTGCTAAAAGCTAAATATCTATTCTAATATACACCGTTCAACAATACAATATATTGAAAAATATCCTAGAAATATCAAAATTTCTACGAAGTACTAAAACCATATATTGGTCCACCAAATTTTTACTTTGGCCCACCTTTATATCTACAGACGTGTATGGAAATAGTTCGGACTAATTATATTTAAGATCATCATCGGTATTTTTAGAGCAAAAATAATGGGCTTGAGGAAAACATCCTGCTGTGAATTTTTGTAAATTTTAGGCATCTAAAAATGAAATGATTTTGCTTATAGCGGTTTGACAGGCATTCTCATCTAATTTCATATCGTTAAATGTGATAAATTAAGAAGTAATTACCTGTAAATTGTCACAAGCTGCTTCTTTGTACACGTGCAACGGCCGAACGGTAATCAAAGAGATGTTAAAACTTGGCATGGTCAAAATATGTTCGCTTTAGAAAAAGACAAACATATTTCGGCCATGCCTTAAACTACTATTTTAACTTTTTCCAACTTGTTAGAGTATACAAACTGTTTCTATGATATTTTATTGAAGTTACTACAACAACGAATTGTTTCATAAGCATACATATTTGTTACAATAGCTTCCGGACGTTGACTTGTATAATACCACTTCCTCTTGACTTTGGGTTGACTCAGCCATGACTTTAAATATGTATGAACTAATTCCAAAATAATACTACCTAGAGCCAATTTCTCGCCGAAAATTATAGTGTAGTATGATTCTTAGGTGTGTTATTCAATGTGGCATGCATAGTTTTCTAAAATTCATTGAATTTATCAGATAAAATGCGTAATACGTTACCGGGTGGGCCAAAATATGCATGTGGGTCAAAATACCCCCGTTACCCTATATTCAATTCAAACAACTTGTTTATAACCCTGTACTAAATTCTTTTGTAGACCAATTCACTGCTCTTTTATTATTCCGTATGCTTTAAAACTAATAGCGCTGCTTTAACTTCACTGTTTATTTTATATTGTTTCCTGGTATAGTCATCAAGCGTTCGCACGATGAATTTATCACAAATTAAAATAAGTATAGCAGATAGATATGGCCGACATTTAATTTTTTAGCAGTGAAAACAATATCCAAAAGCAATCGAGAAGCACATCCAACACTTCAAAGAAATATGTGTCAGTAAAAAGTTATTTTTCCAATATTTGTTTTTCTTACGAAAATTGAATGTTTTTTTCAATTTCGCAGTCTTGGTGTGAGTTGAGCCAGTGGTATACTGTTATGTCTGGTACAAAAATCATTAAGCATAAACTTTTCAACGAGTGCGATAAACGTGTTGTTGCTTAGGCCAGGCACTCTAATACACATAAAATCTCGGGAACGTATCCTCGCTAATTGTATTTTGTACCGAATAAAAAACTAAAATATAATTTTAATGTCAGCGTTTAAGTGCCAGAAGTTGCAACAAGTATGGCGCACTCGTGATTGGTGCTAAATTTTGTGCAAAGGAAAATTTTCATTGATAGTTTATAGATTTTGTAGATACAAAATATAAATTTCTCTCTTGCATGACTTCTCCGTTGGGATTCGACCTTTGTTATTGAACAAATTAGCTGTACATAAAATTGCACAAAAAACATAACTTCCCGTTTGTCATTGAGAAGAATACACACTAGTCTATAGCGGTTCGAACCATAGATACTTTGATCAAAGGTTTCGTTGCCCGATCCACACATGTGTGTATCTAATATTATCAGTGATTGCAGCCAGAGCGCCGGTCACACGATGCAGCAATCCTTTCCCGAACCCTCGAAATCCATTAAATCCCCATATATAACGCAACCCATTTCATCGTAATAGCAGTAATCCAATCTCAAAGGATCTCTCACTGGTATCATTGACCGGCCGTATTAACACCAGCCGGAATACATACATTAGGACCTGCCACATGTAATCTTTTTCTTAAAGGTGTTAGTTCCGTACCGCAGATGCGTATCATACACACCTATGCTATCCTGTCGTGTCCGCTGGTGGTGTGACATGGTACAGCAAATAATAGTAAGGAAGTAATTTTGGTCAAGCAAACCAATTAGTGCAGCTACTCGAAGCCAGCAGATAAGAGCCAACCAGTCACATGGCTGTTAAACAAGTCTATGGCTTAGTACTATATCATCCCTGTCACAGCAGCAGAGGTAGAGCATCGGCCACGGTGAGAATGTTTGAACAGACACCGCAGCAATGTTTTTGCTCATGTCTGAGCTTGTGTCCTTGCCCGAAGCGAAGGGAGCGATACAGGAAAAGCCTATTCTGCTGCGTGCGTATAGTTTGTCAACCGGAATGGCCCAGTCGTAATCCATCCGGGATACTTCGTTTCAATTAGGGTGCTTTGTCATTAAAAATTCAGCGGGGAGTATGATAAACTATTTTTGTATTGATTATCTTTAATAACTTTTAGGCGCATTAAGCTGTTTATAAATTTTCATATTGTGTCAAATGTAGAGCCAACTGTTGATATAATTATATGACCTTTCTGGGGTAGAATTATAGTCGATAAAGGATAAGCTAACGTTTCACAGGGTCGATGGATGAATACGGATGAAATGTCGTATTCTAACCTGAGAATAAATACATGAATTGTCGATGCTTCAGCTGGCATCAACTCCTCTATTAAAACAGATTTTGCTACTGAACGTTATTGCTCAGAGGCCTTCCATTTGGATAATCCTACGCATTTCTATACGTAGTGATTGCATTTGTGATACAACCGGTTGTTAGAAGTATTGTAGACGAACAGACAAACTCAGAAAAAAACATCGTCATATAATGCAGCTGGGAGGCAGTAAAACCGTGTTTTGTATCTCTCAGCAAGAAAAAAAAGCATAGATTGAATAATGTTCATCCAAAGAATTTGAAAATAACTTACATTTATTGGGCCAAATTTTTGTTAGATACGATATTTAAATTACGGGAACTTTTTCGAAGGATTGCGAATTTTGTTGCGGGATATCATAATTTCATAATTCTTAGTTCCAGAGTCTTTGTTTCACTTTCTTAATTAGTGTTTACCATCTTGATAATTACTCAGCTTGTGTTGTACAGCATAGACATTATGTTTTTCAAGTTTGTGTAATTTAAGGCTACAAACATTTTCTGCTGCATTGCAGGAATAAAACAATCATTATTATTTTCGCTGCTTTGTTGTAAAAAAAATGACTACAAAATTTAGTTAATAGGTTAAACAATGAATGAACTGAAACAATAAGGTAAAGTGGTATATTTATCTACGCCATTGTCTTTGATGTTGTTTTGATTGGATTAGTAGCTCTTGGGTGATGTTTTTGCAACAATAAATCATTTAGTTTCGAGAACGCCTCCTTTGGAAAAGTTACTCCTGAGGAAAAATGTCAAGATGAAAATTGCGCGCTTGTTGGAAGTCACCTTTTCAGCAAGGATTTTTTCTCACGTCTAAGAGGGTGTTTTTTTTGCGTTCTAGAAATTGCTCAGAATTCTTTTAATTGGTGAACTTTCGTTTATTTTTTGTGTAAACTATTTTTTTACCCGTTCTAATTGCGTCGTAACAAACTTACTACTTCAATTTGCTCGAAGAATATCGTAGCAGCGCCTAGAACTGCTTCTCTTAATTGTTACATCACGGTCTCGAATAATATAATAATTATGATAAAAAGTTCAAAAAGTGGAAAGGAGATGGGAACCGACACTGTTCAATGGGTTCTTGAGCGGAAATGGAGGCCATATACTGTGCAGTACATGTCTAGCGGAAACTTTTGAATAAGTTCCAAGAAGACACGAATGAATGCCAATGATTTTATACTGTCGCCTTACCGTCGCCGGAGCCTTAATTATCGTACCTGGAAAAGAACGTTCCACACGGGCTAGGGATTTTTTTCACTGCAGTGAACCATCGTAAATAATCAGGAGCTAGTTTTCTTTAAAAAGCAATCCACCGTTATGGTTTTGCATTTTATTTTCATTTGAAATGCATTGTTTTCAAAGTTGTGGGATTAAAATTCAGGTATGAATATAAATGTGGGTGGGATGAATTGAAAATGCATATTTAAAATAACTATACGGGAACACAGGAAAAATGTGTTGTGTGGGTACGTTTATTTTCATTTTTTTCCCAAACTAACATATGAATCAGTACAATAATAGTTGCGGTGAGTTTCCGTCTGATGAGCAGAAATAGGTTAGTTGAGCCCGAAATAAAACTTCAAATCGGAAGAAAAGGAAAATGGGTGCCGTCTCAGGCTTTCGTCGAAACGTCGAAACGAAGCTGTTTCAATGGGAGCACGGGCAACTGCGAGAAAAGTTATGTAGGCTTCCGACATCACCGTGTCTGTTGGGCGTTTCTCTTTATATTGCATCAGGAGGTAGAATGCTGTACAATGTGTACAGACAGTTTATGCAATGTTAAGCAAATTGTTGGTACTGCGTCTCGTTTATTGCAGCCCTTATGACGAAGGCTACTCACAAATGCGATTCTTCTAAATCATTGTAGGTGTTGGCAATAGCAACTTGTTATCGCAAAGCTTCAATTTGAAAATCCTTATTAAAATTATACTCTTCTACGCCCGTATTGAGTGAGTTGGTTCCACGGAGACACACAGCATTCGCATATTAGTTTCCTTCCTAAAGAATTATGTAACCAGTACAAGCCTCTTGTTGTCACTGACATATGTTACCAACAAGTAAACAAACTTTGGAAGGACGGTTTTTCTGTCTTTTATAGTTCAAGATACAGGAACGACAAATCTTTGAAATGAAATATTTGTTTGCAAGGATGTTTTGCCTGAGGATGTTATAGGTATTTTCTTCATCCGAAGCGTGAACGCGCTTCCAATATTCATTTTTGGTTTCGTTATTGGTATTTTTATTTTGCAAACATTTTCGCAGTAACGCTTTCCACGCGGAAATTCAATGTATCGCATCTACTTTCACCGCAAAAAAGTACCTACGAAAGAGAACAAACGTATCGTTGTTACACTTTCATTTCCGTCGACGAAAACCACAAAAATATAAAAGGTCGACTCCATTCGTTGTGGCTTAATTAGAGGTCGGTGTTTTCGCTGCGAGTGTGAGTCGCTTCGAGAACCCTCCAGCAAACATTGAAGCCCCATTGGAAAACGATAATCCCATCGATTTTCCCGCACATGCCGCAATCCGTGAACAGTATTCCATCCTTCGAAGGGGATTTAGTCCGCAAATGCGATAATGCTTCTTTACACGATGAGCACGGAAACCACTGTTTTTTAAAGTTTTCTAATGCAATTAAAAAACAACCATTTTACGTTCATGACAATAATCGTGTAGTATAGTTTCGGTGTAAATGAAAGTCGTGGTGGATGGATTAGTATATGTAGAAAGTAGTGGAACCCTCCGCAGAGTTGAGCACAGATCGAACACTGAAATTGATTTGATTCGTCAAATATTATAGGTCAATAGGCACATTCTTGTTTTTAAATACTTTATAGTTTTCGTCCAATAGTTCACTTCATGCGATATAAACCTATTGGTAACACGGTTCAGGTTAGTTCCTATATGTTGTATATATGTGTAACGGGATACTTCTCCTCAATCGAAAGTTATACACGTATCTTGGTTTGTGGTTTGTCCATGTGAGACGAAGCGCTGCCAACTTCGGGAATCGGTTTAAAAAAATTTCCCAACTGTTGTGTTGTGTTTGGTAGACTTAAAAAGAGAGTCTGGCTTCCTTTTTCCGATTCTATACCTGCTTGCGCTAAAGTACTCAATTACTAACCATGCGAATACTATAGATATGTTTGTTGCATCCGAAAAACTACATTTGTTCACAGGCAGACAATTATAAAACTTTGTCCTCTCTTGTTTTCTCTTTTTCTCTGTTTTTCGTCGATACAGATTGCATGGAACCACTTTTAGGTAAGTATCGCCTGCATATGGGGTCAACACACAGTAATAAAATTTTCCCCGAACTTGGATGAAATAGAAGGTTATTGAGTTTCGAAGTTTCGTTTCGTCTAGGAGCAAAATCATTCTCACTTCCGCGCACCCTGGCCAAAATTGAACAACGAACATAGGAATGCAATAAAACGAGTTTTGTTTGGAATAACATGTTATCAATTAGAACTATATGATGTTTAACATTTTCCAACTTCAGTATTATATACACTGGGGTAGAACATAAAGCGCGATTCAAAATGCAAAAGTAACAAAAAACAAAATGAATGAGTGTTGTAACTTTTTCACCTGATTCTGGGGAGGTAAAAAAAAGCCATTTGCAACTCTTCGGAATGGTGCTGCCGATGTAATTGCAGCTGTCGAGATGGGGTGGAAGGGGTCTGGTTTCAGCTGGAAGATGCCAACTGCCGATATTTGCATCAAATGACGGGGATTTTACAAAGAATAGTACCGTGAGTGTGTCACAAATTAACTCTTCAGTACACAAAATAGCAAACAAAATTTATTTTAAAGGCGCTGTGTATTACACCTGTACGGGTCGACGAGAAGATAGTAGTTGGCATTCAGTGAATCCCAACTACTATATTCGTGTTGTGTAGGTGGCTTTATGCCTAAAAGTTTTGCTCGAGTTTATTTTCAATTGACAGGTATTGCCAGTTAAGGACTATTTTTTTACGTTTGAGTTATCAAAATCGAACCAAATATTGGACCTAGAAACTTTTTCAGGAGTTTAGCCAGATATTAGGAAAATGGTGAAAATTATCATAGGATTTTGTATCAAAATCGGAGCAGTTCGAAAATGTACCATAATCGGAACAATTTTTTATTGTACGATTCCACCACTATTTAACAAAAAGTTATTTCCAATATTAACCGGTATCATTAAACAACTTCTCTTGATGATATTCAGAATGTTTCATTGAGATTTTTTAAGTAATACTATTAGTAAAGAAGTTCTTAAAAATGGTCCATTTTCGAGCGCAATTCGTAATAATAATGGAATAAAATATTTGAAAAATACAGTATATTTTTCAGTAAAATGCTTCCATAACATCTTAACCCTCTGGTGCCCAGTGTCGCCTTCAGACGGTCTTCAGTTGAACCTTTAAAATGCTTCAATAAATACATTTTTTTATGTTCATACAGATTCATAGTGATTTTTTCGAAGTCCGTCTAAAAAATAATTTGGGCACTAGAAGGTTATTTTCATGTCGGAACACTTGTTTTGTATCATGATCGGAGTAGCATTGGGTCATGATTGGAACAGCTTACTACTGAGACTTCGCCGTTTCAATGTAGGCAACTTGATATAATGATGGATTTCACGAAGGTCAATTCATGGCAAAGATTTTGCTAGAAAATTTTTGTTTTTTCCTTGAAGGAACCCATTTTGAAATTTTAAGAATGGTCATAGGCAGTTGAATTGCCTATCTGAAAATACTCCACTTGACATGGATCTGAAAAAAATAGCTGGTCCGATTGTGATACATTTTTTGTTCCGATATTGATTCACCCTGTTACGTTCATGATACAAGCTCTATGATTAGAAAACGATATATTTTAATAAATTCACGTAGGATTTGCTATTTATTGTTTCTGTAAACTAGACAGATGGATTGTTTCGATAAATGTAATTTGTTCATGAAATCAAGCAAAATTAATGGTGAAAATGTGACATGAAAATCTGTGTACCATGAAAATAGTCTAAATTGTTCCGAACACGATACCTTTTCAGAAAAACATTTAGTTATTAAGCTATTTAAGCTATTTGTTTTTTTTTTCTGCATAAATTGAATGCAATAACAAACTAGAATATCAAAAAACCCGAGACCTCATGAATTAAACAAGGGCTTGAACGCTGACAAAGGTGAGATAATAACATTCTCCAAGAAGCGTAGTCTACTGAATTTCAACTACATTTTGTCGAATACACCTCTGCGATGCACAAACTGTGTCAAGGACTTGAGAGTATTGCTTGACTCAAAACTAACCTTTAAACAACATATGACATTTATCATTGACAAAGCTAGCATAAACTTGGGATTTATTATGCGTATCGCCAAAAACTTCAACGACATCTATTGCCCGAAGGCACTGTGTTGCGCTTTGGTGCGCTCCAACTTGGAATACTGCGCTTCAGTGTGGAATCCCTACTACCTGAATGGAGTAAATAGAATCGAGTCAGTACAAAGAAGATTTGTTCGTTTTGCTCTCAGAACTCAGAAGACTTCCGTGGAACAACCCTTTCCGACTACCTAGCTACGAACAGCGGTGCAGACTCATCGACTTAGATACACTGCAAATCCGTCGGGACATACGACTCGGTGTCCAATCAGAATCCGTACGCTGGTTCAAATCTTACTTGACTAGTCGAAGTGTTTGCGTGAAAACAGGTTCAGCTGTTTCGAGGTGTTTTTCGAACGTTTCAGGAGTTCCTCAAGGTAGTAACTTGGGCCCGCTACTCTTCGCTATTTTTATAAACGACGCTTCTCTCTTGTTACCACCCGGATGTCGACTGTTTTATGCGGATGATACAAAAATATTCAAAATTATACATAGCCTACGAGATTGTGTTGCGCTACAATACAACATCTAAATACGTTCGTGAACTGGTGTGCAACAAACTGCTTAACATTGAGTGTTGAAAAATGCAACATAATTTCAATCAATAGAAAGCGTGTCCCTATCGAATACGATTATACCATATCGTCACAACATCTTCTCCGTGTACAGTGCGTGAAAGATCTTGGAGTGTACTTAGATAGCGAGCTGACATTCAAGAACCATTATAACAATATTATCGCCAAAGCAAACCGTCGATTGGGGTTCATTTTCAAGATTGCCGATGAATTCCGTGACCCGTTATGTTTCAAAGCACTTTACTGTGCCCTATTGCGATCGATTCTCGAGTCTAATTCTGTAATCTGGAGCCCATATCATGCAAACTGGTCCTACAGAAAGGAAATGGTTCAGAAAAAATTCGTACGCTATGCTCTTCGTTATCTCCCATGGCAAGATCCACTGAACCTGCCATCATACGAGGACCGTTGTCGTCTGCTTGGTATTCAACCACTTGAGGTTCGCCGTCAAATAGACCAAGCTGTGTTCGCTGCTAAACTACTGACTGGCTACATCGACTATCCAGCTATATTGGCTCAACTAAACATATACACCCCTGAAAGACCGCTGCGCCAAAGGAGTTTCTTATATCTGGAACCACGGAATCGACTATATGGTTGCCATGATCCAATTCGTGTTATTTGCCTCCGTTTTAATAATGTTTTCGAGTTTTTTGACTTCGATTTACCAATGAATACGTTCCGTCAACGACTACTTGATGCTCATAGAATATTGTGAAGTTTTTGCTGTTTTTTTATTATTCATTGAGACTTATCTTTGTCAGATGAATGTAATCGTACAAATAAATAAATAAATAAATAAATGAATAAATATCCTGGTCTCCGACGTGCTGACCTCACGAATAGATTGTCCGGCAATTCTCGAGCAACTCAATATTTATGTTCGACCACGCATGTTGCGAAATAGCCTCTTTCTCCACGTTCAGAATAGGCGAACGAACTACAGCAGCTTCAGCACGATAACCGGTTTTCAGCGCCATTTCAATTGTTACGCTACAAGCTTCGATTTTGACACCAGCCGCGAGATGCTGAAGACCCGCTTTTTGACTTTAGCACGTAATTTTTAGTATAAGACAATCATTTGGGCCACAAGACCTGTTGATGTAATTTTTACAGATAAACAAGGGTTATATCACCAACAATTTTCGGTAGTAAACATAATCATCTTATCGTTGAGAGCAAAAATAGTTCATATCTAGTCTGAGCATGTTGGATACATTATTGCTCGATAGTCTTAGGTGTGTAAAAAACCTAGATCTCTCCTCTATGTATCAATGAGTAACGTTCATTATGACTCATTATCCTGAATTTACACAACGCTTAATAACCAGAACACCGCTAAACCGTTCCAGGTCATCCAGTAGAATGCAAAATGTTTTGTAACCGAGAATTGCTCAAGATTGCCACCAAATAGCTTTCCGGAAGATCCGAAATTTTCGTAATCGTAAACGCTGTGACGGGTTGAATGGTTGCTTCAAGCCCATTTTTGAAAATTGACCTATTTCACGATATTCCCGGATTTTCCGATGTGGTGTTGACCCATAATAATTGGGAAAAAATATATATTTTTCCATTAAAGTTTGTCCAAGTTTCATTTTCAAATTCCATTTCCTGTTAATGCACTGTGTTGAATCCCAGCAATAATTTGGGGCTAAATGTTATTAGCCGATTCTTCGAAAAGCCGATTCCTCTCAATATTACATATTTGTTTAGAATATACCCCAATCAGGACTGCTAATTTTCGACAACCGCATTTTCACTGTCTCAACTTTAGTGTCAGCGGTGTTTATTTTCAATAAAAGTCCGGTCATTGAATGAAATGAGATATCTGATTTCATATCAAAATTATTTGATTTGAGCCAATTCATTGCATGAAGTCGATGAATTATTATGAGTACTACATTCTCAACCGCATAAACATCGCTAAAGCAACACGGCGTGTGCGGAATCACAGAAATTTTGCTAGCCAACAATCATTGTCAACTGATTGGATCTAAAGGTCTCTTTCATTCTCAGCTCGTTCGTGGGTGGAAAATTGAAACTCAAACATTTCGATTTCATTTAAAAATCCTTCCATGACAGTGAATGTTTGCAGGGCTGACTTCAATATAGAACAGATAGACATAGTCCTACGTCAAAACTGACACTGTTTCACTCTGCTAAGAACATTGTTTATTTTCGCGGGAGTAACTTAGTTCTGATTCGTTTTATCATGTTGTTTTGTTTTATCATGCGTTTTAGTCGAATTCTGACAAACGATTTCTAAACAGAGGTAGGGTAAACGCTTCTATATTCAACTCAGCACCCTAATTCATCTCAAATTTGCACTATTTGTTCGAAAAATAAAGTAAAATTTGACGGTAAATTGGAAAAAAGAGTGTTAAGATGAATGCTATTCAATTTCACCGCTTTTCACCAGAATTGCACATCGTGAAGTCTTTTTTTGTATTGATGCTTTTGGGGCAAGACATCAGTTTTGAGTTAGTTCAAGCTGTTTGCCAGAATGTTTTATTACATACGTTTTCAGTTTTGTCCCATAAGGTTATTGCTTTAATTCTAGCTGAAATTGTGGTAGTGTATTCCTCTAATGTATTTAGAGATTTGGAAATATACAAACTGTATAAAGTCCATTCATAATCCTTCGAGAGATATAATCGTCTTCCGTTGCTATGCCAGATCAGATTGACACTGCAATACGCGATACTCCGCAGGACATTTTCGATTGTGGAGTATTCCAAGTGGCAGAAGCGCACGTTTTGAGCGCAATTCGAAAGCTAAGACATTCCACTTGTCCAGGACCAGACGGGATCCCGCCATCTATGTTGAAAAATGTTGAAGTTGTTTAATCTTTCTCTGCAATAAGGCTGGTTTTCTGCTAGTTGGAAAAATTCATTGCTCACACCGATTAGGGTTTGTAATATTCCCGGAAATTGATTTCCCGGGAAACGGGAATAAAAAATCTCATTTCCCGGGAATTCCCGGGAACCGGGAATGGAAAATATTTTCTAGCAAAAATGATATTTCATTAAAAGTTGAATTATAAAAAGAATCTGAAAATCGTTTACAATTTCGATATCAATTCGAATGAAAAACGAATTACAAAACAAAACTTATTCAAGTTTATATCAGAACCTCTTCGCTAATTTTTATCAAATATATTTACTGTGGCATTACACGATGCGAATTATTTTAAAAAAAACTGCATAATCAATCTAGTTTTCATTGGCGTAACAAATCCTTTTGTAATTGGTATCACCATTGATTAGAGAGTAGGATTCCATGTAAGAATTTTGATTGTTCAACTAGAACGTTATTTAGCCTCTCGGTTGTTTTCTTTGAAAGACCGAGACAAACTAGAAGGAAATGATAGAAAAATTAATAATCTGTTCAATATGACTCTAAATAAGTTAGTTTCAGAGCATTTGAATGTATACGTAATTAATCTCAAAGATGATTTTTCGTGTGAAATCGCGGCCACGACCCAAAATTACGCTGACTGAGTTATTATTAAATTATTTATTTTTGGTCGCATTGATTCACGGGTTTCAAATTTTCTTAATCGATTTAATTTAATTTTTATCAATGGCAGAGAAAGAAATCACTTTTCGCTCAGTAGTGAACTAACTGTCAAAGAATGAGATTGGACGAAGCAAACATTTGCCTCATTTTTCGTTTACTGAATAAGACAGCAAATATTTTCGACAAATAACCGAAGCAAATAAATTGATAGTACTCGGAATGTAAATATTGACCGTCATTTCAAAGAAATATTTACTTCGTATAATGCCCCTTTTAAAGCTGCTATACACTTTAACGACGTTAGTTCCGTATTTTGATAGTATTTATAATTTTATTGCAAAATTGTATGGGAAATTATATTCAATTTTGCGGAATTTTTTGAAGAGCTCGGGAATCCCGGGAATCAATATTTCTGTTCCCGGGATCCGGGAATCCCGGGAAAAAGTTATCCCCGGGAAAAAGTTATCCCCGGGAAAAAGTTATTCCCGGTAAATCGTTCCCGGGATTGCAAGCCCTAACACCGATACACAAAAAAAGGGACACGTGCAACATTTAATTATCGAGAAATTAGATCATAATGTGTGCAAAAACTACATATCTAGTGCCCTACATAGATCCGTCACAACCAATCTGTCGCAGTTCTTTCCGTTGTATTCTCGCGGATGGATGCCGGGTTGCAAGTGGATGCTGTGTACACGGACTTCAAAGCTGCGTTCGATCTTGTAAATCATGACATTCTTCTACGAACAACTTCTTCTGAAGTGCCGCAAGGGTGCATTCTGGGCCCACTTTTATTCTCACTGTTAATTAATGACGTTGCTACTATTTTATCGCGAGATACACGACTTTTCGCAGACAATGTGAAAATCTGTCTGGAACTACAAAAGTGGGTTGATGCTTTTAGTGATTGGAGCAATCGTAATCTTCTTATCTTGTGTGTAGAAAAATGTCATGTAATTACTTTCAGCAGAAAATATTAACTAATCAGCTTTCCATACAGTTTGTCTGGGCAAGCTCTCCAGCGCGTAAGCCAAGTTAAAGATCTTGGCGTTATTTTGGATAACCAGCTTACATTCCGGGTACATTACGAAGATGTAATTTCTAAAGTCAACAAACAGCTGGGATTCAATTTTAGAATTACCGATGGTTTCCACTATCCACTGTGCATAAAAGCTTCGTCTGGATTGATCATATGGAAGATGTCCAGAAAAATTCGTGCGTATGGTTCTAAGGCATCTTTCTTGGCACGATACTACGAGGCTGCCTTCCTATTGAGATGTTGGAGAGAATAAGATCTAACGCACAAATTATCTTCGTTGCGAAGGTCCTCGCCTGGAATATGAAAATGGATTCGCCTGCTATTCTCGCGGAATTCAGTTTACGCTACGGAAATGAATCTGCGGAGGCTTCTGAACTCCGTCTCTAGTTGTTAATTTTTTGCATTGAGACAAACATCAGTTGAATTTTTTGATATAATAACAATACATAACATAATTCGTCCCACAATCGTAATAGTTTCTGTTAAATTATTTTTCCTTCCTTTCCCAAAACTAGGCAACATTTGACACGATCAATTATTCCCTCAATTTTATCGCACTTTAGTCACCTGTGGTTCGGAACAACGCTGATGATAGAGAAACATTGTTGGGCGTGAAAATTTTATTTTTTATAAATTGTGAAATTTTTCTGAAACATTTCTGTAACTGTAAACATAATAATCCCAACAATTCACTACTGATTAAACAACGCAGTTACGCTCGGCGACGTTTGACGGCTTTGTCGATCGGCTAGGTTAACCGAGAAGGGTAGTCATCAAGTGGATGGAACGTTGCCCCATCAGTGTAAAGCAACAGTTGTTTAGTGTTTTCCAAGTCGCATCTGGTTGCTTCTCTAATCGCTCAATTCAGGTCACGACTAGCTTGAAACACGAGCTACTCCCGAAGGGGGGTGTGGTGGGAGAAGGGGATTAAAATACCACCGCCACTGGATTGCTATTACAGAAGAATCAAGCGAGAATAATTTATTGGCTAGAAAATTTGCTCTCTGATAGTCCTAAGTAGCAGTTTGTCAGTGCTGTGCATTAGGGCAAATACATCGATGCATTAACGGGGTTTTTTGTTTGCTCACTGAACTATTCTAAAAATGCTCCAGAGTGCATGATTTTTTGAGAAATACTAGTTAACATGTACTGATTATCATCAGCTCGTACTGGGTATTACTACTTCGTTAATACTTGTTAGATAATGTTCTACACATTCAAATTTCACTAAGGGGCATCTTTATTGGCCCATCTAGCTGCTAGTGCATTAGGCGTTGAAGATTTAAGCTGTGTTTACTCCGAGGGTTTCTGTTGGTTGTATTCCTCACGATAGGACAAAGCTTCATTCAGCTCCGGCATTGGCTTCACTTCTTGGTTGAACGCTAATACCTGTAAATAAACCAAATAAAGCGCTTAGTTTCTTGATTGTGGAATAGCAGGCGATCTATATAAATCAAACCAAAGGGTAGTCTTAAGTCATGAATTAGAAGCCCGATAGTGAATGCAGGTCTAAGGGTAGCAGGAGAATGCGGGAAAAAATAGGTGATCATTGTGAATCATGGAGACTTTCAGATTCTGTTATTTTCGAGTTGATGATTTAAAAAAAAAACTGCGATACCACTCAAATTAAATTATTTGTCTCATCCTCGTATGATTCAAAAAAACTAGCCTGTCCTACTCTACTCAATGCTGGCAACCATTCGCACAAAGCCTTGGTGCCCAAAAGTGGGCTAAGTGGGCGTTCCAAAACAATCACTTTCGATGATGGGTTTGTTTACCGGTTGAAAATAAATACTCGTTTTTTTGTTCTATAGTGAAAGATATCCAGAACGGTGCGCTAGGGTGAGCAAAAATATAACCGCCAGTGCAAGTTACAGTTCGGTGAAGCTCGATAATGCCAAAAACTGCAACTAGCAGTGCCAAAAATGTGTTTATTTTTGTTTTTTTTTCGACAGATGTCTAGAGAAGCTGCCAGTCGAACTTTGATTTCGCGGGTGTGTGCATGGTTCAGATAAGATCGAACATAAATTAAACAGTAGTCGGTTTTAATGCTGGCTGCTCTTGATTATGAGAATTTTACATAACCGCGACCTTTTATGAGGGTGTCCTCATGCACCGAAAAACGAACATGAAAAGCAGATAGCATGTATCGTATCATAACAAAGTTTTATTAGTCTGTTTTGATTTTCGCCGTAACCTCAGTTCTGTCTGTCTCTGTAGTTTTTCTGTTTTGCTTCTATAGCTAAGTTTTTCTCCACCCACTTCGTACTCATTTGTTTCAGGACACGAATAGGTCTCTTGGGTAGCGTTATATGGTGTATCGTGCCAAGCCAAGAAATCCTACAAGTCTGGCGATTTTGTTAGCAGGGAAGCAACAAAAGTGTACCCATACACTCCGCGTGGCACCTACAGCGCTATCGATTAGGTAACGACTGGGGTAGGATAGGTATGATCCAACAACGTGCTAGCTAGCTGGTTCCATGTTCTGCGGCTGTGGAGGTCTTTGAGAGTTTTAAATTGGATTATTGCCCTCTTTCACTGCTCGGCGAACGAGATTATGGCAAAGGTGGAAAAGGTGGATTTGAAGCTGGCTGGTAGCTTTCCACTGTGTGCAAGGTGAAAAGTTTCTCCTGTTCAACAATGCAATACATAAGTAGTGCAGGAAAATTTAATTATCGGTGCATTGGTCGGTCGGTTGGGCTAAAGCTGCTCTGACCGTTTGGGTTTGCTACTACGACAGGGGATATAGAAACTACCAAGGGTGAGAAGCTTTTCTACGGCTTTAAACAATCTAAAAATAGTGTCGCACGGTGGAAGAGCGATACTTTAAACTGACTCGGCGGTGGTGGCAGAGTGTTCCGTGGTGACAACCACGTCAAACGGTTCGGAAACGCGTGAGTGTTGCCTGTTTACATTAACCATACACTGTGACGACAGGATTTGTCTGTCACGCTTCCTCCGTTCATGATTGACGGTTGGATAATGCTGCAGCGAAGTTTTGCATCGAACAAAGAGGACTGCGATTAAAAGCTGTTACCCCGCCCTCGTTTTTCATTTGATACTCCATCAATCTAGGAAAATTCGAACCAATTTATGATCCTTTCTGCCCAGGAACCGAACAGGAAGTACAATGTCATTATCCCCGCACCCGTTCGATGGTGTATCTTGTTACATAAGAAATATCCCTGACGGGGCCCGATTGATCCATTAATATGGCTTCGATATCTTGTAAATCAATTTAATACGATTATCGTCGTAACGTGCTCCGAGGCGAATTGTTTTCACGTGCCCACGAATGAGCGAACCCATTGGGACCCTTGGCATGCCAGTCTGCGGAAAAAGGAAACAATAACCGTTAACCGTCATGTTTGTACCGTCCTTAGACTCATTTCGTCGCGTGCCAGAACTCAAACCGCTCACTGCGGTACGGGAAAATATTTAGTGGTCGCCGAATTCAATTAACGGAGTTAATGATCGATTGAACCGTAAATGAATGCAAGCGTTTGTTGTTTTTTGTCAGGCGAGCAGAGCCGGGGGCACATCAATTGATAAAATTAATTTGCTGGAAAAATATGGAAAAAGCCGTATCGCGTCAGCGTACACTCACAACAAGCATGGGAATTGATTCATTTGGCCAGTGGAGGCTGGGGGTTCAACTGTGTGTACCGGGTGGACCATATGGCAAAACGATGGATAATTTGTTCCAATGGTGAAATATCGGTTTGCTAAAAAGATCGTTTGTCCCTCTAGCGAGGAGTAATGGTGCGCCGGTTTCTTCGGTGCTAATTATTGCACAAGCACAGGCACACCCGCGGGGTCGTGGAGTGGATTTCTAATTGGAACGTAGCATGTGCTCCGTGCGTTTCCGAGCGAAGGGTGGCAGTTGAATACAACTAATTGTAACATGGACATGTCAAACGTGAAATAATATCTAATAATGATTTTGACGCATTTACTTTTTGTAAGACGTTTTTTTCGCATAACGAGATTGAAGTGATATTTCTGTGTTTGGGTCTGTGTAGAAGGAATATTAGTCTTCAACTAGCAATAATCGCACCTCGGTTGTACCTCATTGGTTACGATATCGCCACTGCGCAAAGCTTATAGAAGGAATATTGCAATCAAATGGACAGTAATTTTGTTCCTGAATGCGTGAGTAGAATCAGTAAAACACATATCTCTGGCATTATAAAATTACGTTTGATATTTGTTCTATAATTTATCAAATTTAAATTCCGCTTAGTTTTGAATCCGCAAAATATGTAATCGTAAGCTTAATCCATAAATTAGCAGAAAATACACGAAAGCTGATAAAATTATTTACAGGGTCCTTAAAATCAGTCAACGGTTCTACGAAATTTTCGTCACGGGTAGAAATTATATATGTTTGATAACTCTTTATTGGTAATGTCGATATCAAATATTACAAAAAGAAGTTTAACGCCAATTTCTAGCACTTGTATTTGCGAATTTATTATGTCGCTTGTGACCGTTATAAAACTTTGAAGCATAATTTTTGATGATTTCTGATTGGTGCTGACCTGCACCTTGTACACTACTTGATGGACAACGTCGGATAAAAAAAAATCTTTTGAATCACATGAAGAATAAAAACAGAACCCTAAAAAGAGAAAACAGTTGCAAGACGAAAGGTACTCAATGCTTTTTAATCAAATTTTAAAACCCCAAATTCTTTTTAGAATATATTTTAAATTTAATATTTAGACGGATATTCAACTTCCACGTTCCGAACAGTACACAGTATTTGAAATATAATTGTTTCATTGAAATAGTTCGGACCATTTATGCTTTTTTTCGAAGAGAAAGCACTCATCCGCATTCTTCCTTTCCATTTATTTTATACTAGTTGAACGTTGTTCGGGATCGAAGGCTTTAAAATTTTGCTAACTCTTTAGCACTACTCACTTTAGGAATATAACGTTACATTTGATATCTTGTACTTCCATTATCACTTTAAACAAAACATCAAGTTATCCATTAGAGATGGTCGGGTATGGGAAACTTGTTACCCGTACCGGAAGAATTTGGATTCCATGTTTCGTGTTAGTTACCTAGTATTAAAATTGATCAGGGATTTCAATTATTTATTTTGTAAGCATACGTATGATTTATTTAAACTGCTGAAAGTTTTTATTTTGTTTTCGAGAGATCAATAAAAATTCAATAGAATTTTTTTGTAAAATTAACAAGAAGAATAGGGTAAATTAACCTAAAGTTTTATTAACCTATATTTGTGATGCAGACTGGCTGGACAAGATGTTTCCCGATGGAAGTTTTCTGAAAATCACTCGAGTTGCTACATAAAATGAATTAATTTGGCGGGTGGTCCACTATAGGGAAAGGGTCTACTATATGTTCATTTACCCTACGAAACAACACGGAGAAAGGTGAAAAATGCATGTCTGGTGGAGTTTAGAATAAACGACGAGTTTTATGTGCACATCGTAGCAACCTAGAATCTAAAATTCGGCATAACACAGATATTTCTGTACATGCGGCATCCCTGGTCACAGTGCAAACCAAGACCTGGGATGGATAAACGAATACTACACTAAAAATTGATCGAAACAGATGACACGCACATTCGTCGTTTTTTGATAGCGTGTAACTATCTTTCTGCTGTCACTCGAGCATGATTCGAACTTTTTTAGTAACATCAGAATACTAAATGTGCATATTTGTCTGTAAAACACAGATATTTTGAGTCATTTTCTTCAGATTTTTAAGTTTATATATATTTACGCAGACTTGCGCAGAGTTACAATAGTTTTACAATTTTATGCCTCACTATTTTGTGAAACGAAAATCAACATTCAACCGTGATGAAGTGTATAGTTCGAAATTTTTACCAAACGACTTTTTTTTGATACCCAAGTGATAGTTACGTTGGAGGTATTCAAAAAGAGTTCATTAACTTTCGAATCTCGTAGCTTACCAAAGGACAGAAATATTATGTTTCAAAAAATATTTTTAATTTCATTGCGTGTATAAGTGCACGGTCAAGAAAAAAGCAATCATTCTTCCACAGAAATCACTGATGACGTTAACGGTGCAACTACAAAACTGGCGCTACATAAAATAGAAGTAGGTAATTCTTCAAATTTCATCAGAAAGCCGGCTTGGAATCCAGAAAACGCAACTTTAATAATCGAAATACGCTGGCAGGATTATTACGTAAAAAGAAACCAAAATATTTTGTGTAACCACACTGAATACAATTAATGCTTGCGTTGAATATTTCTTTAAGTAAGGCGATACCTTTAAGTTATAACAATACCTGCTTCTAAAAGATGCTTCTTTTCTCCTGGTTCAAATTGACAACTCATTCTGGTTCATTTTACACTCCCACAGCTTCGTATTCGTTTCTCCTTCCCAGACCAAGATTATGCTAAAACACCTAGGCTTGAGAAGTTAATAATTTAATTCTTATAATGCACAAAATCGAATTACTCGTATACGACCAGTTGAGAATTTTTCAAACCCGTACCCGACCCGAACCCGAAGCCTTGGTTTTTAAATTACCCGTACCCGACCCGAAGCCGAAAATATTTTTTGCGTTACCCAAAACCCGACCCGAACCCGTCGGGTATGGGTCGGGTACGGGTATCGGGTAAAAATACCCGTACTCGATCATCTCTATCATCCATATACGATTGTATTTGGCAATTTTGGGATGTTATACAGAAAGTGAAAGTCGCCATTTCGGATTTCAACATGACGTTTGGAGTTGATTCACAACCTCTGAGTTTCATCCCCATTCCAGAAATACTCTTTATGTACTTTCCAGAAACCGAAAGTTACCACCTTGGATTTCAAAATGGCGTCCATGGTAGAATTCCATCCACAGAAAATACCCATATTGGATGGGATTTGACCACTTTATGCCGAATTCTAGAAATCGGAAGTTACGATCAAGGATTGGCTCTTGGCTCTAGAAATACTCCTAGAGAGTGGTTTTTAACAATTTAAGTAAGTTGTGCAGACACCGCAAGTAGATTTCGAACTACTGTTGATTCCGGCCTCTAAGCGTCATCCCGACGCCTGGAATAATTATATTGGTTGATCCCCGGTCCCTTCAGGCTGTTGCCAGAAACCGGAAATCGATATTTTGGTTTAAAAGAGCGTCTGGAGTTATATCTCTGCAAGGGTTCAAACTCGTACTGTTTTTCGTACAGTAAAATTTAGTAAGAACTGGCGATTTCAAAATTAAATTTTCTGATTTTCATGATATTCCTTAAAATGTAACATTAACTTCCCTGATATTTTTCCCGCACAGTACAAAAAAGCGCAACGTTGATGGACGCAGCTCTGAAATCCAGGTGAAAAAAGCATTCGATTGGATATGAAACCAAACAATAGATAACCCGTATTGACCTTTTATGCTAAAAAATTCGTTTGGTCCAATAAGCCGTCTCCGAATCACAAAAAAATTATTCAAATTTGTTATCAACGAACGTAAAATAATTGTTTAATTTTTGTATGTTACTTGAATGATGCTATGGCATAGCCAGGAATTATTTCTGTGAGAAATTGAGCGCTCGCAGCGCTCAATATTTTTCAGTAATTTGCGCGGTAGAATTTCCTGTAATTCCAATTTTAATCCATTGATCTTAACGGAATGAAATCAATTTTTTTCTATTACATATGCAAGCTTGCCTTTTTTCGCCAGAGAAACATTAGCGTGTAGGAGAATATCTTTTACTGCGAAAACAATTACTCTCACACTGGTGAGCAAAGCGACGCACTTGCTTGAAAAAAGCAACGAATTGTGTGTAAGAACTTGCAAAATATCACCGGGGTGAAATCTTAAACATCTCACAAGAGAGATAAAAAACTGGTGAGGCGGGGGCCTAACGTGGTTGGTAACATCTCCGCCAACCACGCTCGACGCCTGGGTTCGAATCCCACCGCCGACATAGGTGTCGATGGTTGTGAGGTGGCGTGATCCACTCACAACCAACCAGATTCAATCCTAGCCGATACCGGGAAATTTTCTGAGGCGAAAAGTCTCTGGGATCGCGCCTGCCATCGCATGAGGAAGTAAAGCCGTTGGCGCCGGTCCGTTAATCAACGGATCGTGAGTTGGGGTCCTGGGTGGTGTCGCCTCCTGGGCGTCGGTGACTGGCGCAACAACAGTGGCGGAACATTATGCACAATAACTACACAACAGAGCTTACTGCAGTGCTTTTACTGTGTGTCTCTCAGGTATATATCAACTAAGGAGAGCATCTAGATATGAAAATAGATTGCGTTGTTTGCTTTGCATCTCGAAACTGCTCTTGATTGCTCTTTAAATGTTCGAATCGAACTTATTTCAGCAGTGCGCACCGCGGTGTACTTCTGTGTGTGGGGTGGGCGGAACGGCTCTTTTGCAAGAGCGGTTCTGAACCGCTCACTCACGGGTTCACCCTTCAGTCCAGGTGCGCTCAAAGAACCGTGGTTCTTTTTCGTGAGCCGTTCGTTCTTTCGCTATTTTCTTAGAACCGGTTCATATGAACGGCTCGTGAGCCGTTCGTTCATCCCTATACGCAAAAGTTGGATTGTGCGAAACCAGTACAAAATTGTGCGTTTTTAGCGCAATTGTTGATGTGATTCGGAACCAGTACAATGATTGCGTGTTGGGCATAACGCAATTAATGCTCTAGCGTTTCTCCAATGTATTTGGCAGCTCCAAACTACTACACCTAAACAGTTTCAACTGGTATCAAGCAGCATTGCAAAGCGAGCGAGAAGCAAAACCATTCTCCTCCTTTCTGCTTGAGGACGAGACATATGCTACGCTTTTCAAGTCTTTTTCACACACGCTTTCGAGATACTTTTTCTTCTTCATGCATTCCTCTGAATAGCAGCAAGCACGAACCGACAGTATGAGTGAGACTAACAACACTGGTATCAAGTATGTAGAGCACGGGTGTCTCGCTCATTTCGTGAAGCAACGAGATATCGCCTTGCGCGTCGCAATCCGCAATTCCGCAATCGAAAGAGAAGCGAAAGAGCAACCTGCAAATTGTATGTGATGTGTCTAGTCTAGTCACTAATACACTCGACGTGAGAAATAAAGTGTCGGTATATGATACATATTCTGATTTCATTCTATGTCAATGTATTCGCAGTACAACTGTTGCGTTATGCGTTTCACACATTTATTGTGCGATTTCTGTGCAACATTTGTGCGAATCGGGAAGACACAATGATTGTACAAGACTTCAACTTTTGCGTGTCACATTCTTCCGGTGGATCATGAAATAAGATTTTGAACAGTTTCATATGAAACAGGCCAGAATCAGAAATGATTACCCGTATATAATCGCTATCCGATGTTATGGTCATACTACTGTGAGTAGTAGTGCGCTTTCAATAAAATAATAATTTCTGATCTGAACTTCGAACAAAAAATATATGCCTTTCAAATGCAAGCAACTGCAACATTGGATTTGATTGAAAGTCGTTGTGCAAGAAATCAAACGAATATATTTATGTGTTTATGGTACATTGACCGTATAACACAATATCGTGAAATGACAACTCTTAGCGCTATAAAAGAATTGAACTTTACGAGCGCGTTATAGTGAATTACTCTCTAAATCGATACGATACGATCAAGCAAAAATATAGAAAGTTCAACAAAACGCCAAACAATCATGATGTGACATCAATACTCTGATTTTACGATACTACAAAGGCATTGATTAACTCACGATATGTCCCAATCGTTAACCTGCTTGTATCAATAACAAAAAAAAAGTGTACACCAAAGAAAAAACCCTTTCTGGATGTACATACTTGAAATACTGGTCTCTAGCTTTCACTGGGCACAAACCGGGGGGAGGAGCAAGCAGTATGCAACAGCAGTGTAGTATCGGAACATCAAATTTATTTTCTCCCGAAACTGGAATGCACGGACCGACCTTCTGTGCATATTCTATCTATGCAATAACCGTTCATCGCTCCTCAAATGGTTTGCGCCGAGTTGTTCCTGTGTGTGGCTCGGTACACTTCGAACTTTATGTCTTTGAATCGTTTCCTGTCCGTCCTTATCGTTTCTTGCGCTGGGTGTGCTGTCACAGTCGAGTTATTTTTCTTTTTTTTTATCTGTTGAAATGCATGATTTCATTGTAGGTTCGCTCGCTCCGTAACGCTGTGTCTAGTTATTAGTGTCCTCAGCATGTGTTTTTCGCGAAGTCGAGACTCGGTAAAATTGAGCGTTGAACCATTTCTGCTTTTGAACTCAAGTTCGTTTTCGACTTTTTTTAAACCTCGCTTGATATTGCTATTTAATGGCGGCAGCAGCACTATATACTTTTCGTTTTGTTTGGCTTTGATGTAGATACATAGTTACCAGCGAGCAGTGCAGTGGCAACAGATATTAATCGATCAAACTTTATCGATTTTGTTGCCCTCTTCCGTCGAACTGCGAATCACGAGACCTTGTTCTGTCGCTAGGCTAGGCTATATCTTGATGTCTGTCTGCACGGGACACGACAGTTGAAAAGTAGCTCCAACTAAGCGTTCGGGGAGGAAAGTTGAAATAAATCTACCCTCCTGCAGTTTTCATTGCGGATTGCGTAAACGCATCACCCAGCCGTGTCACCAACAGCTGGAGGACTGTATAATGATTTGACGTCATATACTTCCGATGAAATACCGCAATCGTCAGGTCTGTTTCGGAAGACCAAAGGATAACAGAATCAAGAAGGCAACCCACAAAAGTGAAAAAATCAAATTAAATCAACACAACCTCCTTCACTTGGACCTGTACATTCGGTCAGTCCAGTTACTGTGATGTCCCAGCATGAGTTTTATCTACCTATAGGCACTTGCTGCTGGCTACTGACGTACTTTTCCAGAAATTGAGCATAAACATGTTGATGATTTATGAGGCAGAGGCGCTCCCCCGGTTGCTCGATTTTCCTCCCCTCGAGAGAAAATCGTATATACAGTGTGCCAAACATAGGATTACTCGGTGGAACGTCAGCGCAATAAAAAAGCACAAAAACCAAGCAAAACGTCTTCTGTAAGGAAACGCCATTTTCCACCCTCTTGCTACACACAACACTGCTGTGGAGCTAGCGAGGTTAGTCTTTTTTTTCTTTTGCCGGGGTTTTCTTTCCGCCGCTTGCAGTGCGTTTAATAACGTTCTGCTCCTGCAAGTGATTGCTTCCGAAGGATTGGACATTTTACTCGATTTCGACTGCGGTAACATTTCCCGGCAGTCGGGAAAAGTAAGATTTATCAAGATTTTGCGGGAGTTGGCAGCCACTCAGGGAACGTTGGGATCTTTACTGTCTGGAAGATAACGGCTCCGAATGGCATTTCAACTCGCCGTTATCGAGATTAACGAATTTATACGTTTCATTGTGCTCGATAAGTTTCAGTATAAATAACGAGACGGGAGAAATTGATTCTTTTTTATGTAAAGCATTGTCTTCAACTTTAAGCTTGAATGTTATTTTTACGCACTTTTCGGAAGTAATGCCTTTTCCGAAGCTACAGCAGCAGCGAGAGTATTTTATCGTCACTCCAAATTATCACTAGTGCTGTTGCCGATTCGTTTGGTCTAGCTTTTCTGTAACTGCTGCTACTGCTGTTACCCGATTCAATTTATGCGGAATGCAATTGAATTTGTGCTTTATTAGAAATTCTCCTGTTCTGCTGCTTTGCATTGTAGTCGTTATGCGTATAATAAATTTCGGCATTCAGTGTTTCGGGTCCCTTCTGCTCCAAACTGTAAACATTCAACTCTGAAAAAATTCTCAAAAGATTTTCGTTCCCCTTTAAAAGTTAACTTGGTTTATTCACTTCCAGATTGTTTACGCTGTGACTAATTAGTCGTTCAGAGTGTTTGTACTTCAAAGCAGCGGCAGTTCGTTTCTCTTTTTCGAAGAAGCCATCTTGTTTACAAAAGATGATCAATCACGGCCTACGAGTAGGTTTAGAAAACCGTTTTCACGTGATTATATCTAAACTACCTAGTTAGCAGGCGCTATCGCAAAAAAAAGCCATTACCGGCCGTGGGCACAATTATGTCATTCACTAATTAAGTTATTATTAATCAGATTAGGGCCCTAGTGGGCAATTATCTTTCATGCACTTTTTATTTCACCGGTGGCACGTCTGCACGTTATGTGTGGCCTCTAACAAATTACCTTGCGCGCACTCCCTTCTAGTCCTTGCTACAGCAGTTGCTTCGCGTTCGAAACGTCAGTTTTGGTCCGAAGCTAAATTAACGTACGTACCTCCGTATGTATGTAGCTACATTGCCAGATTTTTTTCAGCGTTTTCCGTTCTAGCGCTCGAACTCGTATGGTTCAAGAAAGCAAATGTTCCGTGACTCACAAACAATCATGTGTTTGTTTATTTAAATCGACACCTCTTAAGCGCATACGTGCAGCATGCGTTTTTTATGTCTTAAACGGTTAGACGATAACGCTGAGAGTTCTAGCACGAAGTTTATGTTCGCACCGTTTTTTCCGAAGCAATTTTTTCTATGATATTGAAACGACACTTTCTTGTATTATATGCGAATCAAAATTGATAGTGGGATTTAAAACACTCAACGAGTAATAGCGAAATCCAGAGCGTTTAATAGATAGAAAAATGGACTCGTGTGTTTTGCTGCTGTAGAGTCCGAATTTTATCGCTTTTTAATCATTTAAAAAATTCAAAGACTGCTTCATTTACATTCTAATTGATTCGTAACGTTGTTTCTCGATTTGGCATAAAAATATATCCTCTTTCTTTATGACTTACTGTCATTATTTCACACTGACGGTTCGCCATTTTGAACATACTCAATTTTACGAACGGTTTATATAATTAAATTGCAGCTAACCAATTAGTTATATTTTCGAAAATACATATCTTGGTCTCGTTTAAAAAGGCCGTCTTCGTAAAAGTTGCAGAAAAAAATCTATTTTCAATCACTTTTTTTATGTTTATTAAGTAGGATTCCTTTGTCCGTCATTCTGATCGAAATGATAAGAGTGATAAAGCTAGTGATATTTTATTCCTTTTAAACAACGTAAGGCTTTTTTGAGAACGTAAAGTAAGATTATTTTCAACTGTGAGATTCTATTTTGATTGCTTTCTACGACAAACACTGATAGAATTATCATGCCAAAAAATTGCTACACATTTTTCTATGCAGCTACATATTAATGGATCCATTTATTGAGAGACAAGAAAGTTCGTTTTATGATTTCATTCCTATCATCCTTTCGTGACGCTGACGCGACATTGAATTGACAAAATTCTGCGTTGAAAAGTCAGATTACTCGACATACGATGACAAGTTTTATTTCAACTCTTCATCTTTGCGTTTCGTTAGTTTTTGATTTGAATGGGGTTTTGTTGATACATTGGCTTTGCTGGTATGATAGGTTGAATATTTTGAGTTCAGGGATATATTCGTATAAATAAAAGCTGTGATCGTTATAATTATTTGTCATGTAATCCCAAATCTAAGGTCTTCTTAATATGTTTTATTAGTAAGGAATGCCAAGTATTTGTCTATTTCTACTAAAAAATAGAAAAAGAACAACAATCAATCTAGATTGTTTTTTTTTCATATAAGAAAGATTGTACGCCAACTGGACTGAGAGGCTGGCACCACCCTCTAAGAATTCAATAAAACTTTATAGATGTGTAGGCCTTACTACCCTAAGCAACTTTGCTTTTTTTAAATTTATCTGTACTAAAATGTGAAAAGGGCTGGAGTTTTTTTATAAACAGATATATCTGAATAATGACAAGAGATAGCGGAAAGTTGTAACGAGATGACTTTTAGAAAAGTGTCTGAACTTTTATAGAAAAATACTGATAAAATTAAATTTAATATCATACTTGAAAAACTAAAAACTTTTTTTACTTTAAAAACAATGAATAATTTAAAAAAATCGGTCATCTCAGATTTTTTCCAAATACTTCAAGGTATACAGCCCTAGGGTTGTATGAAATGGTGACGTGGGACTAAACACTGTAATTAGGGGATTTTTTGTTACAAAATATACAGAGTCTGCAGACAGAATCAATGTGTTTGCTCAGCGACTGTACGTATTTTTATTTTCAGCCTCCCTGGAAATCAATATTTGGAATATATTCAACAACACTCAAAAGAATATCATTTATATTTGGCGATATTATGCCTGTAGTATTTTTTTGTGCAAAAAATATGTATTTGACAAGGCATAAGCATATCGTGCTTGTTGAAGAAGCACAAAGAATTTCTCGTAATGCGTCAAAGTCAGAATTAACTCTATATCCTCAAAAACCAAATCCAATAATACTTACGTTATCATAATAAATGGTTTTGTTTTATTTAAGTGTAATTAAATCAAATCTATAGTATGGATCTTACTTTCAAAATAATATGGAAGCCCTTACAAAGGTTCATCAATTAGCAAACAGAAGAAAATATTTTAAACAAAATTATTAACAAGTTCCAGCAAAAAATCGTAGCAATCCACAATTACATTTTTTTTTTGCTTGACAATTTTGTTTATTTGCCTACAACTACATTCGCTGTATTACGGAGACAGGAAATATACGTTTATTATGGTAAAGCTTAGAATAATCATATATCATCTAAAAAAAAAAAAAAAAAAGAGATTTCGTACGAATCTCACTAAATAAACAAAAAAAAAAAAAATAACAAGTATTCGCAGGCTCTTACTCTTCTATAAATGTATATATTTAGGAATTAACTCTTTCGATACTATCCGGTCAAGATTATTTAGTGAATATCGAAGATAAAATTAAATAAATATCCGTTGCAAAAATTTACAATTCTTGTTGAGTAATTTATGGCAATCATATTTATGAGATAAACTTTCAATCACCATCAACAGCAGCATTGCAGTTTTTCCTCAATTGCATACAAATAGAAATGTACGAACAAAAGTGTACCACTGCAACACGAATAGTACCGCTGCAGTACGAATAGAAGTGTACCGCTGAAATGTACGAATAGAAGAGTACCACTGCAATCATAGACGACGAGAGACCTGCGGTTCTTTACTCCACTGGTACTGTTGCTTTTACCGGCATGTTTTCTTTCAAGACATCAGTTTTTATTAGATTTTGAAAGCAGGTTTAGAAATTGTTCAAGGATGGGTATTGTTTCAAACTTTTAGGAAAACTTTTACCTTCGAGACATCACATTAGTCTAAGCTCATGGAAGCAAAAATAAATTGACCTATTGGGACGGGGAGACTCTGTCAATTTTTATTTCGAAATTGATACAGGGAATATCACAGGGAACGGATGGTGTCCATTCACGTTGTCTGTGCTAGGAATGCTCGCATGTAATTGGTTCACTATTGACGTAAATTTGTTATTGAAATTTACATCAATTTTACCGCTTAGCAATGAAATTAGAGTGATAATTAGCATATTACAAAATTGTTATACATTTTATCTATCCAACAACATATTGGTTATTATTATCCATCATGTGGTTATGCTGTTATTAACGTTTAAAATCTGACGCAACATTTGCCCGTTTTATTTCCAATTTTACAGAATGCATCCCAGTATAGTAAACAAAGACGTGTCCCACGTCAAAAAAAATTCATAGACAGATAATTTAGTTGCTTAAAGTTCTTCTAGAAAAATCAAAATGGGTGCTTTTAAGGAAAAAAGTTTATTTTTTTGAAAACCTTTTTTTTCACTTTGGTTAGTTCAGAAGAGTTTTTGGCAACAGAATTGTTTATCTAAACAACGAATGACCAATTTTTTTGATACCTATTTCTTTCTGAAAAAAAAGTAGTATTGGATCTCAAAATTTATTTTTCAACATTTTTAAATGAAAATTTAAACAATTTATTTAACGCCAGGCTTGTAAATGGTCACGATAGAACGACTTTTTACTGCGGTAATCGTCTTCTTTTCTTCTTTTCTGACGTTGGCAAGACTCACTGTCTAAATACTTCTATGACCAAACGTGTCAAATGAGTACTCGCCACCACGTCGTTCCTATCCCTAAACGTATTTTGGCTTTTTTTCTAGAAATAAGAATGTTTGCGGAGATTTTGGAAATTACTTATATTATTGATCTTGTAATAATATTGCTCAACAGAAATAGAAAGAAGCCAAAATAACATCGCCAAACGATATTTACGAGCAAATGCCTACTGCAACACACACTAACGAAGCGAAATCAAATGAAAGTGTTGATCGTTCACAAGCCTGCTAAAAACCATCTCTTGATACGGTTCTCTTACTCTTATCACTACCGAACGGTTATTGTCTCAAAAGCAAAAAAACGTGAAACCGCGTCAAATATAAAACAGTTTCTGTTAGGGAGATTTCCTTAAGAGTGCCCACTCTTTTTTTTGCGAAAAAATAGGGTATCGAACGTCGTCGGCAGTGGTTTTCTTCGGCAGGTTTTTGCGTGAGACTGCTGAAGAAAATCTGTCGAAGAAAATCACTGCCGAAGACGTTCAATGCCCTGCTAAATTTAAAAGTTTCATCAAGTTTGTTGTGGAAATTTGAAGTTACAACAAAACATTGGATAAAAAGACGAGAATGGAAAATTGTATAACAATTTCTTGTTAAAAGTTGTATTTTAGAGCATTTTTTCAATTGTTTCATTGTAATTATTTGAAATGATTCCCGTAGTCAGTTCAAATCATTAAGTACCTACTCAACTTTTTGAATTTTGTGACTAAAAGAGTGTCTCCTCACACACAGAGAATATTAGCGACGTTCGAATAAACTTATGATTTGCCTGTGAGCCTTTCAGTCGGTGTTCTCCCATCGAGCACGTTTGACGGAAGACCTTCGTGATGCTGAAATTTAATTTTCGAACTTTTTCGAGTCCCGTCTGGATCGTAAAGTTTTCGCATTCTCGTAAAATTAAATACATCGCCTGCTTTACTAAATTTATTATTGTCAAGGATCACACGCTTCGATTACACTGGTTAACGCAGGTTTTGCGCTAGAGCTCAAACTGAAAAAAAAGATTACACAGATCGACAAAATGAGAGACAAATCAGAGACTTGAATGAGTTTTCCCGTAAGCAAATTTAGAAGCGACGAATCCGGCGAGCAATAACTCTGCGGCCTTTTGACATACTTTTGCATTTACTAGAGGCACCAATACCCTTTTAGCTGGTCTCGAGGCACGATGCTGGCATGACAAACCAGTTGTCGTAGGTTTGAGGCTCGGCTCGGCAGAGACTGGTAGTGCTAGTGGCGCTAGCCTCGCAATTGTCCTGTACACTTAACAGTTGGGTCAAAGTCTGTGTATAATAACATTTTTTTCTGAAATGAACTGAACTGAAAATTTCATGTTTATTTTTGTCAAAAAACATGTTTTTTGTCAGTGTTTTGTTGGTATACCATCTCATCACTTTAATTTCATCGGAGACATCCAAGAATGGATGCTAGGTAATTTTTCATAAAAACCATTTGCACAACATTCCCAGGAACTAATTCCTAATATTAATATTCTCGCAGTTACCCCTGAAGATGTCACTTATCGGTGACGAAACGTCAGACAGTAAAAAATAAGGTCGTTCTACTTTTTGAGAATGCTCACCGTCACCCAAGCTACATAACAACTCAACAGTCGAACTCTTAACAAATATTCCTTTAGAAACTCTTCATATGTATATCCTTTTCTGTTTAGTAGCAAACCAGAAATGTATCCCTAATGCTACCAGTTGAAAGCTGTGTCATAAAAGTATGTTGAAATGCATACTCAATTTTTTATAGTCAATCAGTTCAACATTCCCTTTCTGGTTTCCTAAAAAAGAAACACGCTGTGATTGCAAAGTAAGCGCAAGCAGCGCTGCTGATTACATATTCATAACCAATTCATCATACGTCTGCCCGGCTAATGCAAAAGCCATATTTGAAATAAACAAACATCATAATATTTATTTGGTGACAGACGGAAAGCTCCTGCGTGCTTTTGCAATCTCATGAAGCATTATAAGCTAGTATACCCCGATTATATCGATCAAACCAAACCAAACCCGAACAAACGAATCTCACTATCTTCAAACATTATTTTATTGTCCCAACAACTAGAACGGGATGTGTCGTCGTTTGTCAGAAAACGAGCACAAATGTGCACAAAAGGAAAAACGCAAATCTCTCTTGATGAGCGTAAAATAAAAGTTGTTTACACACATTTTTTTTCCTGCCAGCGAATCAAAAACTTACCAGGGAACTAGTCTTTCGAAATCATCATGTAATTTTCCCAAAGTATGCAGGAAATGGGCTACAGAACTAGTATACGCATTGTGTTTTAAACGCTCCGGAAAATGGACGGCTTGTCTTTCATAATAAGTTCTCCTGGGGACGATTCTAACTAATAACAATCATCCATCAGTTCGTGTAGCTATGCGGGTATGGCTTTATTTTTTACTTCCATCCCCACTAGCAGTTTTTTTCCATTCTCATTTTTTGCTCGTCGTTGCAACTCTCACTGCTAATGTGCTTCCTTTCTGTCACTGTAAGGATTTTCCATAATCATCATCCCCATTCTGATAGGAGCCCACAATCTCGCAAATGTGACAAGAGTTTTCAAGTCCATTATCGTATGGGGGGGAGTGTAGCGAAGAGTTGCATTCACCACCCCATTTTTCGAGCTTATCCCTCCCGCAATGGGGCGGGTTTCTCCACCGGTGCTACACTAGTCGCCGTTTGGTGGCAGCAGCGCGGTAGCTTTTGGGAAGCTTTCTTATCAGTTAGTTAGTTAGTTACAGAGGCTCCTACCGGAAACTTTTCGCAGCGGAAGACGATTCTAAGGGTTGACGAATCAAACGGAGAAAAGCTTTCCGATACAAGTAAGCGCATGTGCAGATTTGGGTAGAACAAACGAGTTCATAATCGCGCAAGGGTCTGCAGCGAAAGGAGGGATCACGTGAGTGAAAAACCAGGGATTCTCACGGTGCGATTCAGCGAAACTACCGAAGACAGGTTCATATGTTTATGTGTGTGTCTGTAGTATTGAAATGAAAGGCAGCAACCAGCCTGCCTTCCGCTAGTCTGGCTGCTAGCTGCTCTAACTACATCCGTAGACGTGCGTATCCTTGATGGAGGGTAGTATCCCTTTTCGTAATAATCATTTGATGTCCCTAGCATTGTGTTTAATCTATAAATAAACGAAAACGCAGTGCAGAGCGGGCACGGGGTCAAGGGGGGGGGGGGGTGTGTTAACGTTTTACATGAGTCGTAACCGTTTTGTACACCAATACGTGCGAGAGAAAACGTGGTGTGCAAACTTGTTCCATAGGTTATTGCGCTTTTGTTAGGCATATATTCTAAAGAAAATGCTACTGGCACGAGATAGCACATCAACGTCCATGTTCATGCTAATATAGATGACGTAAACGAGCAACATATTTCAGCATAGGTTAGAGTGTTCCTAACGGGATGCGTGAAAGTGCTCCTGGGTGGCTCTTTAAACAAATGTTTTAATGAAAGCGATATGCCACCGCTCTAGAACAGCACCAGTACGTGTGAGCGTATGTATGTGTGTGAAAGGAAGATAAATTAAGTTGATGCCTTAAGATGAACATTATTAAATGAAATTATCCTCTTGCCTACCGGCAACTCTAGTTTTGCAAAACGCTACGATGGCACCAACCGACTTTCGTCATATTCGTTTCGGCACGTAATCCAACAAAAACCACTCGAGCCTCGCGGTTTTGAGACTTGATGCTCGTTTAGATTTCGCTGTTTATCGGCACCTTTGGCACGTACAAAATGGCGTTCTAGTAATGGCGAGTTTTTGGGCCGAGCAAAAAATCGATAGCCGGTGAGCCTCGGTTAGGTCAAGTTTGCTCCAACAGCATAATTAGCTGGTGGAATACTTGCAGCAGAATTGCGTACCCTGGGTGAAAATCGTTAATTTTAGCATAAAGTAATTGATACGAGCACTACTGCTGGCGTTTTAAAACATAAATCTAATGTAAGGTGCGTAGAATTTTTTCAATGCCGGTCGCCATCTTGATTCAATCACCGCTGGTTGACTTTGAAAGGCAGGCATTTCTTGAGTTGGGCTCGATTATTATCCACATGCAAACAGTTCCTGTCTACTGGCAAGCGATATGGTAGCTTGCTTGCATTTCTCAGTTAAATAATCCAGAATTTTCCGGCTTGATGACTGAATTAGTGCAGCGCAAAAAAGTGTGATCACATTCTGTACGGCAGCCTATTCCTGGAGCGAATCCTACGTTGTTACCGCTAGAAGCAATGTAAATGTCCCGAAACAACAGTAAACTAGGAAAAGTACTGCTGTGACAGGACAATATAATCGTTTTCTAGCAAAAGACGAAACTTGCAGAGGTCCAGTGGGCTCGCACAGGTTGATCTTCCGGAGATCATCTCGCCGGATCGAAATTTGCACAGTTTCCTTCGGATGAGGAAACATCACTTTTGGTATCTAGGGCGTGACTAGAATCGATTTTACATTTTATGGCTCGAGTTTGCACTTAACACGCTGGCAGGCTAGCGATGGTTAGCTAACTGAACTGCTAATACAGCCATTTAACGGCAGAATCCACTCTCGAAAGGGAAATTTGGGTCAGACTCTAGAAGTCTGGGTGGAACTTTAGTAAGGCCAAAGCAAGAACCATTTTAGTCTAAGAGTGAGGTGCGAACGTATGAACACTTCAAGTCTACTGAATCGACTAGGGATGGTTCCCTTTATCCGGCTGATTTCCCGGTGGTGTCATGACAACACGTACAAAAAGGCATATCCGAGACGTACGCATACACTGAAATGGCACTTCGAGGAGCATGCGCCCTTGTTGGCAGCCACACAGGACTTGATTTCGGCTAGGACTCTGGCCTGTTTATGCAAGGTTGTACCCTCCGATATGCGTACATGTTTCGGACGCGATGAAACTTCAACCGTAGGGTTGCCAGAAAACACAGGCTAACACCCTGTTGGTAACCCCGGTCACCCTACCACTAAGAAGGATCGTCAGTTCGATTCGATCATAAAAGCCATTCATCCCTCTCTGTAGAGTGTGCTTGCTCTGTGACATAAGCACACCCCTATTTTATGCTTGTGATGTGGAAATTGTACGAGATACCTCGTGTAGTAACAGCAGTGTAATATCTCTGAGTAGGGCACAAAACTGAACGGACACAAAAATCGATTTTCGGAAGGACCAAAGGCGCACACTCGACCAATGGTGTCTGGTTGTGTTGGTTATAGTCGCTTCGGCGCGTAGACAATGGTAAAATTCCCCGGCTCATCGGGACACCGAAGTGTTCTCTGCCGTTGTCGTCCTGGCGGTGGTGCCGCTATACGCGCAGATTCACAATAGCTTTTTTCGGGGACAATGCAAAAGATCAAAGTCGCTTGTCTGCCAGCTACACGAATGTGCGACTTTTGCTTATTGCCTGTCGTCCTTAATGTTTGAGAATTATTAACTCGAACAGTAATTCCCATTAATCATTCGGCTAACTTTCACCTGTAATATTTGCTTGCGGTAGATCGGCCTCCCGAGCATGCCAACGTACGTTCAATAATCGAACTGTGCTGCGATATTCTAGCCAAGTATCGCGTGTTGTTTTTCTTGCAAGCAAAAAAAAAAGACTGATTCAACATGCAACGGTTTACTTGCCTGGAACAAATGATTCTCTCCCAATTTTTCCCCCAAATTTATTGTCTCGCCCTTATTGACCAAGGCGAAACATCAACGCCGTTCGGGAGTTACGTCACACAGGACGTTAGTGTAGTAGCCAAACGTGTTGGGTGTTCGAAAGCATGAAGCAACAGAGTGCAGCGTTTTCAGCACCAGAAAAGACTAACTTTAATGGCGCTGGTTGTCGTCGTTTGACACGCAATCAACTACAACTAACAAATTTATTAAATTCGCTCTCAATTAGCGGGTCAATAAACCCCGGGGATTTACGGGTTGAAAATAAAGTGAAGGATGCATTGAAATTTTGATTTTCGTGAGTTTTCCTTTTAGGCTTGATCCACTTTGATTTTAAAATGTGTCTGTTTGTATATCAAAAATATAAAGTTATTTTCTTTTCGTTTGAAGAATGTATTTTTTGCAATTTAAAATACTTGAAGAGCTTAAGACATCATTTTGAACCAAAACCTTCTAAAAAGTCACTGTTAAGGAAATAACAAACCATTAGGGGCCATTCACATACCACGTGGACAGATTTTTAACGTTTTTGACCCCCCCCCGCACTCCCCCTCCGTAGACAACTGCCCATATAAAATCTAAAAAAAATATATGGAGCGTGGACATTCGACAACCCCACCCCCCCCAAAGCTGTTCACGTGGTATGTGGATGGCCCCTTACACATTTTCATCATATAGCCTCGGTGTCTTTGGCACCGCATCCTCAAAGCTTCTGAGTACCATTAGAAAACCAATTCTGACACGAATTTCAGAGACTCAGAGATGAGTGTTTTTCAATTTGTTGCATTTTTTTGATCTAATATCTTTACCGTTGAAAATATCTTTACCGTTTTTCATTAAAATTTTGTGCATAGACAAATTTTTAGCCACCCAATTCCCATTGTTACTTTCCACGTAATATATCGTTCAATTTGATTTTAATATCGGCATTTTGTATATTCAAAATGTAACCTACCTTCATGTATTTCGGGTTCATAACGTCCATGGTGTCCCATGTATAATTTTTTCTGTTGAGGCTGCAACGAAAAAATAGAAAAAAAAAACACAATCAATGTTTCTATCACGAAACCAAACCACGCACTATTTGTCTAGACTCCGCCACCTACCTGACGTCCGGACGGGTGAGAAACGAATAGGTGCTAAATCCGCAGACACCTGTCACGGCCACCCCAATGATGACGACCAGTGGGAGAACCTGCAATGGAGAGACAATTTGAAAAAAAAAAAACACTATTAGAATCACGGTTCGGTTGAATATATTAACGCTCGAACAAGTGCCCACTTCTTCCCCCAGTTTGCCCCCCTCTTTTTACGCGATCATATTTGCCCTATAATTAATTGTTGCTTTCTTCACTCTCATGCTTCTATTTGCAGTGCTGGAACCTTGGACGCAAGCGGCCTGCTCGAACATGACCTACACAACGCACTGGTGCCAATCAAAACTGCGAACCTACTCACACCGCAAGCAGCCGCCGTCGTTGCCCATCAGATCAGGTAAATGCTCCCTTGCCAATGAAATTTTGAACTTGATTTTAACACGCTTACATTCGAAGCAGAGATCAACAGCAGCAGCAACAGCAACAGCAGCAGCAGCAATTGCAACAGGATCAGAAACTTCTGCCCAACAGTCAGCTCACTTTGGTTAGTAATGTCGCGACAAATACCTGCACCAATATGGCAAAGGCCAGTTCCACCAACGGCAGTTCCTCGGGACGGTCAACACCGAACAGCAGCAGTGATCCGGCACCCGGTAAACTATTTGTCGGCGGTCTCAGCTGGCAAACGTCGTCGGAAAAGTTGAGCGAATACTTTGGCATGTTTGGCAAGGTTACCGATGTGCTGATCATGAAGGATCCCATCACACAGGTAAGTGTTTCATAACCTGAGAGAAAAAAGCGACTTATTAAAGCTTTTTTGCTATATTCGTCAATTTTTCTCTTCGCATTGCAGCGCAGCCGAGGTTTCGGATTCATAACCTTTCAGGAGCCAAATAGCGTAGACAAAGTTCTCCAAGTGCCAATCCACACGCTGGATGGAAAGAAGATAGATCCGAAGCACGCAACGCCCAAAAACCGACCGAAGACACAATCGAACAAGACGAAGAAAATTTTTGTCGGCGGTGTCTCGCAAGATACCTCCGCCGATGAGGTGAAGCAATATTTCAGCCAGTTCGGTAAGGTCGAAGAGACAGTGATGCTGATGGATCAGCAAACTAAGCGCCACCGGGGCTTTGGATTCGTCACATTCGAGCACGAGGATGTGGTGGATCGGGTGTGTGAGATTCATTTCCACACGATCAAGAACAAGAAAGTTGAATGCAAGAAGGCTCAACCGAAGGAAGCTGTGACCCCCACTGCCCAGCAATTGTTACAGAAAAGAATCATCCTGGGTAATTTAGGATTACCCATCGCGAATCCTGCTGCAGCCCGCCTGGTAGGGGCTGCTCAAGCTCAAGCCCCTCTAGTAAGCCAACTGGCTAATCCTCTGATGGTACAAGCTCAGGCTCAGGCTGCTCAAGCAGCAGCTGCTGCTGCCGCTATGCAGGTTCAGAATGGATTCGGCAAAATGTTCACTACATATCCACCTACGCTGCATAGCTTTAGGTGAGTTTGAGAGTTGCTGCTTATCCTAGCTGATCAGTTTTAATTGTGGTTTTCGTCGATTCCACAGGTACGCACCATATCCGATGCCTTCAGCCGCTGCACAGCATGCTGCAGCAGCTGCCTCGGCAGCAACACAGCTTACTGGTGCCCAAGCTGCTGGCCAATCTCTTCCGCATGCGCAGTCAATGGCCGGAGCCACAGCTCAACAGGCACCACAGCAAGCCACGGCCACCCCTCAGCAGGCGGCTCAGGCCGCAGCCACTCATCATCAACTTGTCCCTGCTGGCCTTGCAGCTGGCGCCAATCCCTACCAAGGTTACAGCTTGGCCAACGTCGACATGTCCAGCTTCCAGAACGTGGACTGGGGTTCGATGTACGGCATGGGAATGTATGTATAATTTTCCGCTTCCCCCTTTTAGTATGTTCTTAGTGCTTTCTCACCAAGCAACTTAAAAGCAACTTAGTAAACAATAACGGTTCATTGTTTGTTTTTAATGTGTGGGACAAACATAACACTTTGCAAAAGTGAGACGAATTTCAGTATCAGAAAGGTTTATCCTTCATCGTCACGCGATTACTTATTGCTCTACCTAATACCAGTAAATAAGATCGTGTGATTCGTGTAACAGTAACTCGAACTATAATAACTTTCTGTTTCATTTTACGCTTAGTCTAACGTTTGTTTGTAAAGAGTAGCATTGTTTCGTAAACGGGAATGTCGGAGAGTTTTTTGTATGAAACTGTTTAATAAATACTCCAACACTAAGCTTCCGAATCAGCCGTATAACACTACTTAAGACCTAAGTTTCAAATCGTAGCAATAATGGTACCCTACATGATGTATGTTTATATTCAGAAAAGCTTTTGTCCATTCCAAAATACTACAAAAAAACAAAGCAACTGCCTATCATTATTTTTGTTAGCGCACCTGATCGCAAAGCGTTTGTTTCCCTACTCGCTCTCACTATGATGTTTCTTTACGCGAGAGGCTGGTTGAAACTATTGCTCAGTAGAATGAAATCAAGATACCGTGTAACAATTGCGATAGCTTAGAAGGGTGTGGCCCACATCGATAATTTTAGTGGCAGTGCAGTTAAGGGTTACACGATACATAGAAATAGCTAAATGGATCTCATGGAGAATAATAGCACTCATTGATATGATAATCCCTTCTAATTAGGGCCCTTGAATCTGTTTTGGGCCAATTTTTTCTAATCTGTTGTACTTTTTTTAGTAGCTTTCCTCACAAGTCATGTGTAAATGTTTAATTTTTTTCGTTCGCCTGACTGACATTTTTCGCTCTGTATAGATCTAGAGTTAATTTTTACTACTTATTTTTCCCTTCTACTTTAGTTTGTCAGTTTTCTGTTCTTTTTTAGCGATGGTCGAATTTTGTGTTTTCTTCAAATTTACCTAGAATGCGTCTTGAAATTCGTTTCTGGTATGGCTGGCTAGAGTCAGTAGCATTCGACCATCGCTAATAAACGAGATCTTGATTTCATTTCATTGGCTGTTTCATCTTTTAGTTGGGGCATTTTTCGAAAAGTACAACATTCATCAGTTGACTTCTTACGTTAGTTGGAAACTTACGCAAAAAAACGAGCATCTAATTATCGCAGTATTTTCTCTAGCATGTAGTTAATTACGTGGTACAACAAGTACAAATCAAATGCGGATAAATTTTATTTAGCTTAGTATACTTATGTATCTGTGAATGTGTGATGGATGGTATATTTATGTCTTTTGTTTTAACTTGCTTATTTTAATCACTTGCAATGCATTTTTACCATTAATGTGGTAGTACGAGCCACTTCCGTTTAAGTTGGTTTGATTAGGACCAGAGGTGAACGAACGTGGTATTTCAGTCCAACTTATCCAATTTCAATGCATTTTTCGATGACCATGTCATAAGCTTTACATTGTAGTTCGTGTGTTATTTGAGTTAGCAGTGTATTATAAGGGGATTATCTAATAATTATCTCAAGCTGACATATTTTATCATAATAACGCTTTTATCTAATTTATGTTTAGTATTAGTGCTTACGTTCTTAATTGAAATATCTATCTATTCGTTTACTTTTTTTTTCCTTTAAATAAACTAAGCAACAAATCCACACTCTGTGTATTTTTTTCTCTTACCCAAACTAATTTTCGCTGCGAAAAGGCTAAACTAATCAGATCAACCGTGTACTGCACTGTGTATAAATTCCATTCTTCACCCTTCCTGCCCCACAACTTCCTAGTATTGGCTGGGAAAATTGCTACGGTACTCCTTCTATACAAATAACCACCCATCAGCTGGTAGTCCCATGTCCGCACATAATTAGCGCATTTTTATGTAACACTATCCCCCGTGCGTTTGCTGACTTCTGGGCCGAAAAACGTGAGTGACACTGATCTCATTCCATTTTCTATGGGTCTACTGGGGCAAGATATTATCGAGTATCGAGCACTCAACCGTGTCCGAAAGATCAGCAGGTGCAGATGCAGTTTTTACCCCAGAGCACTCTGCGCTGGTGCACTGCTAGTGGGTTCGCGAGAGGTTGACATTTAAATCGTTCATGAGTTATAGGAGAATAGCGAAAACTTTTTTTTTTCTAACGAACTGGTGATGAAACGTTCCGGCCGTCAGTGGTGTTATTTGGCAGTCGCGGTGCATTTCGCGTTGGCAGTTGGCTATTAATAGACTTACGCTGATTTTACTCTTTTGGCAGCCGGACCAATATTTTACTATTTATAGCTCCGCTTTCCACTTAGATGTTCCGCCCATGGGATGTATGCCATATATACTTTTTTCTAGTTTAACAAGTGAATTTTCATAGTTCGAAACTAATCAGTGTTAAGTGACCTAACCTTATTGCACAGCGCTTCCAGTTGTACATACTATTACTGCTATATTTGGGGTAATTTAATTTGCATGAACATCGGTAATCTTCCCATCCAGCATCGACTAATCCATTCTAGCTTCTATCCTATCATTTTATATGATTTGTTTTCTTCCATTTCCCGCCCAATTGCAGATTGTTTTCCGAGGCACACTGTTAAGTTGCATTGAGCAAAGAGGCTAATCCTGCTTGTGTTGAAGTTCCAAAAGTAGAAGCAGGAGCCATTCCAACTTTAGTGTATAATTGGGTCTTTCACTTCCCACTTTTCCCGTCCCAATGGTACCAGGGAACGGAGTCAAACGCGGCCCAAGGTTTCCGACTTGAGCAGGGTTGTGCCAAAGGGAAAGTGCCAGTGTGATATAATTGCGGTAATTGCGTAAGTGTGATAAGGTCCTACCCCTCCCCGTACCTCGGTAGATTGTACCTACCGGGGGGTATCTTTTTATAACGTCGATAGTACGCGGTGTGCGTGACGTGGGGTTTTTGGACCTTTCCGATGTACAAGACTGCCTTGTTTCCCCTAACTTGTAGTGTTGGGCACTTGAAACATTTTAACCTGTAGTGTTTTAAGTTGTCGAATTTAGTGTGTAATGTGTATTTAGGTTAGGTAGATCCTTTTCCGTTTTTTTTTGTCTCTAGCTGTCGCTAGAGTCGCAACGAAGGCAGTATTTCTTCAGTACTTAGGTTTTAGCTAGGACATTTTCAAATTCTGATCTGTTTTGGCCGGTGTGAAGCAGGGCGGCAAACGAACGAGAGTGTGGATTCGGGCAAGTGGATTTCAAATGTGTTTTGTTATGATTTGCCGAAATTATGGTTGAGTTATGGTTTTCGTCATTTTAGTCAACTTAAGCTTTATATATAAACACAGTTCACTTTTTGCCACTCTAATAGGAGTGAGTTTGCACTGTTACTGAATTATAATCATAATTTATATTCATGACTGCAAAGTGTTCAACTTTTCTCTGTTAAAATCCACTCACATTGAAATCAGTAAATAATTAGACGCTCGTGATAATTTTTATCTCAAATTTTGCACGCTATTTGTTACATTGATCATTTTTATTTTGTAAGATAGAGTTATTCCCGGCTTATCTACTTCACATCGTTTATCAGCACGGCCTTTTGGCAGCATTTGGATTGTAGACTAAGAAGCCCCCCCACTGTTAGAGGGTTTCACAGTCGTAAAAATGTGTAGATATTCCCGGAAGCGCAGTATCACTTCTTTTCTGTCTGTCTGTCTTGATATCGATTGCTTTCCCGTTCTTTTAGTGTTTTATATCCACTGCATTCGGGTGCTGTTGAGTGCGATACTATCGGCTCCAGCCGCAACCGACAGGAGGATTTGCTTCCACAGGAAACAACGGTTCTGTATTTAATGATTCCGAATTTATAGTTTCAATTCTCACCCTGTGAAGTATAAGTTTGTACGGGATTGCATTTTTCGAAACCCGCCAATAGGCCTAGCAAAATATAACATGACTAGTACTGTTTCGATTGTAGGATTTAGTAGAGCATTATGATTTTTTTGTACCCGTTCAATAAACTAGCCGAGTTAGCAAACGTAGTTTTCGTCTCCTATTTGAGAAGGTTTAATTCAGTATCGCAGCAAGTCAGCATGATTATTTTAGTTCCAGTGGAGTTTACACTTTTTACTGATAACCTTTTTTGACGTTCGATTAAATTGTTGATGTACATTTCTTACAGTTTTCGACAATTGATAGTAGTTAGTGTATTTTAACTTGGAGTATTGATTGACTAAATCCCTCTGTATTATGACAATATCCACCGTTTTAGCGTATTATTTATATATAGATGTTCACTCCCTAACCTAATACTGTTACTAGGAAGACTTGTGAAGCTAAATTGAACATATCCATTAACTATGCGTATAAAAAAGGCTAATCGAACAAATAATTCAAAGCATTGAAAAAGAGTTATATATTCCGAATTACTGAGATTAATAAAGACAACGTTCTTCCATAGGCAAGTTAAGTACATAAGTGATGTCAGAAAATCAAATTTAGCTATACCTGATAAAATTATTAGTAGGAGAAGAAAAAAAAAGATTCGTTAGAAAAAGATACGCAACGCGCGCACCTTTTCGGTACGCGATGTGATCGACAAAAGTACATTTCAACCCGGAAATTGCGGGTACCAAACCAACTGTTTTACACAACCTCAGTGCTGTTGCTAGTTACGTTTAGACGTCGGAATTCGAATTGTGGAACGTGTGCAAACTTATATTTCCAAGGATCATTCGACACGGGTAACGGCAGCAATGATTGATTTTGGATAGTTGGACCTTGAGTGCACCAAAACACAATCTCTTTCATCGCTGTTTGAGTCTAAATTGAAGATAGTCACAAGATCCAGATGTGGTGGGATGATTAAAGCTATCGTATAAAGTTTTCAGATTCCTTGTTGTTTACCGGGAACTGTTGTTACTGTTTGTTATCACGTAAAGTAACAAGTGTACAATCACAATTACTCACACAAATATGCTCAAGAATAATAAAACAACAAGACAGTTGCGTGGACCAAACCAAAAAAAACGCAAAAGCAAACGGTACGAGACAGAACAATCCCATGTAGCTGGTAACTCAAGTCTTCTCACAATTGAATTTAAATCTAGCGAACAACCAACAAAACATCATAAAAAAAAAAACAAGAAAACAAGAGCTTTTATGGCAAGGACAAACGTTGTGCAACCGATCATTACATGATTTATGAAATAACAAATTAGAAAAGAAAAAAAAAAAAACACTGTATGAAAAATATCCCATCGAATTTTGAATTTTGCGGTTTTGATCAATTTTAAACAAAAGTAGAAAATAATCTATCAGCAGATAGGCATGCGTGTATATAGAAACAAAAAATAAAACAATGAATTAAAGCTAAGTGTTGGACTAATAAATATCAACCCAAATAAAACACAATCTTTCAAATAATGCTACAGAATATTTACTCTCATTTCGAGGGGTACAAAGCCATACAGAAATAAAAGACAACAAAGCAGGACTTAATTTACTTAAGCCAAGTCAGTCAAACTAGGTAATCCGTATTTAAAAGCTAGCGCGCTAAGGGTTGATCGAAACAAAAAATACTTGTCTGATGATAAGCATGCTCAACTCTATAAAGTTGGCACTTGGACCGACAGCTTTTCTACGCACCTTTCCTCCCACAACTTCCAGCTGAATACACATCGATAGTAATCACACCACACAGAGAAGAAAAAAACAGCTTACTTTTTTCACTCGTGTTTAATTCACACAAATTCACGCATACAAAAAAAAAACAAAAACCGCAATCACGTAGACTTTCCCTCAAATGTCGCCAACTTGTGTACGATACGAAATTCGAAAAAAAATCTTAACAGAAAGTATAACGTTCTCTCAAGCAATCTGTTAGTAGGACAAAAGGTAATCAACGGGAAGCTTTTAACTGTGAACAAAAAAAAATCTACTCTTGGAAGGGCACATCATTAGCAGATACGTAGTTGTTATATTTGTGGAAGCAATACTTTACCGAGAGGGAAAACAAACAAAAAAAAGCGTTCAAATGTTCCTGTTCAATTCACCGGTTCTGGGGTATTGCAAACGCTGACTAAAAAAATACTCAACTTTGTTGAGAGAAGTGATTTTCTTGGAAGGGGAAAATTTTTAAGTCGTCCCCTACTTTTATTTGACTACACAGTTGACGATCTCTATCCGCCCTCTGCAATTTTAAATAATGTTTTTGTGCATACACTGCCTACTTACCTAAACTGTACGGTAATTTTGTTTTTAAAGGCAAATTTTTCAAATAATCGTATTCAACAGCGTTAGTTATTGTAAAATTTTATCAATATTTCAAAACAATCTTGAAACGTGTTTTTGAAATCTGGAAGCCCCCCATTAACTCCTCATTGCATTCAAGTTCTTTCATAATTTTTGAATTGCATCGAAGTATAGCATGCAAGGTTGCGGGTACAAGTGTAGTGTCTTATTCCAGACTTGTATGCAATCAGTTGCCGTGATTATCAAGTGTCAAGTAAGTTATTTTATAGATTGTATTCGAAATGCCTAATTACATTAGAACAAATGCAAAATGCAAATATAGAGCATGATGTAAACAAAAGTCAGCCCCAAATCGCTCATATAGGATTTTAAACTGTTTTTCAGCTATGTGAAGAATCGATTTTTCATCGATTGTTTTTTGTCTTTTTCATCTTTTTTCACCATTTTTTTCTAAATTTGGTAGAACGTTGTATTTATTACTACGCACGAATAAGTCGTGGCAAAATAATATCAATTAAAAATCCTTAATGAATATGGGTAGCAATGAGCATATGCATAAAGATTTTTTTAAATTGGCATGAAGGGTGGCAAATTTTTCGTTGAAATCATTGTGCTGATCAGCATTTCATCTTGTTCGAACTTCTCTGTTTTGTTTCGATCCAAAATTGTTAATATATCATACAAAAATACCTGTCATCATTTTTATTCAACTTTTTTTTTTGGAAAGTACACCTTTCGGTTCGACACCTTTCGGAGGCGGGGTCGAACAATAAACCTTTCCCCCGGGTGGGCAGGAACGCTGAACTAATCGACAATACTTGATTTCTAGAATCGATTGAGAAAAAAAAAACATTACGCTACTTAACACGAAAGCAACAAAAAATGTTTTATTTTATTTTACTAAATATGTATAAATTTATACACACATGTACACCTGAAACAAAACAGCATACATTTTGTCACTCGCAGAGATCTTCAAATATTTTATGTAAAATAATGGGCGCTGGGCAAGGCGCAATAAAAAAACTGATAAGCAATAACACATAGTTTTTATATTACAAAAACAAAAAAAAAACTTGTGAACAATGCATACAGTATGCATGCAGACCACTATAGACGACAAATTAATAAAACAAAAAACAACTTATTATACACTAAACTATACACTTAAGACATGCGAAGCTATCGTGGAGCGTGTTGTCATTATTATAAATCAAATGCAGAAAAAAGGGTTGAACAGAAAAAATATAAGAAAACAAATGAAACAAAAAAAAAAAAAAACAATGGTATGTGCTATACCCAATTTGCTAAATTAAAAATTGGAAAGAAACAAAACTGAACGTGTTGTGAAATGGTTATACTTCATCAGATCGTACGCTAGGCTAAGCTTAGTATTCGCGTATATTGTAGGGGGGCCTGGCTTAGCTTACATTTTGACCACACAAGTTGGAGCTTCAAGAGCTCCCCCGGTAGTGTCCGAACCAACATCATGCGGCATTCATTCATTCATTCGGCGGAAAATATGAGGATAAAACTGATTCGATGTGCTGCGAGTGTGTAGTACTGTGAACTGTGTTATATGATAAAAGTTTGTGATGATTTTGATCAATATATAAGCTATGTGGCATGGGTGAAGTGTGATCGAATATCGTAGTTCTTTTCTTACATTTTCTCTTTTAGAGCCTGTTGTCTGTCTCATTCGAATAGTCCGATAGTGGATTGTGAGTTTTGGCTGGTTCCAAATCGAAATGCACTGCTAGGTTTTTAGGCGAAAAGTTTTAGTGCAAATCGCAAACCATTGGCTGTATTCGATTCGATTGCTCTTCGCACCTCCCCCAAAATGTCTTTTCTACACCTTGTCACTATTCGCTAGTTTATGCCCTTTTCTTCGGAAACAAGTTGCGAGGCGGCCGAAGAGAAACAAAAAAAAAAAACGATACCAGAGGTAAAGTGAAAAGTTCATTTCTATGCGTTTTCTATCAGCTTTTGATGCGAGTGACCAGCAAAAAAGGCAAACTAGCAATTCACATGATCTATTTTCCTGAATCACACTCTCCTATTATATATGCTCTAGTAGTCGTAGTATTTTGAGGCCGTAGTATGCAGTAAGTAAAAGATTATATATCATGCTACTTAAACGTTCACAATTTGATGAACAATAGAAATCGTAGAAGTACTGTTAGACTGTTTCTCGTACATAAACTGAAAAAATACAAGTAATAAAAAACATATTGATAGAACCACACAAAAGTATTAATGAATATTTATATAGAAATTTAGCATCATAGCTATTATTATTATTACTATTATTAGTGCATCTGTTTGATTGCATACATATATGAAAACCACTTAGTATTGTAATGGTTGCCAAATAACTTGGCAGCAGCAAACAAATAAACTGACACAATGTGTGAAATGGAAATACATACTCGTATGTAGTAGTGATAGAGCACACCACTATTTATTATACAATGTAATACCGTAGCAGTAGTAGGTATTTCTAACACTATTTCTCTATAGCTACCAGCAAACAAACAAACCTTTAATTCTGCCGGTTTGAGATGATCATCACACACTCCTATCCAACATGTAGACCACCCTATCGACACTCACTCACCAACAGTCCCAAAACCCGCTACAACAGCACTAGACACTCTGTGCGGTATTAGTTTGTAACTACCGAGTCCCGTTTCATACGTACACACATACACACATACTCATACCACTACCACACCACTAAACAGGCAATCTCTCAATGTGCGCTGTAATTTGTCGGCAGTCGTAGTTGTAGTTTAGTGTGTTGAATAATCATCACCAGTGTTAATGATAACACGAGTAGTAGCGTGAACCCAGTGAGTGTGTATAAAAATGTTACACGTTGTTCGAACAAAGCAAAAAAAAAACCCGTGTGCTGAACGACATAACAAGAAAGCAAAAAGCAACAAAAAATATAGTTATATACATACCAACAAGTAATGGTTGCAAATAAAGACACTGTAGTAATTAAAACAAACTATAAAGCGTTGCAATAATTTGATTATTTTCGATCTGATTGATTCGCTTCGATTTTATCTTCTAGTGAGTAAGTGTAATTGTTTGTGTAACACTAGATTAGCTACGATTTTTAGTCGGATCTCAGTATTTCAGTTTTTGTTTCTTTTCTTTTCTCTACTTTTACACTCTTAGTCTTTATGGTATTTTTTCTTTCTTTGTTTTCTCGATAGAATAGTCGAATTGAATGCACTTTTTGTTTAGACTCGGATTGAATTAGTGTATTTTTTTTTCAGTTGAAACACAAATACACTGCTTCTTTCGTACGTTGGGGTAACTTCAGCGCGGTCTGTCTAGTTGACGTTTGGTAATCCTGTGCACTTTTGCTTTTGATGAAATCAGTAAAAAATAGAAGGAGATGAAAAAAAATGCAACCAGTAGAAGAACCAGGATTACCGCATACGATAGGCAGAACTTTTGATTCTTAATAAATTACGACGGATTTCACGCCAATTCATCCACACGTGGGAAGCTCGTTTTGGATTTCTGGGAAACTTCATGAGTTTGTTGACATCGCTAACTTAAGCAACTTTGCATGGAGTTTCAAGGCAAGAATCAACTTGAAAGCTATTTTGAAATCCAAGATGGCGACTTAAAAAATACTTTTATAAACGGGTGATCAGAGTCTAGAATGTGACCATAGACGCCATTTTAAATCTAATATGGCGTTTTTCATTCATTCAAAAAACAGTCCAAAATTCATGTCTTTCTCAAAACGACGATTATAAATACGCAGAGTAACTTACAGTACCGATGTCACCAAACTCACAAACTTGCCCTAAAATCTGTGAGAATGTTGCCAACTGTGTTTGACGAGTTTGCGTGGAACCGCTCCTCTGCGGAACAGATTATGACAATACTACTTTAGATCTACAGACATTTAACACCACGAAAAAAAAACATAAATCTAATCCCTCTTAACTAATCCACCTTAAATGACGACGTTGGCATATCACACCGTTAAATCTTGTAAGCAAACCCCGTCCCTCATTCCCACCACTTGTCTCCACTTCTCGTACGCCACGTGTATATGTGTCCTAACATATGTACTATTGTCGACTAACTAACCCCAGTTAAGAACCTGAAACATAACCTGATGCATGACTTAAATGAAAACGCTTTCATCTTGCGTACTCGATGAGGCATACTACGAAAGCTTCAAACAAACAAGCAAACAAACAAATAGTTTTTTACCGAAACCACTCATTTGTGTACTTCAAAGAGAATAAAACAAACGAAAAAATACATGCAACAGAATACAGTAAGCTTGAAAATGTGTTATGTGTAAAAAGTATTAAAATTACATCCTTATAACCAGTAATAATAAAAAGCTAATAATAATAGTACAGAACTCAACACCGTTTTGTAGTCGTAGATTGCAATTGTGATGTAACCTGTAGTATTAGCCACCACATATATTGTATGAAAATAACAAAAGCAACATTGAACTCTCACAATAAGCAGTAGATACTCTTATTACATAGATGAATTGTATTACTGAATGATTACGATACACAACCTATGAATAGCGCTCTCTCTCCCGTTGCGTGTAAGCAATTTTAGTGTGTAGTTTTTTTTTAATCTGTAATGACCATAATGAGATTATTTTTATTCGTATTTTAGTTGTAGATTTACTCATGCTTTTTGTTCAGTATATGGCAGTCGTAGATAGGTTGTATTTTACTATATATTTTAGGATCCCATTGTTTCACATGTATATTTCTCGAACAGACGAAAAAAAAAACAAAAAAATTTGTCCACATTTCAAACAATTTTATGGCATAGCTGTTTGTAGCTACACTAGTATTTTACCGGAATATTACCAGACAGTATTGATTGATTGTAAACCGGGTGAGTTATGATTGATTTTTAATCCCACGTAACACCACCACTTGTAGTGGATGATGCCTGACCGATGGTTTTTTCACGTTTTTTCCTATTGTTTAGTTGAAACCCGAAAACAAAACAAAACTCACATAGCAAGAATGTGTATGTGAATATTGATACTCTGGAACAGCAAAAAAAAAAAAAAAACAAGAACAACAATAACTACAGGAACTTGATATTCTCGTAAAATGTTTAAAGTTGAAATAAAGTATTGGTAGATAACTAAAGCAAAAACAACCGAGTAGTTAGTTATTTTTCTTCCGCTTTGTCGTACAAACGCATTCATTCATGTACTTTCTTCTAACTAGTATAGCTATACATAATATATATCTTCCATTGTTCATGGCTGTTTGGAGCATCGCTCGCACCCGTTTGTGTTCACCTCATCTCTATAACTATTCTCATTTACCAAGTAGTAGTTTGCAACGCTCTGTAATGTACCATAAATTCATGTAAGTATAACGGTTTTTATACCTTACGGTAGAACCTAAGTTTACATCCCCCTTCCCTCCCCTTTTTGCCTTAATTTCAGTGATCTAGTAATTACTCAAAGTTCCTAGTGTAACGTTTAATGTCCACAGAAAAACTTTCCTAGATGAACAGATATACTAACTTTTTTTTGTACATTTCTGTTGTTGTAGATAACGAAACGCACAATGCAGATTGAAGCGGATGCATGTTTAGCAATTCATTTTCCCCCTGACTTTACTCGTGTCGAATATATAAACCAACGAAAACTGTTCCTTTGTACTTTCCGTTACTGATAAACTTTATTTTTATTCGAAGCAGCATAAAAAAGAGCGACAACATTTTCACATCTGTTACTTTATTCTCTTCCTAACCCTGTCCTGATTTTTCACATCAAAATATATGAGCAGTATCCCATACGGTGCAGGACCTGGTGTTTATATGGAACATGACGGACCCGCTGGTAGTGAATCCGGAGATTGAGCTGCCCCAGTTGGACATTAGCAATAACTACACCACGGACTGTACCATCGAGTACTCGACCGGGAACTTCACCTGTCTGGCGGTGGTGTTTAACCTGCGCCGCCGTTTGGGCTACCATCTGTTCCACACGTACATTCCGTCGGCGCTGATTGTCGTCATGTCGTGGATATCGTTCTGGATCAAACCGGAGGCCATTCCGGCGCGTGTGACCCTCGGTGTAACGTCACTGCTGACGCTAGGTAATGATTAGTGAGCGGCGCGAGTCGAAAGGGTTTATGTTAATTTATACTCTGAGCTCTGATCCAACTAAAGGTACTCTTTCCGTCAGTTATTATAGTTAACGAATAAGAATAAGAAGCAATTTAATATGTCATTAAAATAGTAAAGTACCACATTCCTTTAAGTCTCAACTGATGCCATTCAAGGTGGCCTGTTGCATCGTAAAAATCGCAGTTGCATTTATCAGGCTGGCGACTACCGAGAAAAACCGGGAGAATCAGGGAATATCAAGGATTTAATTTTTCGACCAGTGAAATCAGGGAATATCTGGGAATTTAAGAAGTCATCAGGGAAAAATTTTAGAGGCTTGGGATTTTTTTACGGAGTTAGTTCTGAATTGGATTTATTAACAAGTCATTAAGTAGTGCGCGCATTTTATAAAAACCAGTGGTTAGACGAGATTTTTTTCTTCGGTTTTTTGCAATTGCTTCCGAACTATTGACGAACCGTCTAACATTGCCTGAGCAAGCTTTACTATCGCTATTGTCATATTCCAGTAATCAAAAATGGTGATTTTTTTTTTGCAACCAATTAACAGAAGACTCAAAGACTTGCTCAATAGTTTGAGTGTGTTCATAACTCAAAATATAGTGAGTCCAATTAAAGACGAAGCCACACGTTAATTTTATCAAATTTTTACCCCGAAATTTTAACCAGCAGAATTAATTGAAACTAACTTAAATGAGATTGAATCTATCATTAAAACTTTCAAAAGTATAAAAGTAGTTAAAGCTCTTGAGAAATTCTCAGAAACTGTTTTAAAATGATCATTTTGCCAAATTATGGAAAAATGCCAAAACTACTCAAATTTTAAAACCGGATAACAAGCCGAGGTTTCAAGTTGTCGACTAATCAATTTATGATGATACGAGCTAATGAATCTGAAGGTTATTCAAGTGGAGCTGCTCTTCTTTACATAGAAAAAACATTCGACAGTGTTTAGCATAAAGGTTTGATTGCGGAATTGTTAATTGCTAATATTCTACTTTTTACAGTAGAGATTTTAAAACAATTATTCAACTGATCCAACCAGAATTCCAAATCTGATTGATTTTCTTGTCAAAGCAGGTGTGTCTCGAAATAGTTAATTGATAATAATGTTCCTGTGAATTTTGGTGCCCCTAGACGTTTCGGAAATGCCTCAAGTCTTCAGAAACTTCAGTAAAATTTTCCCATAAGTAAACGGAAAACGATGAACACGGTGAGCACTTTTAAAGCACTTCTGCATTCACCACGGTCACCAAAATGAACAGGTTAAAAAGCTATAATATTTCTAGGGTACTTATTTGAGCTTAAGGACAACTTTTTTTCACTTTTGTCGTCCAGCGTAATTTTTATTTTAAATTTTATTAAACTGAACGCGTTTCTGAACAAAAAATATTTTTGTTCAAGATTCAAGTTAGCAAAAGCGAAGCTAAACTGTTTCAATTACTGGTGGGAATTTTAGCAGGAATCAGTTCAAGTCTGATCCTTTTTAGTTTATTTAGGTGGAAATACCTATGATAGTCGTAACTTGAATCGGTTTAAAATAAATTTGAATAATCAGAGAAAAAATTAGGAACATCAGGAAAAATCAGGGAATTTATTTTTGGAAATTGAGTCGCCACCCTGAATTTATTAATTTCCTATTTTGCCACTAGGATTATAATTTTCCCATATCACGCAAAACAAAATGGAGAATATATTTTTGCTGTTATGACTTTTCAGGGACCTTCTCTAAGCCCCTAAGTAAGAATTTAAATGCGAATATTTTTGACTGTTGTGAGAGTTTTATCAAAGCATTAATGAATCTTTCATCTTATTGATAAAACTTATCGGGGGTTTTTGAAGAAATTGTAGTTTTTATAGTAATTGAGTAATTGAATAAGACTTGAAGAATTCTCTATAAAACTCAATCACCAGTTAGTCGTAATATCTTTCACTGCAAAAACAACTGCTCGCACACTGATGGGCAAAGCGACGCACTTGTATGAATTGTGTGTATCTGAGTAGCTTGCAAAAAGCGCCGCGTATTTCACCTTGTAATCGGGGTCTAAACACACTTGATATCCCTTTCAAAGTACATTTAAGAAACTTCATTAAAGTTCTCGGGTACAAGTCTTTAAAACGAATTTATTTTGAAAATGCTTACATGAAATTCTCTGCAAACCATTTTGTGTTATAGAAGAAAATACAGTCTTGAAAAAAAGTATCTAGAATAAACAATAAACAAAGAATAGAAAGAATAACTTTCGCAGTTGTTATAGCCAAAAAAATTTTCTGAGCTCTGCATTTTAACGTCGACATTTCATGTTTTACAAGGACTGATTTCAAAGCAATCTGGATTTAATGAATGATAGCCAATGTTAACGCTAATAAAAGTCGTGGTTTTCAATGCTACAAATTATTCTATTATTAGACTATTTTACTTAACAAACTACGTTGAAATTCATTTTGGAGAAAGAGAAGATCGATGGGTTTTGTTTCGTAAATTTCTCTATGTATTTAATAAATAATTTCTGTTCGTTGCAAAATAAGGGACTCACTAAAAAATTTCCATGGTTTTGAGCAAATTCATGATGAGATCATATAGATCATATAGTAAGAAAAGAAAGATTTACGCTCGGTTTTAAAGGACGAGCAATGAAATTTTTTTCAAGTGCATCGTAAAACTGATATTGTTACTAGGGCCACGTGGTCATATTTTGTCGATTAGCATACTCCACTACCCTTCGATTTTGACGTAGAATTACGTATTACCACAACAAATTGAAAAACTGAAAACATCGACAGTGTCATGAAAATTGTCCACTTTCGAATGCTTGGAACTCAGTCAGTTTCCAACAGATTTACAGAAACCGATTGAAAAATTACCTATGCGTTCACCAAAATGAGGAAAATTGTCATGTTGTCTAACTATGTGCTATTGAAAAATGTAGAGCCTTGTTGAACCGGCAGAGCAGCAGCTGATGTTAGCGCAGCAAGGTTGAGCACTGAGCAGGCAATTCATTCGATCGCAGCGAACCGAACACTGCCTCATATTGAGAAAATACGTTGACATAAGACAGGGTGCCGTAATTCTACGTTAACCTTGCGGTCGTGTCTTATAAACAACTTCTTTAACTATTTTTTTGTATTTTCAAATCAGGTAATACATTTCTACAGGAAAAAAAATCTTAGAAATGTGCTAGTAATATATCTACAAAATTGAGATCTATAGGCTCAAAACATTGTTTAAAATTACGCTTTCGAAGAAAATAAATTTAATTGAAATTGTTTACAGATATGGGGCAACGAAGTACACAATAATATTGCTGATCGTATTCAAATAAGCGGAAATATCGTTTTACACATGTTATCCTGTGTATTTTTTTTAATTTATTATGTTGAAGAAACTTAATTTGAAATGTGTAGATTCTAGATTCCACTTTTCGACAGTGATATGATAAAAAAATGACAGTTCCAATTATCTTTCATCTCTGCAACTATCTTAGTTTCTGGATCAAGAAAGTGTTAGCTCTACCGACCTTCCAAAGACCCTTTACAGAATGATTGAATACTTGCAGTAGGCACATTCCGGAAATTCGGTGAGCCTCGCCTTAAAATAATATTGGAATCTTACAGCCCTTTATTATTATTTTCAGACTTTCAATTCATTTGATACATTTATATAAAAAAATTAACCCGTATTCAATAGCATGTTATATTTATTGGCTAGAACAGTGCCAAATAGTAAAATGAATGAATCTTACAATAAATACCTTCCAAAATATAACCTATGTATGTACCAAAATATTTCCTAAAATTTGATTTGATTGAAGCTAAACTTGTAATGAATTATTTGTTAAACGATTGCCTCCGCAAATGCAACACTAAAAAAATTAAACTGAAAATATTAATGATAAATTAAAAAATATAAGCAGAAAAGAAAAAAAAAAGACATTTGCAATGCGTTTGCTTCATTTACGGTACAAACAGCAGCACTGTCTGTCCATTGGACCTGCACAGAGGCTTTCATGCAAGCCTTCATGTGGGAAGCAAATGACGCTCCTTTTGATTGTCAACCTCTGTGTATGAAGTACAATTTTGGAAGTAACGAAAATATCACTTTTCACTCTCGCATGTGCACTATACTTATCTTTAGCAGCATCGTTTTAGTGTTCACCTCCACTATCACACGTGATTCCGTAGTCCCAGTTACACCACTAGAATGATTTTTTTTACTAGCCGATGCAGGATTGATTCTGCACTTTTAAAGGCACTGTTGCTGAAGTAACTTAATTTGAAATATCCCAAAAATACATTTTTCGTTACTCATAATCTTTGTTTCAAGAGTAAATGAGAATGGGTTATGTTTTCATTTAATTCTACTGCAAAATTTATTCGCTACCCTATTGTGGAAATGTCATTATTGAAAATCAGGCTTGTCATTGCTTTTCAAAGAATCACTAGCGTGTAGGAGAATATCTTTCACTGCAAAAACAACTGCTCGCACACTGGTGGCCAAAGCGGCGCACTTGCATGAATTGTGTGTATCTGAGTAGCTTGCAAAAAAAAAACCCACGGTGGAATCTAGAATATCTTTTCAGAGAGATATTAAACTGGTGTGATCTTTACATCTCATCACACTAAATAGCTACACAATAGAGCCCACTGCTGTGCAGTGTGTCTTTTAAGCATATATCAAATGAGAGGAGCATCTTGGCAGGAAAATAGAATGCGTTGCTTGCTTTGTATTTCAAAACTGAAAAAACAAAATTGGGCAAAACTTGAAGTGATGACCTTTTTGCAGACAGAGAAAATAAAGTCTGGGTAAATCTGGATCATTTATGATAAATCTGGATAATTGGATATCGAATCAGCCTATCTGGATACATATTCAAAAATTTGGATACCTGGCAACGCTGCTCAGCAGTGATCACCGCGGTGTCTTTCTGTTCATTCTCATTAGAGTGATTCACCACTCTCAAGATTCGCTAGAGAAGAATCAAGATTCGTTCAAGAAGAATCAAGAGTCGCTCAGCTGTTGTGCAAGCAGCAAGTTGATATGCGGACGGCAGAAACACAACACGAAGCAGAATGAAGAGCTTTGGTGCAAAAAATTGCTTAACGCAGCGGAGACCGCTGGGCAAGAAGTGAGCGGTGAATATTCATTCCGCTCCTTCCACAGAATAACAAGCCCGTTGAAAATTGTTTTGGGAGAATTTACACTGAAATACAGTAAAGCTAAAATTAAAAAAAAAAAAACAAATACGCATTAATATTACTTCTTTGGATATTGACGAGAAATTTCACCTCACGTTTGCAAAGCAATCAATTACGTTAAAATTGATTGTCTGTTACTACGATTGTTAATGAAAAAAGTGATGATCGCTGAGAAAAAAGAACAATCGAATTACGGGTTGAGAAAAAATGTATAAATATCCGATCCTTTATTATCTGAGCAGAGGATTTTTACTTTGACCGGTGTCAATAGTTGGGACCGGACCAAATTGAAACAGTATTTTAATTCTCTCAAAATGAAACAGATCTTCAGTGTCATCCAACTCAATTTTCAGTGAAAATAAGAGATGTCAAAAAATGTTGAAGTTATTTAATCCTAGCCAATCCATCACATCAAAACGATGAAGTCAAAAAGCATCTACATCATCGACCGCATAAACATTGCTCAAGTAACACAGCGTGTGCGGTATCATAGTAATGCTGCGAGTCAACATTAGCACTGTCAACTGGTTGGAGCTGAATGTCAGTTTCATTTTCAGTTCGCTTGTTGAAACTGAGATTCACAATTTGCAATTACAAGTGAAAATCACTTTCCTAACAGTGAAAATGTGCAAACCTGGTAGGGACAGGTTCTGATAAATCACCGGAAATTTCAATTATAATTTCCTGAAGAGGTCCTACTGATAAACCACTGGCCAGTTTCATTATAATAAGGACTTATATTTTGGAATAAGTCTTATCGCAATCCGAAAAAAATACCATAAAAAAACCTTTAACGTTGCTGTAATTGTACATGGTTTTACCATAATTTAACCATGTTTGTCATTGTGAAAACATCATTCTGACATTAATTATCATTGTCCAGAACAATAAAAAACATTGTTTTTACCATTTTTACCATGGGTTGTTATGATCTTAACAGCATTTTGTCAGGCACTTTTCCCATACATTTAGAAGTCACTGACAGTGTTTTCAATTATTGTCGGTGGTTAAAACGTTGGCAAGCTTTTAGTAAAAATACCATGTATTTCATGGCTACAATAGACAATTTTGCCCATTTACTATTCTCACCGCAAAATACATCGTAATTTTTTTTTCGGGAACCTCGTTCTTCCAGTCAATATTGTGCCATAAATACAATTCACTAAAGAGAACTTTTATACAATACTCAGATCAGTCTTTTAAATTTCCGGAGATGTTTGGAATATTCCCAATAATGCCCCATAGAGTGAATCATTTCACTCATTACTGAGATTTGCAGCGCAAGTCTAAAACTAAATTATGTACCTACCATCTGGAGGCAAACTCTTTAATATTTATACCAAAGACAGGAAGGCCGGATAGCACGCTTCGGAAAGTCTTCAGACCAACCAGTTATTATGGAAAAACTGATTGAACATTTTTGCTTCCAGAATGCTAATTTTCTCATTCATTAAGCAATTTGGCTGTTACTAATAGAAAATTTTCTCAGCTTTCAAATGAAACTTATAGAATTGTTCTGAGTGGTATAGACTCAAAGGGGTGGCTCTTGGAAGAGTGTTCAAGAAACTTTAAAGTTGAATAACTCCAAATAGATTATTGTTAGGGTATATGTGTAGAAGAGTTCTTTCATCAAATATGGTCTTCTATCAGCCCCTGAAATACTCCCAACAAGAAACCAATCACCCTGTATATTGGCAAGCAAATTCGAGAGGACTATTGAAACAAAATAAATTGTATTGGCTAAATTTATCGACATCGAAGAATTCGATAACGCCTCTCATCGTTTAATGCGAAAAGCTATGAGTACCATGCTATACTATGCATAAAAATCGGAAAATCATAGTCCAACTAAAAGGCACATACCAAAGAAAAAGAAACGACTAAAGGATGCCCTCAAGAGGAATTTTCTCACCAGTGCTTCAGTCATTAGTTGTTGCTGATCTTAACAGCCTGACTAAAATAGGGTTTGAGGTGATCGGTTTGATTCTCGTTAGTTGTTTCGCACTGAAGTGGTGCAGAATCAAGGGCTTATCTAACTGAACTCTGTAACTTTGTGGCTACGGAGTTGCCCTATTTGAACCAGTGGATGAAACTGTTAATTTGAAATCATGAAAAATGTTTTTTGCCAGACTTAAGGGGTTATATACCTTTTTATTTTTCAAAAAACCAAAAAAAAAGTTTATTGCATTATCTTCAAATACAACATCTTGAGAACATTTTCACAAATTTTCATAAAGATCTGAGCAATAGGAAGAAAGTTAGAGCGATTCGCAGCGCGCCTCCCCACGGCCGCATAAGCTAAACTTGAAACTTTACACGCGATTATCTCGGAATAGTGTTTTCCGAAAAATGACTTTGCCGTGATCCTGATCCGCGCCGCGTGATCCGCGGGAAAACTACTGAACCGATTTCCTTCATCTTTTTTTTAAATTTTCGTTATTAAATTCTCCGGTGTCCTTGAACGATCGCTTTTTGAAACATACAGTTACATTTTGCCGCAAAAAAAATTTATTGCAATTTTCAGCGCTCAAAACGTGCATTTTTTGGGAAAAACGTTCCCGTTTGCACTGAAAACAAAATACTCATAAAAGCGATCGTTTAAGGACACGGCACACTTTTAAACTATTGAAATAATATGAGTTTTTTGATTTCGGTTGACCCACCGAGTCTCTATCAGGATCACCGCAAGCCTCTGCAAAAAATAGCGTTTCGGGGAAATGGCCATTACTCCAGTAATAATTGGTATATCTCAAAATCAAACGTATTTTCGTTGTTGTTGATAAACTGTACTTTCAGAAAAATACCACTTTGATGCAATGAAAATGGTGCTATGCACTTAAAAATAAATTCAAACTTCCCTCATTTTTCTCGACCAAAAAGGTATATAACCCCTTAAGTTAAGCAAGTTAAGCAATAAGTGAAGCTTTGTGAGGTCGAACTGAATAAACTAGCCTTGGTAGAAAAACGACTAGATACTTGTTTGAAAAAATCAACACCTTTCATCAGTGCGGCTTAGTTTTCATCAGTTTTTCTTTTTTTCAAGACTGCGTATTCAATATTTGTTATTCTGCAACTTTTTTCGTATTGTATGAAATGCCAGACAAACTAGTTACAGAACTGGAGTTAGAAAAAGTAAAGAGGAAAAGTCGTCGGTATTTCATTTTTAATATTATAAATCCGAAGGATGCTGTATATATCAACGATATAGCCATGAGTCAGAATTTTGTCTCATGGATCCAAAATGTTTGTTTGAAGAAATGTCGAAAAATCAAAGTCATGCATGTAGTGACTTAATTACTCACGCTGATTGTGATCGTGTTTCAAAAACTTTTTCGATATAACATGAATAATTTTCAACCCCTGTCATAGGCTAGCTGCTCTTCTCAGGCCAAACAATAATTACATTATCAATATGAATGGGGCTATTTCAAATTGGTTCGATAAGGTTAAGTACTTGCGACTAATCTACGATAAAAAAAAACTTATTTTCAAAGAGCATACTAGCAAAATGCATCTAATACATATGTTTATATTCTCTTACGACCAAAAATTCTAAACTTTGTTTAAAAAATAATCTTTTGATTGTCTGGAAATCGTTTTTATTTCAACAGTCCTTTTTGCTGGATTGATTTGCTCAAGTTGTTGTTTAACAAGAAAGAATCTTTTTTGGGTTGATGTACTCGAATTACATAGACTTACTGGTGTTGAAACATTAGCAAACAATTATAAATTTGTAATAGTGTTTAGGGGTCACTACTTGTGACTGGTCACGCAACATAAATACTAGAAAAATTATTATAAGATTCTTGAGTGTCAAACCAGTTTTCCTAAAAAGAGCCTCTGTTTCGGGGATCAACTCAAAAATATTCTAAATCCTCTAAATTGTACATACTTTAGCACCAAAATAAAGCTCTCCCCCTCTTCATCCCACCAGCCACCCAGAACACGCAGTCGCAACAGTCGCTACCACCCGTGTCCTACGTGAAGGCCATCGACGTCTGGATGTCGTCCTGTTCGGTGTTCGTGTTTCTATCGCTGATGGAGTTCGCGGTGGTTAACAACTACATGGGACCGGTCGCGACCAAGGTGATGAAGGGCTACTCGGACGAGGACCTGTCGGAGGCGATCGACTTCAACAACAAGAATGGTTTCAACAAAACGCATCGATCGTCCGATTTGCCCCAGTACGACACGTTCTGCCACGGCCGGGAGACGGCTCTGTGCATCGATAAGTTTTCGCGCTTTTTCTTTCCGTTTTCATTTTTCATACTGAACGTCACCTACTGGACGACTTTCCTGTAGGGAGGGAGCAACGTTCTAGATAAAAGAGATCTGTCGCTTTGCAGCCTCTAGTTTAAACAGTTTAAGCCTAAGCAGCCTAAAGTGCGTCTAATAGTGTAACGGTTTAGCTTGTAATTGAACAATGTTTCATGAACGAAATAATACACTTGTTGAGCGATATTATTTAGAGAAGTAAACACTTACGGCTGGATTTTTCTTCATGTCTGTGAAAGTGAATCCACGTGGATCCGAGTAAGGGCTACGGGCCATACCACGCGTGGGTGCAGTCTAAAACAGGAAAATAAAGCGGTACTATTAAATTTATCTGGAATTTATTTTATTGCGAGAAGCGATCCTTACTTTGGCCACGTTCGCCTGTAGAAAGCGACGGAAATAAGGCGATGACACCATACGTAATGACATGATGAACTTGTTGTTGATGAGATCCGTCCGGTTTGGTAGACGTTTATCGATTGGTAATTGCTGTGAAAGGTAAAATGTTTTTGTTTAGTAAAAATTCGCCTAATCGTCATGAGCTGTGCCTCTTCGATTAACACTTGCAAGTGGATTTTTTTCTACCAGTTGAGCAAATAGTTTTGGAAGTGGTCATCTAAGTAGAATCAATCAACTATTATATTCCAAATTAACGGGACGAATTATGAGCCCACAGGGGGTTATTTGAACGAAACCCCCGAGTTCGTGATATTCCTAATTGAATCGATATTATAATTATTTTCATATTTAATGCTCACTGGGGATTAATTTTGTTTTTTTGAAAAAGTTAGCTAATTTGAAGTCATACAGTTTTTCCACACTTCCACACAAATAGTTCGACCTTGTTCTCTACACATAGCTGTTGAGCCTTTTTAGTAAAAGTGAAATAAGAAATTTTGAAATGTCGTATGATTTCTTCGCAATATGCTTCAAATCGGTTGTAAATGATTTCGATGACAACAAAACATTAATGCCGAAAATATCCCAATTCACCATGAAAATCATAGATAAAACTTAGTGACGTCTGTGTCTCAGAAGATCTATATGTTTCGGCAACAGTGATAAGCAACTAAGAAGTGAATAATATTACGAATTTCTTATCGATTCTGTTGATAAAGATAACTGAGTTAACAAATAATTAATTCACAGTCCACCAGTATCATAACGTAGAAACCGTTGAGCATAAACATTGGAAAGATGTTTGTCTCTGTTTCGAATAAAACATTACTGAAATTTCGGTTATTAACCAGAACTGCATTTTTAATAAATTTTTGTTCAAGAATAATTTATTAGCAGGGCTTATGTGAACACTTATTTTTTTTTTGTCAAAAGAATCATGACGTGAAAACTAAAAATCCAATCAAAATGATGACAGTAAGGCAAAGTTGTGGACAGGAGTAAAATTGTTGAAGAGTTTTAACTTGATATTAAAGAAGCTGGATACGAAATTACATTTGCCGGAGACAGGCGTTGTGTAAATTAAATGGGAGGAACTTTTGTTTTCGATCTTAAAATCGTCATCATTCGCTGCAAAACATCGCATCGCATGTTGGCTGCAAGAACATTATTTATTTACCAGCCTGCGTTCATTCTGCTTGTGTTTCAAAACAAACAGTCCCACTTTCATCTGCTTTTTTTGTGCTCCCAGAGATTCTAGCCCTTGTGCTGCTCCGAAAGCATTAATTCATAAAGTTCAATAGCGGTGTCGCGCGTCCCAATTCCCAAAACAAAAAACATCTTAATTAACGTTAGACGACGGTTGCACCATCATCGCTAGTTTGGAAATTAGGTTTGGGAATGAGGGGTAAACAAATTACTCGTTCGTTGTATCCGTGAACTTGACCTCATCTTCTTGAGAGTTGGTCCCAAATTGACGGTTTGTCAAGCTCGCCACGCTTACATAACTCTTTAAATTTTAAGCATCGTTACTGGTTAGTTGTTATAGTTGAGCAGTCACTTTTTTCTGGACGATAAACATTCTCATAGAGTTTTATTCATTCTAGGTGAAAAATGGTTTTCTTCTGAGCGGTTCCATTCAAAATGTACTAATATTTTTTAAAAATTGTCATTTTTGATTTAGCTGAAGCCTTGCACAGATGTTCTTATAGTACGCCTATAATCAACCAATTTATAAATTTAAAATAAAAATACGCAAAATTTGAATCAAATATGTTCGATTTGATTGGAATTTTGCATGCGAATTTTGTTTTTTCTTCCTGCATCTCTCAGGAAGTTCGGCCACATAGGTATGTAAAATGAAAATCTCAAAACGGAAAGTTCAGATACTAATGGATTTCATTCGTTCTTGCAGTAATCGAGCCCAAATGCAGACAATTGTGTTTTGATTATTCGAGCTATTGTACAACACTAAAGTCGCTTTTTACGCGGGGGATACGTGCCGCGTAAAAAAAACCGCGTAAATTCCGGAATCCGCGTAAAAAAAACCGCGTATATTCCGGAATCTATCCGGAATTTAAATATTCATGATGTTGACTTCCGGTTCCTGGAAAATAGCTAAAAATGACCAAACACTGTTAAATATGGGTATTTTCGGAACCAGGTGGATGCCCAATAGCCAGAAATCGACTCTAGATGCAATTTTGAATCCAAAGTGGCAACTTTAGATCTGGAGAACACCCATAAATGACTTTATAAGAGTATTTCCGGATTCGGGATGATGCTCATAGACTGTAAATCGACCTTAGTTGCCACTTTGAATCTTTTTAGGGCCATCACACCATAGAGTGCTCTTTTGGAGATTAGAAACAGCCAAAACGGTTTGTTTGACTAGCATAGTGTCTTTGGCAAAGTTGTAGATAAGAATTTTGTCCTTCCAAAAAAATGTGACCTCAAAAAATTGAAAAGAAACATTTTTTTCTCGATTTTTCCATGATCGGGTGGTTTAGGTAATCTTCTGTTGCTTTTATAAAAAAAAATAAATTAAGAAAAAAGCTTTTTTCAGACAAGAAATTTTTAATATTTCTTTTTCTCAAAAAAAAAAAAAATGTTTGTTGAAAAGTCGAAATTCTTATGTACAACTTTGCCGAAGACGTCACACCGATCAAACAAACCGTTTTGGCTCTAAAAATATTTGTAATCATCGATACCTTCCCGAAATAGTATTTTTATATAGCTTGTCAAAAAAGAATCGTGTTCCGAAAAATTAAACCAATAGTACAAAATGGTATCTTTTGCCTATAGAAACATGTATGCGAAGTTTCAGCCAAATAAAAAATGGTCGATTAATCTGGTTGCCCGCTTTTTCGTGAAATGGTTCCGCTATTGAAAAGTGACATGATTATTATGAACTTTCCGTGCTTGTGTGTAATATGATTTTACCCTTCCTTTTATACGCTCACTGTGCTACTATACCGAACCTCGTTTCTCCTGTCAAATATCGCCAAATTTAATTCCCTGGAAAGTTTCATTGGCCTTCTGACCTGTTTTATTATAAGAGGGATTCATTTTGTTTAGAGCGCAATTCCACTAAAACTGTCCCAGCTTTATTATTATTGGAAGAAATTTTGCATAGATGTTTTCATGGACAAAAGATGCCATTTTGGGCGATTGGTTATCTTTTTAATCATTACTCTATTTGGGAAGCTATGTGAAAATGCTGTGTAAAGAAGTTATTGATGATTATAAATTATTTTAGAGCCAAAACGCTTTGTTTGATCGGTGTGACATCTTCGGCAAAGTTGTAGATAATATTTTTTTTCTATCTGGATATACCATGGAACGGGGTGAAATTGATCAATTTTTATAACAATTTCCAAATAACTAGCTTCATGTACATTTTTCCGAAATAATATAATTTTAAAACAAGTACTGGTATGTGCTCCAGTAAACCTCTATGGCTATTGGTGAAATTTCTATCGTCTACTTCATGAAATAAATTCGATAATTCTATAAGGTACTATGAGGTAGATTGGGGTGAAATTGATCACCATTGAAATCCATACATTCTTTTGGCAATGTGCTTTTTTTCGATATGCTAAAAATAAATGATGATTTTTGTACTGAAAAATATCATTTACAGCTAGTTTGCAAACGAAAATAACGATATTTCAGGTTAAAATTTGTTTATTTTGGTTCACGAGCTGTTTTTTGTTGCTACATTTGCTCTTATTTCATCGTCGTAGCCCGATTTCAATTCGGTTTGTTGCAAAAGCTCAAAAACTAGCTCTGAAAATAAAATCATTGTGGTTTCCTGCGAATTCATCAGTATTTCTTTAATGGTATGGAATGATCATTGTTGAAAATTACATTTTTTGAGTTTTTATCAAACTTTACTCACTTCTCCAAATTCAACGTAATTAACCCTCAACTAAAATTACTTTGAGTAAATTCTTTTTTCGTTATTTAGAAACTTGTTTGATCAAAATTGATTGAGTTTTGACTGAGTCAGAAAATTTTTTGGAAAATATGAAAAATTGCATCGGACATGCAAGGGTTAACTTTGACAGGTATGTAAATCATGCAAAAGTTGCGTTTAAGGACACGTTATCATTACTCAGTGTTGTAAGAGCAATATCTTTTGATAAGTATTTTTTATCACGAATTTTCAGGTGATCAATTCCACCCCATTCCACGGTACCTCATAGATTTTTTTTCAGGAAAAAAATAAAAAAAAATTGAATATCTAAAAAGCTCATTTTTTGAAAATCCAATTTCTTCATTATACTACAAAAAATTAGTTAAACATCTGTCCGATCATGGAAAAATAAGAAACAAAAAAGTTAAAATTTTACAGAGAAACTTGAGACTTTTTACAGTGTATATATTTTTTCTACAAACAACTTTTCCGAAGAAACAAATGGTTTTATTCAGAAGGTAAGGCACCATTTGTAGGAAGAAAATTGAAGCTACCTGAATACGTTTTTCATAGAGATATTTTCATGCTGAACACAATGCTAAAGACATGAACACTGTGGAAACAACCTTTAAGGAGTTATGAGGTTTTGTCGCGCCAACGAACCAATTTGCCCCACTGTGAACTGTACCGGAAATCCTTCCCTCCTCATACGTGAATTTGCAAAAAAGTTTAATTTGCCCAAAGCCACAGTCCAGGATCGGTTGAAAAAGGTTGAGTTTTGGAAGCAAACCAAGAAGTGACAAAAATATTGGGCGCGCCGGTATTTCCATGGACAGAAAGGCTAAAAGATTTTGGAGAGGAATTCGTAAAACCGTAGGATACGTAAAACCGTAGTTTTTGATAAAGATACTTACTCACTTCAGCAGCCTAGAGCCGTGTGGCTCATGCCGTATCAAGAATTTTCCTCCATTCTACTCGGTGTTGGGCTACTCGTCGGCAATTTGCTAGACGTCTCGACACTCGCAGATCCGTTTCAACCTGATCAAGCCATCTAGCACGTTGGGACCCTCTATTCCTGATGCCGGTGGGGTCCTTGAAGAGAACCGATTTTAACTCACTGTCGTCCGGCATTCTCGCGATATGCCCGGCCCATGGCAGCCTCCCGACTTTCGTCAGGTGCACAATGGAATCTCTCCAAGTAGTGTCTGCAGCTCGCAGTTCATACGCCTATGCCACTCTCCGCTTTCGGTTTGTACTCCACCAAATATTGTCCGCAACACTTTTCGTTCAAATACGGTCAGTACGCGTATGTCCTCCGTGAGCTGCGTCACGTTTTTGAGTCCATAGAGAACTACGGGTCTGATTGGGGTTTTATACACCGTCTGTTTCGTGCGGCGGCGTATGCTCCTGGATCGAAACGCCCTGCGAAGGGCAAATTAGGCTCGTTTTCTAGCTTGAAACGTCGGAGGACCTCCTTACTTGTGTCACCAGTGATCCAAAGTATACGAACTCCTCTACCACTTCGAGTTCGTCGCCGCCCATGATCACCGTTAGATGGAGGCGAATGTTGGTTTCTTTCGAGCCTCTTCCTTTCATATACTCGGTTTTCGAAGCATTTATTTCTAGTCTAGCTCTTCGAGCTTCCACCTATAGTCTGGCGTAGATTGCTTCCGCCATCGCTGTGTTTCTCGTAATAATGTCCAGGTCGTCTGCGAAGCCTATAAGTTGCCCTTGTCTCAAACCTCTGCGCGCTTCGAAGGGATTTGAGCGTGCTCCCGACACGCACACATAACAAATCACTCGATCTAAGGTAGCTTTGATAAATGGTGTCAGTTTATCCGGAAAACCGTAGTCGTGCATCATTTGCCATAGCTGGTCTCGATCGACTGTATCATACGCTGCCTTGAAGTCCACGGAAACATTATGTGCGGGCACGTTGTACTCCAGGCATTTCTGGAGAATCTGCTGGAGAGTGAAAATTTGATGTGTGAAGCCCGCTTGGTACTGCCCTACGAATTCTTTCGCTGAAGGAGATAGGCCGCGGAGTAGAATCTGGAAGAGAACTTTGTAGGCAGCGTTGATCAGCGTTATGCCGCGGTAGTTGCTGCAATGTAGCCGATCACCCTTTTTATAGATGGGGCATACCCCATCTCCCGTTTGACCTCCAGGATATCGGGAATTGGGACACTACTGTCGTTTGTGGGCACTCCAAGCATAAATTCCCTTCCGACTCCTTCCGTTGCTCCGCTATCGAGGTGTTCATCGAAGAACTGCTTCCTCACCTCGCTCGCTTGTGATCAGGTTTTCCTCCACGTCTCTACACATATATGGACTCAGTGTGTTGCCTTTGCGGGATTGGTTAACCTTCTCAAAAACTTGCGCGTATCGTTAGCCCGCAACAGATGCTCCAGCTCTTTACGAACTCTGTCCTCTTGCTGGCGCTTCTTTCTCCTCAGAATCGTGGTTAACTCATTTTGAGCTCGTCGGTATTTGGCCGTGTTTATTTCTTGTGGCGATGCTTAGATAGTTTTTCCAAGCTCTTTTCTTTCTCTCCATCACTTGCTGGCATTTCTCGTCATTTTGTAGGCTCGACGTTATTACACCTAGTGATGCGGTTGCGGCCTCTTGCCAGCCAGCGTAACTTCCCCCATCCATCGTCGAGAGTCGAAGCACATAGCTCTTCCGTGGAAGGAAGTGGCTCCTCAAGTAAGCGCGCGTAGTTCTCTACAGCCTGCGGGTTGGTCAACTGCCGGATGTTTGGCCGGGAGGACGGTTCTGACGTGTGTGAAATACCGTGGATAGTTTTGAGCGCATATGTACTGCTACTAGGTGGTGGTCTGAGTCGATATCCGCACCCCGGAGGGAGCTTATCTTTGTAATGTTTGAGAAATATCTGCCATCAATGAGAACTCAGTCAATTTGATTTGTTGTTCGGTGGTCAGGTGATCTCAGGTGGCTTTGTGGATATCTTCGCGTGGAAAAAAGGTGCTTTTGATCACTAGGCCTCGAGAAACTGCGAAGTTGATGCAACGTTGGTCGTTGTCGTTCGTGTCGGTGTGTAGGCTGTGAGGCCCTATAACCGGTCTATACATCGCTTCCCAACCAACCTGGGCGTTCAATCCCCGATGACGAACTTGATGTCCCGTGACGAGCAGCCGTCGTATGTTGCCGTAGAACAACTCCTTCTCGTCAGGCAGTGCAAGTTGATGATGCTGTAATTGAAGAAACGACCTTTAATCCACAACAGACACATCCTCTCGTTGATCGCCTTCCAATTGATCACGCGATCTTGCATTCTGCCCATAACACAAAAACCCACTCCCAGCTCGTTGGTTGCTCCACCGCACTGGTAGAACTGAGCCTTGCCTCCACGGCCTCTCCACACTTTCTCACCTTTGCGACAGATCTCCTGCAAAGCCACGATACCGAACTTGCGGGGTTCTATACTACTTCAAGCCAACTTACTACAGTAAGGTCCTTTTTACAAGGTTTTTTTACGCGATTTGCTTTTCTTAACTACTCAAAAAACGGTACAAGATATCGACCTCATTTCAATTACGTTTTCCGTTTCAGGCCACTAGGTACCATATATTGGTTAAAAAAAAAAACACAATTTTTGGTGTAAATACTGAAAATTTAAACTATTGAATTCTGGTCTCTAGATTGACCACTATCAGATTCAAATGAGTTTCAAACATTTTAAAACGGTTTTCTACGTTATATTCGCAACTCGAAAAAGTCTTTTTTACCTCGTGTAAAAAAGACATTACTGTACTTATTAGTTATGGAAGAAATCATATGTCAATCAACATACACAGGGTATTGTAATGTTTACATCGAAAAAGTATGTCCCTTTTCTCACAGTGCAGATGTTAACTTCAAAATGATTGCTTTGGCTTGGCGACTCGTAAATTTGATGACCGTAAGATCGTAAAATATACATGGCTTGCGAGAATGGTGGGAAAAACCTAATTAAAACAAGAAGACAACTTTGTCTACTTTGTGCAGCTGATGATAGCCAACAGTGTCGTTGCATTGCGAGTGTGTCTTATCGTCAAATACTTGGCTTTTTTGTTGTCACAACATATGACTAATCAGCAAAGCACAAAATTTGCATCTGCGGTGCTGGATTCACACTTTCTTGGGGTTTCCCTCCTTTTTAAAGTTGATTCTTTTTACATTTGAATTACTCATTGATTTCGGAATGCTTGTTCCACGTATCAGCCGAATTTTGGCTGACTAATGCTGGAAACTACTAGCCTTACTTGTAGTTTTTGTTTTGGTTTGGATAAAAATAGCGCCAGTCTGGTTTGGCTGTTTGACTATAATTTACAAGGAGACTGCCAGCTATTTCAAATATCGGCTAAACAAAATTTCCTTTGCGTTGCCGTTTGTCGCTAATAAAATACGCAGGATATGACGGGTCGCATGCGGCAGAGCGGTGGAGTTTGTAAGTATTGATTGGAGGGAGAAACATCGGTTTATTTGTAATATGATTCTAGAGAAAGCGTTCACGAAGTTATTGACGTTTTTTTGCGACATCGGTTTAGATAGCGTTTTGTTTGAATGAAACGCTGCGATCGGCTGACAGGCTGAAATGGAGAGTGGGATTGTCATATCACAGTCAGAATTAGCTCTGCTGATAGATTAGATTTTCGATTGCTGGAGGGATTCGTGTTTACCTTTTGAGCACTTCAGTGTCAGGCACAGTTAGCAAACTGGCCGTGATGAGGGTTTGAAGCAAATGGCTGAAAAATCCATTTTTAAAAATGGATTTATTATTTTATATCAACAAAAGAAATCTAATGCATGGTTGTGGTGTCAATACAACGAAAGAAATAATTAGCATAAGATGCTCTACTTACACGTAAAATGACACCGAAAATAAACGTTTCTTTTTTGGACTTACAAAGCGTTTTTCAGCGATTCTGAGCTCAATTTGGGATCAAATTCTTTTTCTCCTTTTTTCAGAATGTTGCAGAAAGTTTATCGTACCTCAGAATCTGTTGGCATGAGCATAATAATTTATGCATGCTATGAAGGTAGAATTGAGAGGCTAAAAATGAATTTAATCGGAAGAAAAAAAAAAACTCTTTCTCCACGGTAATCTTACTCTAAATTAAAAAACCGGGAACTTCTACGAACTTCACTAACGTCGAAAGGGAAACTGAGCGCTAGATGATATAATTATTATGATATCGGAATGAAAAATAGAAAAATATTGCTAAAATCGAGCCTCAACGGTCTTATATATGAAACCAAATATTATTATTATTTAGAAAAAATTCTTTAAAACTACTAATGATATCGATTGATATATGGCATAATCAATTTAGAATTCTGGTATTTTAAAATTACACTAAACCCAAGAGGCGCGATTTATTACTAGTATTTTCTTCTACTGATTTTTTGAAAAAGTATAAAAAGTCTGTTTCATGACTAATCGCTTCATCTCTTCAATGCAATGGTATAGCAAACGGTCTAAATTTTACTAGTATGACCAAATCAGGTGTTACAGCCAAAGCCGGCGTTTCTGCCCTACACAAACAAGAAATCGTTCATTGCGTAACAAGTATACAATATCCAAAACAGTTCTAAATTAATATTCGTGAGTTCCATTACATCACTGTACTTTTCCATGACCAACGCTCATAAATGAGTAATACCCCCAATAAATATTCCAATGTATCTCCACTGCTAAGTACAACTGCACAGCAATAAAACCGCACCTACTGTTTATATTCACTGTGTACATACTAGAACACTTTTCTTTTGAACTAAAATTGCGTAGTATTTTGCATTCTTCAGCAAAAAATGCACACCCTCAAAATTCGGTCATCGTGACCGGAAAACCGCACCACCTTATCACCCCCCTAATAACAGGGCAAATTACAACATATTTCTGTCGCAATGGTTTCACTTTCACTTTCCTCCACACTAACCTTTCTTCCTTCTTTCGGTTCTAGTATCAGACCCGGCTGCTGCTGGAAAGCTTTGGGACGCGAAAGTTAACCTCCTTACGGCACGGTATCGAGGATGCAGACTAATCAGCCGGTTCGCGCTGCCGGTGCCCAATCGGCAGAAATCCGTTGAAGTGTGCAGATAACGAACCCCAGGAAACGCACGTAGACACTTTTCGACCGAGCGCGATATGTAAACTTGAAAAATTCACACTTTTAATATTGTGGTGTTTCTGGCTTTTTTTAGGCGAATGTTTATCGGTGTTTGCAAGCGATTGGCGTAAGCGCGAATCCGATAAAAAAAAAATACCCACGAATCTAGTGATTTATTATCAGATACGGGTTATGTGCGCCGGCAGTAATCGGAACGTACTTTCGTTTGAACTGGTTAATTGCAAATAAATATTATTACCCCGAAGGTCGATAGGAGAGAGCTCCCAACTATAGGCGTCCAGCTGTGCGATCGCTTACCCAACGAATGTCGACGCCTGGTGGTTTGCTGTTTTGGGGAGGTTCTCAAGTAACGCGGCTGCTGGTCGATGCCGGTCGGATGCGTTCATCAGCAAGGATGGTAAATATACAGTAGTGACTATGTACTGCTTAGGAAGGGTGGTATCAACCGGGGGGCGTGCGAAGAAGTGGAGATAAATTAAAAACTTTTGAGAAAAAATGACTTCTAGTTTCAAAAGGACTTTTTTGTATAGAAACTCGCTTATTTAAAAAAAATCGTTTATAGAGCGTTTCCATGTCGAAATACTTAAAGTTAAACATCGAATTTGGCTAAGCTAAGTAGTTATGATTATTGGGTCCATCCAGGACTTTTTTTCAATTTTTTTGGAATGATATCAAGTTTCATCCGGAAATTGTATTGAAGAAAAAATTTATTCCTTTTTTTTATTTTTCTTCTAGTTTTCCCAAATTAAGTTCGAAATAACTTGAAAACGTGTGCGTTTGCGAACTTAATTATTATTAGAGTATCGTCTCTAAATAACTATTTCCATTTATTTGAATCATTGGAAAACCAAATAGGGTAAGGAACGGCAGAAATATCATTTGAAACAAATCGACCTTTATTGCAGCCTTTCAGGAGCTACTGCGGGTGCTGCAAAAAAAAAACGCCTTCAAAGCAGATGGAAACTGCTTAAAATAGGTCCGGGGTGATTGGAATAGTGTCCCTCGGTTGGTAACTTTAATTGATTATTGTTAAAGTTTGCTAACTTAGTTTTACAATCTAAAAACAAGTTCTGACAGAGAAAACGATAAAGAACAGATTAATATACAGTAAAGTTATTTTTTACACGATTTTACGTACCGTGCAAAAAAACAGTGTAAAAAAACCGCGTTATTTCGAAAAACGTCGTTAAAAAGAACCGTGTAAAATAAAACCGTGTAAAAATAAAACTGTGTAAAAAACAGCCTACTATAGTCTGTTACCATTACTGTTACTCACTGTAACAATTTTACGCGAAGACGAAAAATCTTTCCCTTCATAAAAATACTATAACACATGATATTCTTCATAGAATATTTACAGCTAACCCATCATTAGAGAGGGGATGGAAAAGATATTCAGTTGAAAATCGTCAGGTGATTGTGACGCTGTTAACTTTCGCGTCACAATCGCTTGACGGTTTTCACCTGAATATCTTTTCCATCCCCTCTCTAATGATGGGTTAGCTGGAAATATTCTATGAAGAATATAACGTGGTACAGCATTTTCAGTAAGGTAAGATTTAACGAAAAACCAAACGATCGAGACGAACATGTTTTGGTATTTTTAATATTATTTTTGTTCTAGACAACATATATCTCCAATTTTACAATATTTCATGTAAAAAAGCACGATTTTTTGAATGGGATAATGAAATTTGAGGCAGGTGGGTGGGCACCTATTCAAAAATCAATTTTTCTGAAAGAAAACAATATGGCGACCAAATCCAATATGGCGACCATCCACTTTGATACTCGCAAAAGAAGGCCCCATCTTTTCCCTTTCTAATGATGTATTGGTTTAGGTAACTTCATAGAGAAATTCAAGAGTTAAATCACTTTAGATGAGCCAAGTTTTGAAGAAAAACGAAAAATTTAAAAAAAGTATTGATTTCCAGTAAACGGGGGATCCATCAATTTGCTCAACCAAGTGCAGTTTCTTTACTTGTTGGCTTCCAAAAAAACATAACTTGAATCGTTTTAAATACCGTCATCTAAACAGTTGGCCGGTCTCAGCGGGAGTAGTTGCTCACATATAAAAATGCAGTCCTGTCTTTCTGATCCTTACAGACTTGGAAACTGCTGAACTGACCGACATCAAAATTTGGATATAGGGGTTTTTAGGGCAGGGAAAGGTTCTTATGATGGTTTGAATTCTCTCCCTCCTCTGAAAGGGAGCAGGTCCTGTATAAATGAAACACAAATTTCTGCATAACTCAAAAACTAATCCAGCAGATGAAACCAAATTTAACATGTGATCGTTTTCAGAAGCAAGAAAAATTTCTGTGATAAATTGACACTCCTTCCTCCTCGTTAAGAGAGGGCTCTCATACAAATGAAACACAAGTTTCTGCATAACTCGAGAACTAATCAAGCAACTGGAACCAAATTTGGCATGTGCATGTTTTTAAGGGTAATCAATTTTTACATGGTGGTTCGACACCCCTTCCTTTTCTGGAACGGAGTGCTCCTACATAAATCAAACACTAATAACTGTATGATTCGGGAACTAATCAAGCAAATGAAACAAAATGTGACATGTGGAAGTCTTTGAGGGCAATAAATGTTCCTTTGACGGTTTGACAGACCCTCCCCCCCGTTTGTTTGAACAGGGAAGGGAGGGGCATGATCGGGATGATGCACAGCAGCCAAATATCGACTTTAGACACCCTTTTTTAATCAAAGATGGATCTTTTTTTGAAAAACAGCCGAAAATGGCCGAATACTACCCAATATCGGCCCAGACGCCAGAAATGGATGCCATTTTGAAATCCAAGATGGTGACTTCAGGTTTCTGAAAAACAGCCGAAAGTGTCCAGCCCAACATGGATATTTCTGGAATCGCACTTATCATTTTGAATTCTAAGATGGCGACTCCGGTTTCTAGAAAACATCCCAAAACTATCGACTTTCAGCTCATTTGGATATTTTTGGAACCAGAATGATGCTTAGAAGTTAAAGTCGCCCACATACACCATTTTGCGATCTTAAATGGCGACTTCCGGTATCGTAAAATGGTCAAATACCAATGCATTTGCAGACTATAAACAACATTCTGTTTCCAAAGCTGCAAAAACGTGATCGAAATTAGTTTGACCCAAAAAAATTTGAAATTAGAGCCAGAGTGTCTTCAGCAAAGTTGTTCCATCAACTACTTTCCATGTTATGAAAATTGCAATTTTGTGATTAATCCACTCAACAGTGAGAAACGGATTTTACATTTCTCATTTTGGAATATAAAAATCCACTTTGTTCGCAAAGTTATAGCCAATGATGGTGATCGGCGATAAAATCGGCGATAAACATTCGAACTTTTTCAGCGTGTGAGTCAACTTCGTCTCTCAGTCGGTTCTAACATTTATCGTACGATTAGCCAGGTCGGGTGAACCAATTCGGAGATTCGCTGAGATAATTCATTCTCTCTCATAGGTGGAATTTCCAATAGCTCTACAAACCGACGATTCACTCTTCGCTGATAGAATACAAGTGTCAAAACAAAAGGGAAGAATCGCGAGACGATAATTATCGTAAAAGAGAAGCGATTGCGATCGCTTGAACAATTATCCCCCTTTCTTTCCGAGTCGCAAGTGTTGACAGTAAAATAGGATTTTCATCGTTTAACAAAATGTTGCCTGCTGTTGTCATTGTCAACTCAATGTACTTTTGTTCGTCGGTTTTGTTTGCATCGGAGGTTTGTTCGCTGATGTATGTTGGCCGATATCAAAGTTTTTCTTAAACAAGCAAAAAACCTGCACAAATTTTGGAAAAAAATCCGCAAATATAAATAGATTCGAAAAAAGCTTACAAGCTATGCACAAAGTAACAACAAATATTTGCCATTTGAAAAAAACAAAATCGGCAACGGACTCTAGAAATCTGCATTTCACAGACAATTCTGCAAATCTGGTATCCCTGTTTTGTGCTGCCTTTTAGTTGGTCTAACGCTTGCAGTTTTTTCTCTCTCTGAGTTTTTGGTTTTGGTTTGCTATACAATTTTACGATTATCGGGACACTCTCACTCACAAGGTAATTCAAACCAATAATTTTCGTTCCACGGCCCGATCGGATTGGGAGGCGATAATGAATTACCTATTGAAACCGATGAGAGAATCGAGAAAGCATATGAACAAGCGACGATAAACTCGCATACAGTTAACAGGCTATAAAGTTCAAGGAGTATTCTTTCGGCAGTTTATTTGTCACACAAGTTCTCTTCTCGAGAGACGATACAAAACATCGCGTATTATGCGTGATCAGAATCCAATAGGATTCTCTCATGATAATTCTTTGATACGATTTTAACCATCCTTGGTTATAGCATATTTTAAAAGAAACAACTTTGTTGAAGACATCTTACTCCGATCTATCTATTTAAATGGACTTCTGTGGAGTTTACTACAGATCACCCTTAAAAATCAATTGTATTCAATATAATATTGTTTGTTATATCAAAACAAGCAATTTCTTCGAAGGAAGTTGATTTTTATCTCACATATTTCTTTGATTATTGATAGTTTTTACCTAAATAATGCACTAATTTACACTTATTACTTTTTACCCAAAAAAATTGTTTCTGGAGCCAAAGTGCCTTCAGCAAAGTTGTTTTGTTAATTATTCTTCATTTAATGAAAGCTAGAATTTTGTGATTAATCTACTTAAAAGTGAGAAACGAATTTTATTTTGCACATTTTTGCATATGAAAATCCACTTTGCTGGGTAAAGTTGTAGCACATTTTCTAAGAAACAACTTTGTCGAAGACACCATACTTCGATCTGCCAATTAAAATGATGTATTATATGTATTCATATGTATTTGTATATTTTATTTAAATATTTTATGCTATCTGTCGGCTTAAACCGGTTTCAAAATGTAGAATTCAATACATTTTTGATGTCTACCCTAGATAAACCATACACACCTGTGCGTGGCCCCAACCACAATTTTATTGTTTGCTGGCTAAACTACAAAAATGAAAACTTCGTGTTTCTTTTAAGTACACATTTGGGCGTGGCCCTAACAGCTTTCGTATGGTAAGTTGGTTTGAATCGGATCCACATTGTGTATAATTTTTTGCATCTTACTGAAATATACCATACATACCTGAGTGAATTTGTGATAAAAAAAACGCTCGTAGAGCTTGTGATTTGTCGTAATCTTCACTGATTGTGTTTAGATAGGGTGGTGAAAATTTTTTCAAAATAAAATTCCCTGATTGTCCCAGACATATAGCATCAATTTTCCAGATATTTTCTAGCAACTCTGAAATCTCAGTGAAGAAAAACTTTTCGATCAGATATGAAACCGAACGGTAGCGTTCCCGAATCACCCTTTTATGCTAAAAAAATCAGTGTTTGCGCTAAAGAGGCGTTGAAAAAGAATCCCATGTCGGTTAATGAATTTTCCCTGATCCTTCTATTAGTTTACCCTGATTTCTACTATTACTGCATTTCCTACTATTTAAAGAGTGTTTTTCAGTCTAAAAAATGAATTTAAAATAAATTGGGTTTTGAGCGATTTTTACTGCGTACAAACAATCAGTTCAAGCAGATATAAAACAACAAGCTGCGATACGTGAATTTTTTTTATTTTGTTCCAAGATTAGATCTTAAGAGCCTGTTCGCGGAGACCGCAACTAGGTCTTGTTTCGAGGTTCTCCGATCGGATTGAAACTTCCAGGGTTTGTTCATCTATATGACAGAACAATGTTTAGCATAATGTCAGATTTTTTGAGAAGGGGTAAGTGGGGTAAAAAAAATACGTCAAAATTTGATGTCCAAAAATTTCTAAAAACGTAAAATTGTTATAACTTTGTGAAAACTGAATCGATTTTCAAGAAAATTGGCATGTTCATTCTACTCTATAAAGGGAACAAAATGAGGGCTATTGGAAGTTGCTATTGAGAATATATGATGAGATATTCGCATTTTTCTGAAAAAAGAAGGTGATTCTCACAGCAGTTTTTCTCTTACCAACAGATCTAGGATCAAAATCCAAATAAAACGTTTTGTAGTGCAACTCAAGAGCTTTCATTAGATATATTCAAAAAATGCGCCGTTATAAAGATGCCTGAGAAAATCCATTTTTTCTATAACATGTTATTGACCATAATTTCGAACCCATTGGGCGAGAGGCGAAACTCCGTTTTGTGTCATTGTTCTTCATGCACTAATACTCTAATGAATAGTTTGCGGAAATTGAGGTTTTTGGAAAGGGGTTAGTGGAGTAAACAGGCTCTTCAAAATCTTGTATTCAGAAACTGCTAAAACCGTAAAATCGGCTTACACCCGAAGTTACACGATGAAATGAGAGGTTAGTTTTGGAGCTAACAGAAGTAGAATGAATGCCAACAAAGCCCTGCGATACTTTTTGTTGAACTTTTTTTTTAGTATGTCCTTTGAATAATTTAATAACCAAGGGGTCGAATGTAGTATGAAATCAAATAAACTCTATATTTCATTATCTTTATTTTAATTCTGAATTATCATCATCAAACCACTCATCGAACATTTTAGTGATTGCACTCAATGCATTTTCAAAGAATGCAGTTTTTCCTGTGGCTCTGGTATAAGCAAAACAAACCTTATAGAAATCAATGTTTGAGAATTGATTGATTTTATTATTAACAACCAATATTCATGACGCTCCCGTACGTTTATCAATGCTTATTCTTTACTAACTTGAATTAGCTCAAGCTTAAAAAAAGCAAAGCTTTGGTGCTACATTCCGATACAGAGCTCAACCTTCTGTTTATTATATACAGACTGTCGTGTTAGCTCAAGCTTATTTTGCCTATATAACGTAGAAAAGTGGGCGAATAACGATTTTATCCGTTTTACCGATAAATACATTTCCGGTTTGAATTGTCTAATTCCTGCAGAAGGGTGTATTTTTAACCTCATTCCTTTATGAGCATCTTTCGGTGGAACTTTTTTCCTTATGGTAATTCAATTCTTTGATGTGCCCTACATTAAAAAAGGCTCAACAGAAAGTATCGCGTGGTTTTGTTGATACTTGTTCATTCATTTTGTTGGCTCCAAAAATAACCTCTCATTCCATCGAGTAACTTCGAATGTAAGCCGAGAGTAATCATTTTACGATTTGAGCAGTTTCTAAATATAAGATTTTGAAGAGCCTGTTTACCCCACTAACCCCTTTTCCAAAAATCTAAAATTCTGCAAACTATTGCATTAGTGCATAAACAAACATAACCTGAAAATTATAGCTCAATGGAAGAATAATGACACAAAACGGAGTTTCTCTTCACGCACAATGGGTTCGAAATTATGGTCAATAACATGTTAAAGAAAAAATGGATTTTCTCAGGCATCTTTATAACGGCGCATTTTTTGAATATATATAATGAAAGCTCTTGAGTTGCACTACAAAACGTTTTATTTGGATTTTGATCCTAGATCTGTTGGTAAGAGAAAAACTGCTGTGAGAATCACCTTCATTTTTAGAAAAATGCGAATATCTCATCACGTATTCTCGATAGCAACTTCCAATAACCCTCATTTTGTTCCTTTTATAGAGTAGAATAAACATGCCAATTTTCATGAAAGTCGATTCCGTTTTCACAAAGTTATAACAATTTTACGTTTTTAGCAGTTTTTGGACATCAATTTTTGACATGCTTTTTTACCCCACTTAGCCCTTTTCAAAAAATCTGATATTATGCAAAACATTGTTTTATTATATGGATAAACAAACCCTGAAAGTTTCAGTCCGATCGGAGAACCTCGATACAACCTCCCTTGTGAAGGTGGTTGCGGTTCTCGCGAACTGGCTCTTAAGATAAAAACCTAAATTAATCCACCTAGCGGTCAGACCCAGCCTTTCTCATTCAAACTTATTATTCATGAAAATAGATTTACAAGAACGCTTCAATCCAATAAATGTATATTCACTCTTAAGGTTCTAAAAAATTGATGTTGTAATCTATACATATAGAAATGCAGTCCGGTCTGTCTGTCTGTCTGATCCATATAGGCTCGAAAACTACCGAACCGATCGGCGTGAAAATTTGTATGTAGGGGTTTTTGGTGCCGATAAAGGTTCCAATGATAGTTTGAGACCCCTCCTTCTTCTGGAAGGGAGGGGTCCCATACAAATGAAACACAAATTTCTGCCCATCTCGAAAACAAATCAACTAAATGGAACCAAATTTGGCAGGTAAATGTTTTTAGTGGTAAAAAATATGTTCATAATGTTTTGACACCCCTACTTCTTTTGGAAGGGAGGACTGTCATACAATGAAACACAGATTTCTGCACATCCTGAGAACTAACCAACTGAATGGAACCAAATTTGGCAGGTGAATATTTTTAGAGGTAACAAATATGTGCATAATGTCTTGACACCCCTCCCTTTTCTATGAGGGAGAGGTCCCATACAAATGAAACACAATTTTCGCACAGCTCTAGAACCAATCAAGAAAATACAACCAAATTTGGTATGAGAATGTTTTGAGAGGTAACAAATATGTCCATAATGGTTCGACGCCCCTCCCTCTTCTGGAAGCACATGTTTCTGCACAAATTTCTGCACATCTCGCGAACTAATCAACTAAATGGAGCCATATTTGGTGATTGAAAGTTTTCAGTGGTAACCAATATGTTCCATAATTGACCTCAGGCAACATTTTGGATTGTAAGATGGCAACATACGGTTTCTGGAAAACAGCCAAAAATGGCCGATTTCCACCCAATGTAATAATATCCGGATCTAGAATAATACACAGGAGCTCAAATCGACCACAGATACCATTTTGAATTCTACGATGGCGACTTCCGGTTTCTGAAAAACAGCTGAAAATGGCCAAATACCACCCAATATGAGTATCTCCGGAGCCAGAATGTTGCAAGAAGCTAAAAATTGACTTCAGACACCACTATAAATTGTAGGATGGCAACTTCTGGTTTCTGGAAAACAGCCAAAAATGGCCGATTTCCGCCTAACATGAGTATCTCCGGAACTAGAATTTTGGATTCTAGGTTGGCGATTTCCGGTTCCTGGGAAACAGCCGAAAATGATCGAATTACACCCAATATGGGTGTTTCTTCAATCAGAATGACACTCAGAGGCCAGAAATTATCTTAAATACCATTTTGAAATCCAAGACGGCGACTTCCGGTTTGTGAAAAACAGCCTAAAATAACCAATCAGGCACCATTTTGAATTGTTTAAAGGTAACTCCTAGGAAACAGTCGAAAATAACCGAATAATACTCAATATGGATATCGAGGTGATGCATAGAAACCAAACATTGACCCTGGACACTATTTCGAACTTAAAGACGACCACTTTTAGTTTCTGGAAAACAACCAAAATATCTTAATACCTGTGTCAGACTGATGCCAGAAAATCTGCTGAAAATGACCGAATACCACCCAATTTGAACATATTCAGAATTAAGGCGATGTACAGAAGCCAAAAGTCGAGGATGTTGTCATTTCGATAAAACCAGTCATTTCAAACGATTTGTTATTTGACTTTGATCATATCCTATGGCCGATTCTCCGTGCATTTGCAGACTTTAAACACATCGCAAGGAATCAACGAATTTGGAACGTTCAAATAGTACAAAACCACATTTAAATTATGTGGAGACCACATATGTCAATCAAAGCAGGTATAGTTTTAAATAGCTTTTGAATTTCTTCTCTTTCCATAACTTTTGAGCCACATATCAAATTGTTATGAAGTTTGTTATTTGTAAGTTAGAGAGACGACTCATTCGTATGACACTAGTTATGTTCAAATAAGTCATGTAATCTTTGAAATAATAGACTTTCGTTGTTTTATTAACAATTTAATACATAACGGTGGCTTAAGCTCAATTATAATCAAATGAAATGGGAACGTATAGGGCAGCCAAACTTTGAAACCACGTGTTCAATTCATCAGTTAACCCTTAACTAGCTCGCTCATCTGATAATAATATTGATCAAATCGGTTGTGTAGTTTCTAAGATAATGAAGTTTCGTGATTTTTTCATTTTGGTACTTTACAGACGAAGTTACAGTCCGATTACAGTAAAATTCATTAGGGTGTTACGAGGCAGCTAGACTTATTAGTTGACACTAATTTTGTGGAAATCGGGTTAGCCATCTCTGAGAAAAGTGAGTGAGTTCAAGTAGTCTTCGAAATATGTTCTTTTTCAAAGCTGGATTTCACATTTTTAAACATAACAGACAAAGTAATAGTCTGATTGCAAAACAAATCAATAGGGTCTTATTGGGCAACTAGACCTTCCATTTGACACTGATTTTATGAAAATCGGTTCAGCCATCTCTGAGAAACATGAGTGAGATTAAGTAGTCTTCAAAACACGTTTTTTGTCATAACTTTTGAACCACGAGTTCAATCTTTATGAAATTCAAAAGTTAGGAGTATTTTAGGTAGCCCGTTCATTTGAAATCAATTTTGTTCAAATCGGTTGTGTAGTTTTCGAGATAATGATGTTTCATTATTTTTACATTTTGATACATAACCTCTAAACTAAAAATCCGATTACAATGAAATTTAATAGGGTCTTATGGGACAACGAGACTTTTCATTTGCAATTAATTTCACGAAAATCGGTCCAGCCATCTCTGAGAAAAGTGAGTGAGAATAAAAATCTGCACATACACACACACATACACACACATACATACACACACACACACATACAGAAAATGCTCAGCTCGTCGAGCTGAGTTGTTTCTGACTCTGACTCGGAGAACTTTTATGCTTTCGGTTTTGCAAGTGATTGCTATACCTTTCTAGGAGAAAGGCAAAAATATCATCAATTGCCAACATAAACTGTTTACGTGAAATGTAAATACCCCTCAAATTGTTTCTTATATTGAAAAACTCATTTAAGTCATTTTTTTTTGTTCATCTATAATTTATTTGACACGGCACAAATACAATTTAATGTTTAACGGCGCCAATTATATCTGGTAGCTTACTTTCTAAAGTATCTTAATAACTAAAAGCAAATTTTTTATCCTCGCTGCCGACTCCGGGGTCTGAACGTGTTCTTGTCGTTTGGTTGGATGTAGGCGGAAGGGAATAGGATTAAACTGGGGCGTATATGGATTTCAGGAAAACGTATATAAGGGACATGTAGGATAGGTCACGGCTCGCCAAGACATCACGAACAGGAACAGCCGGCTGCCTACTTTCGGCCTGCAGGGAAGCTATTAATTTAGACCTGGCGTCACGGTGTACAGGGCATGACCAAACCACATGCTCTATGTCGTGATATCCCTCACCACAGGCACAGATACCACTTTCCCCGAACCCAACACGACGGAGATGCGCGTCAAATCTATAGTGATTGGACATAAGCCGGGACATCACGCAAATGAAATCCCGACTTACATCCAACCCCTTGAACCACGGGTTCGTCGACACCTTGGGGATTATGGAATGTAACCACCTTCCCAGTTCCCCTCTGGTCCAAGCATTTTGCCAACTGATGATCGTATTCTGACGTACAAATGAAAAAAATTCATTAAAGGCAATTGGTCTTTCATAAATTCCACCGTTTGTTGCGCCCACCTTAGCCAAAGAGTCCGCTTTCTCATTGCCCGGTATCGAGCAGTGAGAAGGGACCCACGCTAAGGTAATCTGATACGATTTTTCGGATAAAGCACTCAGATGTTCCCGTATTTTCCCCAGGAAATACGGAGAGTGCTTAACATCTTTCATCGATCGGAGAGCCTCAATGGAACTGAGACTGTCCGTAAAGATGAAATAATGGTCCGTGGGCATTTTTTCGATAATTCCTAGGGTGTACTGAATTGCAGCCAATTCTGCGACGTAAACAGAAGCAGGATTATCAAGCTTATGGGAGACGGTTAGATTGTTATTGAAAATACCGAAGCCAGTGGACCCATCAAGAAGTGATCCGTCAGTGTAGAACATATTGTCGCAGTTGATGTTTCGATATTTATTGGAAAAAATTTTGGGGATCTGCTGCACGCGTAAACGATCCGGGATTCCACGAGTTTCTTCTATCATGGATGTATCGAAAAACACAGTAGAATCAAGAGTATTTGATAAGTCGACACGATTTGGAATATTCGAAGAAGGGTTAATATTTTGGGACATGTGATTGAAATACAATGTCATAAAACGGGTTTGAGAATTAAGTTCGATTAACCTTTCAAAATTTTCAATCACAGGACGGTTCAAGACCTCACATTTGATAAGAATGCGAGAAGACAGGCTCCAGAAGCGGTTTTTCAATGGTAGTACTCCAGCTAAGACCTCCAAACTCATCGTATGGGTCGACTGCATGCAACCCAAGGCGATACGCAAACAACGATATTGTATTCGCTCCAGTTTGATCAAATGTGTGTTTGCTGCGGAGCGGAAGCAGAAACACCCGTACTCAATAACAGACAGTATCGTTGTTTGGTAAAGCCTTATAAGGTATGCTGGGTGGGCACCCCACCATTGTCCGGTTATTGTACGAAGAAAATTCACTCTTTGTTGACATTTTTTCATCAGATACCTCACGTGACAACCCCAGGTGCTTTTAGAGTCGAACCAGACACCAAGATATTTGTGTGCCAAAACCTGAGAAATCGTTTTACCCATTAATTGTGTTTGAAGCTGAGCAGGTTCATGCTTCCTAGAAAAAACTACTATCTCAGTCTTCTCCGGAGAGAAGTCGATACCTAGCTGTAAAGCCCAAGCAGACAAATTGTCCAAGGTATCTTGCAATGGTCCTTGCAAATCGGCAGCTTTGGCTCCTGTAACAGAGATTACACTGTCGTCTGCAAGTTGTCTTATCGTGCATGAATTTGCCAGACATTCGTCGATGTCATTCACATAAAAGTTGTAAAGAAGGGGGCTTAAACATGAGCCCTGGGGAAGACCCATGTAGCTAATGCGAAAAGTTGCCAAATCGCCGTGCGTAAAATGCATGTGCTTTTCGGACAGCAAATTGTGCAAAAAATTGTTCAAAATTGGAGAAAATCCTTGTCGGTGAAGTTTACCCGAAAGAATGTCAATATCTGTTGAAAGCAACGCAAGACAATCATTCGTCCCTTTGGCACGGCGGAAGCCAAATTGAGTATCTGATAGTAGACCATTTGATTCGACCCAATGGTCTAAGCGACGGAGTATCATTTTTTCCATCAATTTCCGGATACAGGATAGCATTGCAATCGGCCTATAAGAGTTGTGATCAGAAGCTGGTTTCCCTGGTTTTTGGATGGCGATCACCTTCACTTGCCTCCAATCCTGCGGTACAATGTTTTGCTCCAGGAACTTATTAAACAAGTTCAACAAGCGCCTCTTGGCATTGCCGGGTAGATTCTTCAACAAGTTGAATTTGATTCTATCTAACCCAGGCGCGTTATTGTTACAGGACAGGAGGGCAACTGAAAATTCTGCCATCGTAAAAGGTGATTCTATCGCGTCGTGGCCCGGAGACGCATCGCGAACAATGTTTTGCTCAGGAACAGAGTCCGGACATACTTTCCTGGCAAAATCAAATATCTACCGACTTGAAGACTCCTCGCTTTCGTTGACCGTTACGCGATTCCGCATTCTTCGGGCTGTGTTCCAAAGAGTGCTCATCGATGTCTCCCTCGACGTCTCGTTCACGAACCGACGCCAATATCCGCGTTTCTTTGCTTTAGCCAGGCTTTTAAGCTTGGTATTAAGCTCCGAATACCGTATATAGTCGTCGGGTATACCTCCCTTCTGGTAGGCCAAAAACGCGTCGGATCTTTGCGTGTAGACATCGGAGCACTCTTTGGCCCACCACGGAGTTGGAGGCCGCTCTTTGATCGTTACGCCGGGATATTTCTTCGTTTGGGCTTGCAACGCGGCGTCGAGGATTGAGCCCGCGAGGAGGTTATATTCTTCAAGTGGTGGATGATGTTGAATCGACTCGACCGCTTTTGAAATCATTTCCTCGTATAACTTCCAATCGACATTCCGTGTGAGGTCATACGGAATATCAATTGGTCGCATGCGAGTTGAACCGTTAGTAATTGAAATAAGAATAGGCAAATGGTCGCTACCGTGAGGATCGAGGATAACCTTCCATGTGCAATCCAACCGTAGCGACGTCGAACATAAGGATAGATCCAAAGCGCCTGGGCGCGCTGGAGGTTTCGGGATACGTGTTATTTCACCGTTGTTCAAAATAGTCATGTCGAAGTCATCGCAAAGGTTATAGATTAAAGAGGAGCGGTTATCATTGTAGGGGGAACCCCAAGCCACACCATGAGAGTTGAAGTCTCCCAAAATCAAACGTGGCGAGGGAAGAAGTTCTATTAAATCAAAGAGCAACCGTTGCTCAACCTGTGCTCTGGGAGGAATATATATTGAGGCAATACAAAGCTCTTTACCTTGTATTGGCATTTGACATGCGACAACTTCGATGCCTGGAATCGAGAGGAGGTTAATACGATAGAAAGAATAGCACTTTTTAATCCCTAAAAGTACTCCTCCATATGGGGTGTCTCGATCAAGGCGAATAATATTAAAATCATGGAAGTTGAGATCAATATTTGAAGTAAGCCAAGTTTCACAAAGGGAAAATGCATCGCATTTGTTTCTATTTATTAAAACTTTAAATGAATCCATTTTTGGTAAAATACTTCTACAATTCCACTATAAGACAGAGATAGAATCCTTCGTATACGCAGATGAATTAGGCATCGATGGATACAATCGCTGCAAGGAGGGGCCATTGGGCAGTCAACTGCTTCAAAAATGATCTAACTGTTGGGAGGAATGCTGTAAGAAAAATTTTAATTGGATCGGGTATATTGAAAGTTTCAAAAATCCAGTCCACAATGTCAGAAAATTTTACTAATCCATAGTTTGTTTCATCAACTGGATGTGCAAAGGGAACAACTGGGGTTTTAGATGTTCCTGGCAGTGCTGGGAACTCCTTCTGGGACTTTAAATTTGCAAGCCCAGGAGGAGTTTGCTTCGGTTTTTCCGCAGCACTGTTTGGTTTGTTTGTAACTTTCATTTCACTTTGGGAAATCTTAGGACCTTTTCGAGGAAGTTTAGGAGAGGAAATATTTTTCCTCTTTCTAGACGCCCCAGGATTGGCATAAGTTGTTCCCGCTGGTGAATCGTCAGAATCGGTTTCATCAGAGGACAACAGATCAAAGGGGTTCGATGTTATGGTAGAAGTGGTCACGGTCTTCTTCAGCATCTCAGCGTAATATCGCTTTGAACGCTCCTTAAGTGACCGCTTGATTTTATCTCTGCGCTGCATGTATACCGGGCATGTGGAGAGCTCATGCTGATTTTCCCCGCAGTGAATACATTTTTCAGCATTTACACTGCAACGATCGTCCGCATGAGTTTCTCCACACTTGCTACATCGTGCCTTATTGCAGCAGTAGGCGGCTGTGTGGCCTAGCTGCTTCAAATTGGTGCAATTCATAACACGGGGTACATACAATCGCACAGGCAGACGAACCCGATCGATCGAGACGTGGCTAGGGAGAGCAGATCCAGCTGACGGAGTGAACACTTTTGTGCCGTTGACAAGAGACACAGACCGCAATTGCTTGCAATCTATGATCTTTACTTTTACGTCGTGACACAAAGCAAGCAGCCAAAACCGCTTGCCAAGATACACTCGACCGACAGACTCGAATCGGTTATGACACCGTCGATCTCCACGTCTCGTGCGGGTATATAAACGCGATACTCGCGTGTGAAAAGCTCGGAGCGAGCAATAGCGTTGGCCTGTTCCAGGTCGCTGACCACGACACGGAGCTTGTTGGGTCTGACCTTGGAGATTTCGGTCACGGCCTTGTACCCCTCCGTCAGGTTTTTCGAAATCTGCAGGATGTTTAACGGTTTCGATTTCGGTCCTGCTTTTGGCCGAAAGAAAACAGTAAAGCTGCCCTGAGATCCGTCCGGGTAAAGCCTGAGGCGAGGGGGGACTGGAGAATTAACAGAGGACGGGTTGGCAGGAGGGACAGGGTCGGAGGGGTTCGGGGATGGTGGCACGGGAGGCGAGGGATTTACATCCATCGCGCTAAATCTAGCGCACTAGCGCCGACAGAACACGTACTTCTTTACTTCTCCTTTCAGCAGGGTTGGTTGTCCGAACGGTCGAAGCTGCAGCCGTTAAAGCCAGCAGCACCAATACAGCAGCTCCAAACAGCCACCAGCAGCGAGCCGGGTGTGTGATCACTCAGCACAGCGACACAACTCGCTGTCAACTGTTGGCTTCTTCTTTTTCCTCCTTTGTGTTGAGATTCTCGTCCACTGCTGTAGCACAAATCACTTAGCAGCCAAATCGGCTTACGCACCAGCAAACAGCCACGATGCGAAACAGTTGCACAAAGGCGGGCGACCTTGAACCTTCACTCGACCAGGCAAACAATGACAACACTTGCTCGCGCGTCTTTTGTTTTATATTCTATCGGAGCGATCACCAAACACGTCCTGTACTGATGCGTGTTCGGCACAGAATGATTTAAGTCATTTGAGACTGTTCAAATTTGTTGAAAACATCGAAATTTTACTCCAAATTCATCAAAATAATGAAGTGATCAAAGTCACTCCGGAATGACGATTGATGAAAAAATTTAAAATTGTTTCCAAAAATAGTAGAATTGATGCTATATTTTTGAAGTAATAACTGGGGTTTTGCTTAATGCATGTCAGTACTCATTTCAAAAATATCAAACAATTTTGTATTCAGTATATTCTTTTTCACCCCAGTTTACACTAATTGTGCTTCTCTTATCAGTACGATTGCATCACTTATAAAGGTGAATCCTGATCCAAAGTACCATTCCCTACTAACAAAAAACTCCTTCCTGTGACCTTTGTGGAGATGCAGAGGTTAACATGGTAGTAGCAATCATTGTTATTCGCAATCAGTTAAGCGAAGCTTAGTTAAAAACCTAAATTAATCCACCTAGCGGTCAGACCCAGCCTTTCTCATTTAAACTTATTATTTGTAAAAATAGATTTACTTGAACGCTTCAATTCAGTAAATGTATATTCACTCTTCAGGTTCTAAAAAATTGATGCTGTAATCTATACATATAAAAATGCAGTCCAGTCTGTCTGTCTGTTTGATCCATATAGGCTTGAAAACTACCGAACCGATCGACGTGAAAATTTGTATGTAGGGGTTTTTGGTGCCGATAAAGGTTCTTATGATAGTTTGAGACCCCTCCTTCTTCTGGAAGGAAGGTGTCCCATACAAATGAAACATAAATTTCTGCACAACTCAAGAACATACCAAGCAAGTGAATACGAATTTGGCATGTGGATGTTTTAAGGGGTGGTCCCCGTGGTTCTGTGGTTAGCGATGTCGGTCGGTTAGCTCTCCCACACGGTTGTGATATCGGGTTCGATTCCCGATCAGGTCGAGGAACTTTTCGAGCTGGAAATTTTCTCGGCTCAGCACTGGGGCACGGTGTATCGTTGTACTTATCCTACAACATGCAAAATGTGTCGAAAACAATATCGATAACGAATTCTCTCAACTAATCTAGTTGATCGAGACCGCATTAGCCCCCAGGCTAGCGTGCGATATTGTTTTATGTTTTAAGGGGTAAAAAATATGTCCATAATAGTTGGACGCCCCTCCCTTTTCTGGAAGGGAGGGGTTCCATAGAAATGAAACACAAATTTCTGCACATCTCGAGAACTAATCAACTAAATGGAACCAAATTTGGCAGGTAAATTTTTTAAGTGGTTAAAAATATGTCCATAATGTTTTGACACCCCTCCTTCTTTTTGAAGGGCGGGTGCCATACATGTAAAGCTCAAATTTCTGCATATCTCGAAAACTAACCGAGAAAATGGAACCAAATTTAGCATGTGAATGTTTTTGGAGGTAACAAATATGTGCATAATGGTTTAATACCCCTCCATTTTCTGGAAGACACCCCTCCCTCTTATATAAGTGAGGGGTCCCATACAAATGAAACACAAATTTCGCACAGCTCAATAACCAATCAAGAAAACACAAATCTGTCCATAGTGGTGCACAAATTTCTGCACATCTCGCGAACTAATTAACTAAATGGAACCATATTTGGCAGGTGAATGTTTCAGTGGTAACAAATATGTTCCATAATCGACCTCAGGCAACATTTTTTTCTTAAAAACAGCTGAAAATGACCAAATACCACCCAATATGAGTGTTTCTTCAACCAGTATGACGTTCAATCCAAAAATTGTCTCCAAATGTCATTATGTAATCCAAAATGGCAACTTCCGGTTTCGGAAAAACAGCGGAAAACGACCAAATACCACCCAATATGGGTATTGCCGAAATCGGAATGATGCACTGGAACCACAAATCGACTTCAGACAACATTTTGAATTGTAAGATTGCAACTTCCAGTTTCTGAAAAACAGCCTGAAATAGACGATTCCCATTAAATATGAGTATCTGCGGTACCAGAAAGATGCACAGAAGCTAAAAATAGATCACAGACACAATCGTGAATTTTAAGATGGTGGCTTCCGATGTCTGGCAAACATCCGGAAATGACCAAATAGCATTCAATATGAATGTTTTCGGAACCAGAATAACTCCCAGATGATAGAAATTGATTTCACAGGGAATTTTGAAGTCCAAAATCACGACTTCGGTTTCTGAAAAACAGCCCAAAGTGACCAAATACCACCCAACATGAGTATCACCGGAGCCAGAATGTTGCAAGAAGCTAAAAATTGACCTCAGACACCATCATGAGTTGCAGGATGGCAACTTCTGGTTTCTGGTTGGAGAAAAACCCATATTGAGTGTTTTTCGATCATTTTCGGCTGTTTCCCAGGAACCGGAGGTCGCCAACCTAGAATCCAAAATTGGGTCTGTGGTCGATTTCAGCTGCTGTGTATCATTCTAGATCCGGAGATACTCATGTTAGACGGAAATCGGCCATTTTTGGCAGAATAAAACACCCAAAAATGGCCGAGTTTAAGCAGTCTTCGGAATATGTTCCTTCTCATAGCTGAATTTCACATTTTTAAACATAACAGGCAAAGTAACAGTCCGATTGCAAAACAAATCAATAGGGTCTCATAAGGCAACTAGACCTTCCATTTGACACTGATTTTATGAAGATCGGTTCAGCCATTTCTGAGAAACATGAGTGAGATTGAACAGTCTTCAGAACACGTTTCTTTTCATAACTTTTGAACTATATGTCCAATCTTTATGAAATTCAAAAGTTAAGTTAAGTAAAGTTTTGATACATAACCTCTAAACTAAAAATCCGATTATAATGAAATTTAATAAGGTCTTATGGGGCAACTAGACCTTTCATTTGCAATTAATTTCATGAGAATCGGTCCAGCCATCTCTGAGAAAAGTGAGTGAGAATAAAAGTCTGCACATACACACACACATACATATACATACAGAAAATGCTCAGCTCGTCGAGCTGAGTCGAGTGATATATGCCATTCGGCCCTTTGGAGCACATTTATACTTTCGGTTTTGCAAGTGATTGCTATACCTTTCTAGGAGAAAGGCAAAAAGAATTAAATTTACCCTTCAAATTTATTTTTTGTTAAAACTTGACATTATTCCATAACTTTCGATAAAAAGGTCAGGATGGAGAAATGTAAGATAAGTTTCTACTTAAAATTTGAGTTAAGAACGATTCCAAGCTTTTGTTTTGTTTTTGCACGACAATACGTCTTTTTCATTAATTATTCATGGTTCTTCAGCAACAAGCATAGATTTTCAGAAATGTATGATTAATATAATCAATATAATAGACAGTGCGAAACATCAACCGCAGGTTTGATGTTGACTACAGCCCTGCCTTGGCATATATACTTCGGCTCCAGCACACAATATGTGTATCTTTTACGCTAGTCTGTTAGTAAACGAAAAATTGTAATCACACTCCCAAATACTTCGACGCCGTCACGAACGCGGTCCATCATCTTGCATCCAAACCTGGCCTGGCATCTGTAGGACTTCCTCTTTGCGTGTTTCCGACTGAATCTGCAGTCGAAGCTGCCGCCCAACCCGCCGGAAACCCACCCAAAACAGCTGACATTGAAACTCCCGGTTCGCTGTTTTCCTTAACGGTTACGCACCAAAAAGGACATTTCAATGTCGTGCCCGAGTGCGCGGATGCGAGTCTAGGTCACGGGTGGAATACATATATAAATGTCGTGGCTGCTGTATAGTAGCCCTGCAGGCAATCAGTAGCGGAATCAATTTCAATTACATGCTACTGTCAGAACAACACAGTTTATGAATGGCGCAAAGAAAAATGTTGCCATTTGATGTTAACCAACATCTGCGGTCAACTCCCTTTAGACGACAGTTATTTCTGACTGCTCACGTTGACCAATAATCAGTTAACGTGAGAGAAGTTTACGTCATCGTTTTACGTACGTGTACGAAGGTCATCGTGTGACGTTTCAGATTTCGCTTTCGTTTCCCGGCAGTTTGGTGGGGCCGCTTGGTTATTTAACGAAACAGAAACGTAGATTTATTTACCTTTTCTGCCGTATGGCATCACCTGACATCTAAACTTTGTTTACATTTTAGCAAGTGTACTTGAAATTTTGAAATATCTTGAGTACAGTTAGAGAATAGATCGATTTTTTGAATGCAATACAGTTTGAAACAAATATGCTTGTAGTTGAGGAGTAACACGTTGTTCAAGTTTATTTTTCGAGGTGAAAATTATGCCTCTCCGCGGGGAGAGAGTAGGAAATTGAACAGAAAATGTGCGGTTGGTGGGTTAACGGTTTATTCGAATGGACGTTTTGTACTTCAGAACTGGGAATAAATCAAACGGAAATTAAGAAAGTTCATATTGTTTACTAATATTTTTGCAAGTTCGCATGAGACTTCCTCTCAAATCATAAATCAAAGTGTATCACAGTAAAAATATTATATCATGGAAAACGTATTTACACGAAGATTACGTTTTGTGTGTCACAAAATTTGGAACTTGATTTAAATAGCTTTAGTGATTTCAAAATATGCTGCAGTATATGCAAGAATATGCAGTTCCAGTAACTGTTTGGGCATTTGAATTTAGCAACTGAACACGACAGAATTACATTAGGCTATAAATTTTTATTTTTCCTACCTGCAAAGATTTTTATTAATTTCATAGTTATATCATAACGGTTTACAAACGGTTGGCAACTTTTTACAACCAAATTTAAAGGTCTCGTTTATATTTTCGCAACTTACGCTAAACGCTAATTGCTAAACCCACGATAGCGGAGCTTTTGCTAATCGCTAACTTATTAATATGTAAATAGTCATATCGCTATATTCATTGCTCGTGTTTTGTTAGATTTGGACCACTTTGATCTTTTGTGGTAAAACAAACGAAAACAACTATTTTTTAGAGCTATTTACAGAAAAAGGGGTCCACAAAACGGTGTTCATACTTGGTTTTATAGAAACAAGGAGTAACAAAAGTTATTCAACTTGCATCAGAAATAAATACTTTTCGGAATGTTTTCATAAAAATTCAATTATTATCGGAATCAAAAAAGTAGAACCAAAAATGTCATAATTTTAAGCGCTTTGCAATTCACAAAAGTTCTTGGTGTGCCGAAAATTCAGTCTAGACCTTGAGCTTGTTCTTCAAAATACTCCTGTGGCTTTTACGGTAACTGGGACTCCCTTCTAGGATAAAAAGACTGACTTTCACTTGTGTCGTAAAGAGAGGAACTCTAGACAATTAAGACAATTGAACGTTGTTTGAATGAAACATACGTTACAAAAGTAACTTAACAGCAGAAGGAACGATTGGAATACATTAGTGCCGTTGAAATAAGTGCAAAAGAGGGATAGGTTCGTCGCGTGGAGGACAGCGTAACGGCTGATTTGATGCTCAATGCCAGATCGCGTCGATCAGAAGAACCGTGCCAGGAGCTGCATGCTTACTGCAGAACAGAGAGAGAGATACAGGGAGGCAAGTGCTGCCGAAAATAGAGTCCAGCGTCGGAAGAATTGCGAGCACGAGCAGACAACTTTACTAGAAACGGCCCTTGGAAAAGATGGTATCCCGGCCGTACATCTACATCTACGCCATTGAGAATCGTGTTTAACCCTCTAGTACCCAAATTAATTTTTAGACGGACTTCGAAAAAATCACTATAAAGCCTTATAAAAATTTTTTAAGTCCTTATTGAAACTTTTTATAGGTTTGACTGAAGACCGTCTAGAGGCGGCACTGGGCACTAGAGGGTTAAACCATTCCCGGCGGAGAGGAATCAGTTTTTACTACAGAAAATAGACTTTAAACTCTTATTACTCAACAACTTTTGACACAATTGACACAAGCTGCATTGCACATTGAAGATCAATTTATTCTCTAACGATACTTAACAGTTTCACCGTAAATAATATAATTGTTAAACATAAATCAAAGTTTGCACTGGGTTAAATGGGTTAAATGAATTATCAAAAATTTATATGGTTCATGTACATTAGTCTACTTCTATCTCCTTTTCAACACTATCTAGCGAAATCTATCTTTCGGCTGAAAAGAAAAATTTCTTGGTCCCTTTTCCCTGCTTTTTTCTTACCCGCAACGCAACGCAAACTGCTCACACTGAAGCACTTTGTTCTCACACAATGTGTCACAAAAAGCAGCACAAAGTGTTGTTTACGTTCTCCCTCTCTTGAAATATTTCTCACTTGGTGTTATTTTTCATAGCCATTTCGTTTTCGCTCTTTTTCTATGTGTCTGTTGGTTGTCAAAATGTGTCTTGACGTAAAATGAACACATGAGCGCAATGAGTGTGCGAATGACATCCCTGGTCGCTGGGGCCAGGGCTGCTGAATACGGTGGCTGAGGAACCAATTCGAAACCGATTTCATGCAGTTTTGCTTGTTCAACTAAGCATGAATGAACAGGCGCATTGTCATGATGATAGAGCGGTTTTTTCTTTTTCAAATGCAGTCGTTTTCCTGCGATTTCGATTTTCAATCGGTCCAATAATGGTGAATAGTATGCTCCGGTTATGGTTTTACCTTTTTCAAGATAGTCCACGAATATTCAAATCATGTGCATCCCAAAATACGGAGGCCACTACATTTGCGGCCCATTGTTGCATTTCTGTACGCTTCGGAGCACTTTGGCCCGGTTATACCCGGAGTGTAGTAATGGATCCAGATTTCTTCTATGGTTATGAATCGGCGCAAAAACTCGGTCGGTTTACGCGATAATAATGCCAAATTCGGCTAGGAAGTCGTCATACGAATTCGTTTTCGGTCCACTGTTAGCAAACGCCGCACCCATCGCGCACAGAGCTTCTTTATGCCTAAACTTCCCACGCGTTTCAATGACATGGCTACAGCATTAGCTACCTCTCTCAATTTCACGGCCACAACGAAGCTCGGTAAACCATTTATGAATCGTTCCAATCGACGGTGCAGAGTTCGGGTAATACTTATCCAGCTTGGCCTTGGTCTCGGATATTGTTTTCTTGCGTAGATAGTAGTGTTTGATCAAAACTAGAAAGTCAGATTTTTTCATATTAAAGAAAAAACCGGAGGTTAGCTCGACAAAATGATTCACATTAATGAATACCAATGCCATCTCTTAGAATTCTTAGGTACTTATCAGACTGCGATACTACCATATCATACTGAGGATCCGGGTGGATCGAAAAATGCCGAACGACTGGTCGGAAGGGCTCAGAGGTCCAATCTATAGGAAGGGCCATCGACTGGATTGTTGCAACTATCGAGGCATTACGTTGCTCAACTCCGCATACAAAGAGCTCTTCCGTATCCTGTTCTCCAGATTGAGCCCGTTGACGGAATCCTTCGTCGGTGAATACCAGGCTGGATTTGCAGTACGAAGAGCAAACGTGCAAAGAAACGGTTCGATCATCTCGAAAGCTCGCCTGATCCTTAGATTTGTGGACGATATTGATAGGGATACCATCCGTCCTGATTTAGCAGGACATGTCCTGATATTGAAGTCCTATTTTGGCGTTCTGATTTTTTTTTTATATTTTAGCATTTGTCGTGATTTTTTTAAGATATTTAATTTTGTTGTGTGGCAGTAAGCAGAGTTTTTAAAAATTGTTCAATGAGTGTTTTTGATTCCAGGTCGCAACGCTTACTGCGATCGAATTTTTTTTATTGGTTGAATCTCAGTTGAGTAATAAGAAGAATCTTTCACGCGTTGACCGTTACCATTAAGCATCTGGCATTTGTTGAATTTAAGTTGAAACAGTTTACGTGTGTTGAATTTTTGAAGTACATATCTACTAATGCGTAACAATTCAAAGTAGTTTGATGGAAGTGGATCATCAGAGATACACTCATTTTTTTACTGGGTGTTTTTCTACACGGATTTTCGAATTGACGGTTTTTTCACGCGGATTTTCAAATCGAATGATTTTTTAATTACGCGTTTTTATACGCGGATTTTTGAATTAACGCGTCTTTCCACGAGGTACGTATTCCTGCGTACAAAAAATTGAGTGTACGTTAAATAAATAAAAGAGTATTATATAAGCCAATCCACGAGACAGTTGCGATCAGCTGATTTCAGTCTGTTTTCAACTTATGACAGCTTTATGTATGTTCGATCGGTCGCAACTTGAATACAATCCGGAACCAGAAGCGTGAAAACCAAATGTTATCCGATCGCTGGCTCTAGTATCGCGAGTGCCAATCCTACAACAAACAACAACAAAAAAACACATTTGATATTATTGCCGGCATTAAAAGATTTCGGTTATGGTCGTGTTTTGGTTTTGCAGCTTGAAAAACAGTAGCAATAACAAACGTACAAGCAGTGAAACGTCACCCGTGGATTGCCTTATTGTATTTTAAAGGGTAAATCTCAGATTACGTGTTATATTTGCACACACTTGGAAGAATAGAATGGCTTAGTCAAATTTGTGCCGGAAAGAGGTGTCCTGATTGCTAACTTCGACCAGATGGTATCCCTAGATATTGATATCATCGGTATCGACAGTAGAGCCGTGGAGGGCCTTCAAAAAGGAAGCGGCGAGGTTGGGACTTATCGTTAACTCTGCCAGAACAAAGTACCTACATTGTGACTGACAGCGAACGATTTGAAGTCATTTGAAGTTGTTGATGAATTCGTTTATCTTGGTACGCTTGTGACATGTGACAACCTTATGAGCCGTGAAGTGATACGACGAGTTGCAGCTGAGAACAGGGCCCTTTACGGGCTACATAACCAGGTCCCGTATAGGGAGCTGAACCTCTCGGAGGCCTTTTACGGAGATAAAACATGGATGACCAAGGAAACTGATCGACGAGTGTTCGGAGTTTTTAAGCGTGCAATTGATACTTGGCGATAAATTGGGAAATGGAATGTGGAACAGGCGCGTGAATCACGACGTATACAAACAAGCTGATATTTCGAAGATAATACAGCGTGGCAATCTTCAGTGGGTTGGACATGTCGCGAAAATACCTGACGAGAGAACCACCAAAACTGTCTTCAGCAGAGAAGTAGGAAGAGGCCATCGACGCTCGGTGGAAGTGCGCGGTGGAAGAAAATTCTGGTACTGCGAGGTACGAGACGATAACTTAATTCCAAATTAACTATCCAACGGTGGATCTTCTGAGCAATTTCACTAGCTCAGATCAAACTCGGATGACCGACATTTTAAGCTAATTTCTCAGTAAGATTTGTTTCATCATAAGATCTTGAGTGCCACTATCGTGTCTTCCTTCAAAGTATGTTGGCAAACCTAAGGATTCGGTAAACAGTTGGCTCGGCACTTGAATTTTGTTTACTGGTTTTCTTGCACATAATAATTAGGGATGGGAATGTAATCAACAAGGAGTTTTCAAATCCAAATACAAGTGGTGTTTAGTTGCACACGATGTCAAATGTTAAATAGAAGAAAGCTAAACCGACTTACCAATGATAATTCCGAAGCTTTACCGTTAAACAGCTAGTTCCCCTTCGTCTGTTGTACTAGTACTTGTACAGATGCTTCCTCCTTATTAGCCTTCAAGTGGTGAAAAATTTCCTACCGTAATCCGGCCTGTAATCCGCAGTAATCCTTTCGTGTGCGGCAACTGCTCTTTAACCTTTCATCTAAAGTAATTCTTTTGTCATAATGATTGTTTATCGTTGGCTTTGAAAAAGTTGGAACCAAAATACGATACTATATTAGTATTATATAACAACATTATTTTGCCTAAATGCAATTGAATGTAAAATGTAATATGAATTACTATTTTTCTGTGTTTTGTTGTAAAAAAGAAATGAAACTTCTCACCTGGCGTTGGCAGAAAGGTGGGTTTTCATTTTTTTGTAACCTCCCGGTTGCTGCTAATTGGAATGAGAAAAAAAGTTTCAGAATCCGACGAGTTTTTTTTTACGAAGAGGGCTATCGTTCTTTTTCAAATCCTTCAAACTTGATGGATTCTGTAGATTTATCCAAGCCAGTAGGGCTTAATAACATAGTGATAAGTTACTTGCACAATTTAACAGTGTTGTTTGTATTAATTTAATTTCAAGGAATTTAAGGAATTTCCAGATCCAGACACTAAAACTTAAACAAAATGTATAAACAAGATAACAAAACAATAAAACTAGCCAATGACACCATGTTTCACGGAACCGGCAGTTCATCGTGTTTTTTTTTTTGTTAATAAATCCGCCACTAATTATTTTCTCGCTTCATGAAGTGCGACGAAAGTACACTGGAAAAAACATGCAATAAGATTTTATGGTCTACATTTGTCGCATCTGTGCGTAAGGCCACTTAAAACAGCAGGTTGAGAAGTTCTGGATCTCAGTCATTGCCTACGTTAGAACAAGATAACAAGGGAAGTTCACACAAGCTAGAACATGTGGATTCTTCTGCTCGGATTTGCGGTTGTGTTAAGTGTAATTCAGTATCTAAGTTACTCTAGAAAGAATGATATTGCTGCAACCGTACCACGTGTGAAACCAAGTTATCCTTTATTCGGAAGTGCCAATCTCTTTCTCGGAAAAAGCAGTGTGAAAAAATTTTGGAATATGCGTAACTTGTGCAACAACAAGGAACCGCTTTTCCGGTTTTGGATGGGCTCTGAAATGATCCTCGGAACTAGTCATCCTGATATAGCACAGCAGATTCTCACCGATCCGGTGTGGTTAGACAAACCGTTTTTGTACGACTTTTTCGACGTGAATTACGGCTTGTTTGGTGCGAAACGTAAATATTCTGTTGGGTTTTTAAGTATAAGCTATATTTTAAAACTGGACCTCAATCTCACCAGATAAGTTGTGGAAGAGTCAACGAAAGGCACTAAATCCGTCGTTTAACATGAAAATACTGCAGGGTTTTATTCCCATATTCTCCGATGGTTCCAAAAAATTAGTGAATCGGTTGGCTGGGTTTCCCGAAGGAGCGACCGTGAACATGATGGACAATGTTGGCAGATTTGCGCTAGAGATGGTGCTTGAAACCACGTTGGGATTGAATATTAGTGCGGTAGATGAGGCGGATGCTTTAGTGCAGAAAATCGAACGGTAAACTTTGATAGTGTAGCAGCGATCGAAATGCATAATGGGAAATATATAGATATTTTTTCTCATTGCAGGTACTTTTTATTATCTTCTAAGCGACTTTTAAATGTGTTTCACTATGCGGATAAAATTTATCATTGGACTTCCGCTTACCGTGCCAAACATCATTTGCGTCAATATTTAGACCAAATTGTTGGTAAGGTATGAAAATTTTCAGCTCTTTACTTCTTGAATGATTGATTCAGCTACAAATATTGTAGATTGTCAATGAGGTTGCGGTTCGTTATGAAGGGACGTACCAGCAGAGCACCGAGCCTGAAAACGAGATTAAAAGACCGCAGATATTTGTAGATGAAATTTATACGAACAAGTGGAAGCAGTTTACCGACGTGGAAATATTGGATAACGTTTACACTATCTTGGGTGCTGGAACTGACACATCAGCGCTTACAATTTGTTACGCGTGCCTAATGTTGGCGTTCTATCCGGAATGGCAGCAAAAACTCTACGACGAAACAATGCAAAACTTTCCCGAAGATGAACCTGATTTTACACTGAATTCAATAAAACAGTTGGAATATCTGGAGATGTTTCTGAAAGAAACACTCCGCTTATATCCAGTTGCTGCGATGGTGGCACGACAAAGCACTGAGGGTACTTTAGTCGGGGGTCATAAGATTCCTGCCGGCAGTATATTGGCAGTGCATGTTTATAATCTACAACGTGATCCCGACTTTTGGGGACCGAATGCGACCGATTTTGATCCTGAACGCTTCTCGGCTAAACGATCGCAGGATAGGCATCCCTTTGCGTTTGTGGCCTTCAGTGGTGGTTCCAGAAATTGTCTCGGTAAGCCAAATTAAAGACGTTGAATCATAATTTAAAACTGATGTCGTTTTGTTTTTTATTTCAGGTTCACGATATGCTATGATAAGCATGAAGATAATAATGGTATATTTATTGAAGAATTTTCGGTTCAGAACAAAGCTGCAGAAAGCCGATATGCGATTCCAGTTTGACGCTTTATTACGCCTCGACAAAGGGTTTTTGATGCAGCTTGAAAAGCGAAAAATTGATGCCTAATAAAATCTGTTTTGGAACTCTTGTAGTCTAGTCTAGTCTACACTAACACAGCCAGTACTTGGAAGGATCCTAGAAAATGATATCTATCATTTTTGAAAAAATGATTTCCATACATTTTTCTTTTGTAGTCTCATGATTTACCATGTAATGTTTAATGTAATGTTTAATTCACCCATTTATAAGTATACTAGCTGACCCAGCAAACTTCGTCCCGCCTATTTTTGTGTTTAAGTTCCCAGAAGTTGCTATCTTACAATTCAAAATGGTGTCTGAGGTCAATTTTAGCTCCATGCATTATTCTGGTTAAAGAAATACTCACATTGGGTGGTATTCGGTCACTTTGGGCTATTTTTCAGAAACCGGAAGTCACCATCCTGGATTTTAAAATAGCATTTGGAGACAATTTCTGGCTCCTGAGCGTCATTCTGGTTCAAGAAACACCCATATTGGGTGGTATTTGGTTATTTTCGGCAGTTTCCCATTCACCGGAAGCCGTCATCTTACAATTCATAATGTTGTCTGAGGTCGATTTGTGGCTTCAGTGCATCATAACAATCCCGGAAAAACCCATATTGAGTGTTATTTGGTCATTTGCCACTGTTTTTTAGGAACCGGAAGTCGCCATATTGCATTTCAAAATGGCATTTGGAGACAATTTCTGGCCTCTGAGCGTCATTCTGATTAAAGAAACACCTATATTTAGTTGTTTTTGGATCATTTTCGACAGTTTTCCAGTCACCAAATATCGCCATTTTACAACTCAAAATGTTGTCTGAGGTCGATTTGTGGTTTCAGTGCAACATCACGATTTCGGAAATACCCATATTGGGTGGTATTTGGTCATATCTCGCTGTTTTTCAGAAGCCGGATTTTAAAATGATATTTGGAGACAGTTTTCGGATAGAAACCGGAAGTTTCCATCTTAAATTTAACAATGGCGTCTGGAGTCGAAAATTTTTCTTGCTCTCAAAAACCTCAACATATCAAATTTGGTTACATTTGCTTGATTATTTCTCGAGATGTGCAGAAATTTGTGTGGAACCCCTCCTTTCAGAAGAAGAAGGGGTGTCGAAACATTATAGACACCTTTGTTACCCCTAAAATATTCACCAGCCGAATTTGGTTTCTTTTTTTTTGGTTAGTTCTCGAGATGTGCAGAAATTTGTGTTTCATTTGTTTGGAACCCCTCCCTCACATAAGAGGGAGAGGTGTCGAACCATTATAGACATACAGTTGAATCGCTTTATAGCGACATCGCAAGGGACCGTCGTTATAGAGAAATGTGGCAATAAAACGAATAGTTTTTATGAATATAGAGCAGAACGGTTCCTCGAAAATGTCGCTACAGAGAGATTTGTCGCTATATAAATTGTCGTAATAGAGGGATTCAACTGTTTTTGTTACCTCTAAAAACATTTACATGCCAAATTTGGTTCTATTTGTTGGATTGGTTCTCGAGCTGCGCGAAATTTGTGTTTCTTTTGTATGGGACCCCTCCCTTTTAAAAGAGGGAGGGGTGTCAAACTGTTTTGGATATATTTGATACCCCTTAAAACATCTACCTGCCAAATTTGGTTCCATTTACTTGGTTAGTTCTTGAGATGTGCAGAAATTTGTGTTTCATTTGTATGGAACCCCTCCCTTTTAGTAGAGGGAGGGGTGTTAAACCATTATGGATATATTTGTTACTCCTAAAAACATCCACCTGCCGGAATTGGTTTTATTTGCTTGGTTAGTTTTCGAGATGTGCATGAATTTGTGTTTCATTTGTATGGGACCCCTCCCTTCCAGAAGAGGGAGGGGTCTCGAACTATCTTAGTCACCTTTCTCGGGCCCTAAAACCCCTGTATACAAAATTCCACGCTGTTCGGTTCAGTAGTTTCCAAGCCTATATGGAACAGACAGACAGACAGAGCTGCATTTTTATATGTTTAGATATAATCTATTTAAAAAAGTAGAAAAAATTGAGGTTTTTTCAAGCTTGCACAATGAGAGGCGAGACTTGTCATTGCGGTTCTACAAGATGCATTCGCACTACCTCTAAAATTATTTACTCAATGTCAAAGTCGAAGAACCGCTCTTTGATATTGCTACCGTGTGTGAACTGTTTCACACAGAGTTGAAATATGGTAAAAAAGTGTCTTGAATGTGTCCTGATTGTCGCGGATACAAACCTTAAATTACTTACTTAGTTTTTCTGTGCACCCGTCGTGGAGCGTAGGGCTAACGCGAATGATTTACATCCTGGAGGGCTGCTTGATTCAGCTTTGTCCTGGGCCCAGGTTGGTTTACTGTCGACTTCTTTGATTTCTTTGTTAATGCTGCATCGACAGGAGCCTTTGGGTCTGCCTCCAATCCAAACCTTACAACATTTTAATTCATCAACTAATCCTACTACTAAATGTACATAAATGTCTAATGTGGATACGTACGACGACTATATCAATTTTAATACGAAAAATATCCATTCCAAATTTTTATTTTAGATTCAAAAATAAATATTTGCTTAAATGTTATATGAATTCAATTCAGCTTTTAGTCGCTTTCACCGTGTCTACTCTTTCAGTTTTGTTTTAACACTCCAGAATAGAAAAACTAACAAACACAATTCAGTATAAACGGGTGTTCTAAGTGTTCTCCTCCAGGCAGATAGTAGATGTCTTTGACACAACTTCGTCGGAATTGGACTCCCGAGAAGTGGAAATTTGCACAAAAGATTTCGCTATGGAGTTGGATAAAAAAGAATTCGCATATTTTCCCGCTACTGTTTATTTCCCGCGCTACAGGAGGGTGACTCTACTGACAGATATCCCACAAAATTTAAAACGTTTCAGTACGCAGGCAATATACACATTTGAGATATCTTAAGTGATGGAATTTTGTGTTGCTAAATTTGGCAGCCACCCTTTAGTACATGTCTCTGTTGCGGTAGTGATTAAACTCTGATAAAGAAAAAAAAAGATTTATTTAAAGCATGATAAGAACAAACCGAGAGGAAATTCACTCACCGGGGAAGATTGCATATTTCGCATGTTGGGAGTTCCCGGCTGTTGATGAAGGTGCAGTGAGAGCAGGTCCAGTTTTGCTCCACTTCGCCAGCCGACACGAATTCCACGTCGTTACTCATGCTAGAGCTGAAAGTACAAAATTTAATCAACACAAACAGCTTTTATTCAATGTGTTCTACTAACTCGTCATGATGTGAAGTGGCAGAGATCAGTTGTTCCAAAGTTCGCCACACCTCTTGGTTCTTCCAGTCGTTGGCTTCGGTTTTATCCTTATCACGAACGGCCACCAACAGCGATGCCATTTGAGATTTCATTGGCAACATGTCCATACGGTAGAGATACAGAAGCAGATGGAAATCTGACATGGTCTGCAAAGAAAATAATTGTGATCATTCGTGAACTATGTTCCGACTGTAACAGTCCTTTTACCTCCAAAAAGTCCATTGAACGTGACCTTCCCAAGTAGTCGCTTAGAGCAGCAAAGTCCTGAATGTGTCCATCGATGAGGCGATTTTCCACCGGAAAATAATGACTGACGTCTTTCCGTTCGTGGAATGTGTACAGTGGAATCATGGGTGTCGAAGCGGGCACATCAACCAACAAGTATTCAACCGGCAGCGGTCGCCCCAGACGTTGAACTTCGTTACCATAGACATCTTTTTCCTAGAGTGATAGAAAGAGAAAAAACGCACAATCAACGGGTGGGAAGCGTGTAACACGTTAGACAATGTATGCTCTGTTATCACGTGTCGCTGTACCTATGTTCGACACGGAACTCTCAGTGGCACACCGGCGTTTGCGTACTCAAAACATTGTAAAGGTGTTTTTTAAAATCAATCACCTCTGCTGGTTCCTCTGGGAGAGTAAACTGGCGTGAACCGGTGAGACCAGTTGCAGTTTGTTAGAACTCACGTTCCAGGTCCGGTTGAACGTTCGCCGTTCACTCCGGTGAATGACACACTTAAATAATCGTGAGAATGGTGGAAGCATGCGCACACCGCTGGAAGCGAATTATCTCCGTAGTTTCTCCCGAGAGAAGAGGTGGTTTGTTTACGGCAAATTTTGTCCAACTACTACTGAGGTTCGTTCCCGGTGAGTGGTGGAATATATACGACAACGGCAAGTCAATGTCACTGTTCGTGTCTCGCGCTTCACTTCAAGGTGATCTTTGCGTGAATATGCATCAAGCATACAGGTGTTCATTCGGATTAGTTATCTGTGCGGGGTCGGTTTGAATAGATGAATCTTTGCACGGTCCATTAACTGCTGAGGTGCTACTTTACTAGATTAGGGTATAGGCGGTCTTAGTTGAACTCGAAATGCCATTAAAGAAGGAGATTGCTTGGACGTGCTGTAAACATGCTTGATTCAATGTTAATTAAATTGAAAACATGTTGACGTTTTTCACAGAGAAACGCTCATGCTTCAAAAGTGAAATACGAACGCTGCTCACAACTGCCGTGACGTACGAAATGCAATATCACGCATTTTGCGGTACTCCATAAGCAATTGCTGACACATTGTATTTAATTATTAGGAAGTGAGTGTACGTGTGGGTTCAACAGCACTCAATACGGTTGAAGGAGATAATCCACCATATAAACCGAAAGAACTCTTGATAAATAAAAGTTTCTATGCAGGTTTCTGAGAACACATTGTTTCACATAAATATAACTTCGATTACGGAAATAAAGACAAAAGTAAAACCGGTTTTGGCCATGCTGATGTTTTATTGGTAATTGTAGAAAAGTGTTAATAATTCAACCAATTTTGATTTTTTCCTGATATTTTTCTATGCTGGATTTTTTATCAAAATTCATTTTATAACCTCATGCTCCCGAAATAGGTTTAAACAAAAAAAAACAACGCTTTTTTTCAATTATTTAATGTTTTTTTGCCGAAAAAAACATTTTCTCTTAGCGTATATTTATTATTCTTTTTGCAACTATTCGTTCTTAACGAACTTTCCTGTATAACTGTATGAAATTTAGGGCCATGTTAAATTTTATCTCGACCAATCAGGGTTGGAAACTAACAGGTGGAACTCTTAGTGTCAGACTAACCAAATTAAACAAGCAATGACTGCCCCTTTATTCCACAACACAGCCGATATTAAAAAATACAAACAATCTGACTTTCTAAACAATTTGTTGTTATTCTCGATGTAGTCACGTACAAAAGCTTAGCATGCATATATATAGTTTTACAAGACTGATCACTGTTGAAAGAGGATGATTTACTGAAAAGTGAATAGACCAACAGCAAGTCGCAGCGCAGCAGGGGGCGATTTCAAATACAATATATTTGTATGGTTTTTGCTGTAACACTCGCTCATTCGATTGCAACGCAAACTTCCATAGCGGACGGTTATTGGTGGTAACTATCCACAGCGCTAGATTTTGGATCTCCTGTTTGTGCAGGAAGCACCGTCATACAACAGGCATGTCTGTACCACTGCTGAACATATCCGGACACGTTACTGTTTCTATCCGGATCTCACGCATTCCCTCTCAGCTTTTTGTGCACTGCTTATTGTTAGTTGTGCGTGTGTCCACTTGTAATTTGTGTTATTTGCTTGTTTGCAGTTTGTGAAGAACAATAGTGGCACCCGGGTAAGTCAGTTATTTTTTGGTTGAGGCGAATTATCATTTGCATATGACGCAGGATGATTCTCGCAATCTTGTTATTGCTGGCAACATTTCTTTAAACTCAATTATAAAACGATTTTCTCGAGTTGTGTCGTTGCATGAAACAGGCGGTTTAATCTGTGTTACATATTATTAATTTACATAATTCAAACTAATTCGAGAATCAAAATATGATCGTAGTTAGTTACAACTTTTTTAATTGCTTGAAACGAATGTAGAACTGAGATCACACATTTTAAAATTTGTAAGATGTTCGTGGCTCTAATAAGGGTCGACTGTAATTTGTATTTGGCAGTAAGAATGAAACAATTTACATCGACCTAGTGTATTTCGTAACAGCCTTACACGGTGACAAAAAAGTCCGGTCACACTTTTTTGGGGTCACCTGTAGTCTACACGTTGCATCTCTCTGGTGCCATCTATATGTCAAATGGAAGGGTTAACTTTGCTGCCCAAAGTGTCAGAGTTTCGTTTCTGTGCAGTTTGTTTACATTGAGTTGTGAGCCATGACAGAGTTAAGAGCAGCTGTTATCGCTGAATATGTGAAAGGGTACAAACCCGGACATATATTCAAACACCTAAAACCGCTTGGAATCAACCGGAAATTCGTGTACCGGACCATAAATCGGTACCTAGAGACCGGAGGCACCGAGGACAAGGCACGATCTGGACGACTAAGGTCTGTGAGAACTCCAAGGCTGAAAAAGATTATACGAGACCGGATTCGCTGGAATCCCGCCCAATCTGCACGGAAGCTGGCCAGGAACCTTAGAATGAACCGAGAATCAATCCGCCTGCTTCTGCGCAAGGATTTAAAACTTACACCGTACAAAAACAGGTTCATGGGGTTACCAAAGCTACAAAGGACAAGAGGTACAAACGGTCGCGGGAGTTGCTCGGTTGGCGCGCAGATGACGAGATTATTTTTTCGGACGAGAAGCTGTTCGTTTTGGAGCAAACAGTCAATCGCCAAAATGTTCGAGTCTGGAGTGTGAGCCTCCAGCAAGCTCCTGCGGACAAGCTGAACGTTTCCCGGTTCCAAAATAAGACGTCAGTGATGGTTTGGGGAGCCATTTGCAAGAGAGGTAAACTGCCTCTTATTTTTATCGATAAAGGGGTCAAAATCAACGCAGCGTACTACCTAGACACGGTTTTGAATAAATATGTTCTGCCTCAAGCTGAACTATTGTTTGAAGACGATTACTACTGCTTCCAGCAAGATGGCGCCCCATCCCACACTGCAAAGGTTGTTCAGGTGTGGTGTGAGGAAAACTTGACCGATTTCATTTCAAAGAATAAATGGTCTCCGTCGTCTCCGGAGCTGAATCCACTGGATTATTTCGTGTGGGAATACATGATGTCGAAGCTGAACGACTATAAAATAACAAATTTGGAGCAATTCAAGCGAGTTATCACGAAAATCTGGAACGAGATGCCGATGGAGCACGCGCGCGCCGCTTGCGACGACCTTCAGAGACGTCTAAAGTTGGTTCGATCAGAGAAAGGTGGTGTAATTCCGAGATATCGTCTGTGAAGTATCTTTATGAGTTACTGAATAAAGCTATGAAAGCCAGATTCAGATTTTCTTCTAATTCTTCGAAATATTGAGATTTTCCTGTGTGACCGGACTTTTTTGTCACCAGTTAGTTTAGCTTCAACTTCGGATCCAGCGTGCTTGGCCAGATCTTTTCGCACACAAGATTCTTTTGTATATCTATAAACCGTGTACAACGCAGTCCATCCTATTTTACAAATTCCCTCATTTTATCAGCTACGCCGCACAGTAGTGGGACGAAATAAAAAAAAGTGGGACATCGGTATTTATGCCGGAACGCATGATTTTTGCTTTTTAATGTCTTCTGTAAAGTTTCTCTGTATGTAAGTACTCTATTCGGATGGTAATATTTTTTCGGTTTTAAGGGAGTGTACACTCAAGCAAAAAAAAAAACTTTCTTATTTCATGATAAACTTGACAACTTTCTTCGGACACGATGTAGAACCAACCATTCTGAGCAATGTTGCAAAAGATTGAAAAACTCTATTTCTTAATCTGACAACTTTGTCAAAAGGTACACCCAACAGAAACCTAGAGCAACATTTTATTACTTTTTGTGTTCAATGACCGCGCCAAAAAGTAACAAAATATATGACGATTGTATGTGTTTCTGCCGGATAACATACAACCAAGAAGCGAAACGCATGTGTATCGAGACTTCACTCGCTGCATTTGTATTGATGCAACGTTCAGGTTCATTTCTGTTCCCTTTATTCACACATAATCAGAATCTCAACCGTCAACCTCAAATGTTTAGTTAGAAACACCACTGTTTCGTTCCCCAGTGTTTACTTGAAATAGAAATATGTAATACCATGTGATCAGAGTTGCCGGAGTTCCGAATGTTGTTCTCGACGGGCACGAGTTTTGTATCTTCAAACAGGTCCAAATGAATTTCCATGAACCAGTGAGTGTGTGTTTTAGATAGTTTGCAAGAAAGCGAATGTTTGTTTTTTTTTTCTAACGCAGTTTACAGATCGTGATGTGATTTTAAGACGCATTTGTAGTCTTTTAAATCATCAACGTTTGCATACTGTATGACGGGGAAAATGTTGCTTGGCAGCTCTTGTCATATTTTTTTCTACTCAGTATGCATACAACGAGCGAACTAATACACGAAAAAAAGATAGAAGAAACTAGTAACATGTGTAATAGAGATGGTTGGGTTTGGTGTTTTTCAAACCCGTACCCGACCCGAACCCGAATTTTTTTTTTCGGTTGAAACCCGAACCCGACTCGAACCCGAAACTTTTTTTTTTGTCGATCAAACCCGAACCCGACCCGAGCCGGAAAATTTTATTGCTATGAAACCCAAACCCGAACCCGAAATTTTGAAACCCGAACCCGAGATTTCATAGATTATAAAGTCAGGTTTCGGGTTTTCATACCTAAAACCCGAAACCCGACCATCTCTAATGTGTGATTTTTCTTGTCTGGAGATGAAAAGGGAGCATTTTTCGACAGAGTAAATTTTGCATGTGGTTGAAACGACCATTATTAGATAGTCGTATTCCCGTAAAACGTGCAAATATATGACAGTATGTGTTGTTACTTGACTGGGGAAGAACTTTATTGCCTTTTAAATAACATATTTGTTACCTGAAGGGCAATTTTGCGCTATTGCTTTTCAAGTAATAAGGAGAAGTTTTGCGTGTATTCAACTGAAGCATCACTTAAAATGTGTTATTGTGTGATAACTCTATCTTAGTTTTTACATTATTCAAATATTCTACAAAACTCAAACTGATATTAATTGTCAGTTTTGCAGAAGGAAGTGTATCGATATCTCTTATTTTGGAGAATTCATGTCTGTTTTTTTTTCATTTATCCACACATTTTTGATGAGAGCATATCTAGTGAAAAGTCAGATATTGGCAATTGCTTCCAGTTTAATTTTGTTCGGACACATATTGTGTATATATACGAAAGGAGTCACAATAATTTTTCGGAAATAAATATGCAATTTTTTTTGGAATTTGTTTTTATTTGATTTTTATTCATCCTCTGAATCGTCATCAAATACAATGATCTTAGCCGTATGATTGAGTAGAGCTTGTACCTTGTGTGTCGGTTGTTGACTCCGAAATATTTATGTACTCTTTCAAGTGAACACATTTCCTGAAGCCTTCATGAGGATTAAAATGATACCTGCATGAGGATAAAATGCTCATTTTACAAAATTTCATACTAAATACATTATTTTCATACTAAAATTAACAATACTGAAAAATTTGAATGTAACCTTCAAAGATGTTGTTTTTCAAATTGAGCTTCTTTACTGCACTTGTGTCTATCTTCCGTATTGGCAATTTTTTACAGGCACTGATTTTAGGTACAAAACAGTAATAACCTTATCAGGGGTTTTTGAAATACTTGTGAATTTATTTGAACACAATATCGTTTTCGAGAATGTAATTATTAAATGTGAATCTATCGTGATTATTTTCTCCCAACTAGTCTCGAGGTACGATGCTGGGCTAACAAGCCAGTCGTCGTAGGTTCGAGTCCTGGCTCGGGAGAGACTGTTAGTATCAGTAGAATCGTAGCGCTAGCCCCGCAATTGTCCTGTACACCTAACAGTTGGCTGCCAAGTCTGTGTTTAATAAACAGAAGGTCGAGTTCCGGGTCGGAATGTAGCACCATAATCCTTTTAATAGTTACCATTTCGAGAGTTGAAGAAACATTTTTTTCGTTTTTGGCGAATAGTGTAATCAGACAAAACCCGAACTTAATGAAAATTCAAATGTTGTTTCATAATTTTTTACTTAAATTATCAATTTGAAGGTACATAATATACAAACCTTTATGCCGCGTAGCACGTAAAAAATTGACTCTACAAATCCTCAATTATGAATTCAAAAAGCAGGTAGATTTAGCTATTTTATTCAACGAACTATGGTGACATTAATTTTGGAGGAGATCGATGGATTTTGTTTCATAAAATGCTCTATATAAATAATAAATTCCGTCCGTCGTAAAGCGTCTGAATCCAAGGTAGGGACTTAGCGCTAATCATTACCAAATCATGCTTCCATATCGCAGTCTTTAATTTGCTTGTTGTTAACATTCATTCATTATTAGTATAGCTATAGTGGATCGAGCCAAGATTGGCTGTTATATATTGATTGATGGCGACTATAATTTCCCTTAAACATTAAACCATGAGAGCAAATGAGGTGCTACCTACGTACTTTATTCTTAGCTTGTTGGTAACGTGGACACTATCATGATCTCAGTCATATAGGCGATTCGGCTACGGAAATTCAGAATTGGTGCCTATTGTTATGAGCATGTTGTTTTCTTTTTGTATCTTAACTTATTGTTTGCTTAAATATGCGTGTAATGCTACTTTCGTTTGCCAATTTTTATCCAATAGGTACAAGGTGGAATTTTTGAAAAAGAATTATTTAAAAAAATTTTTATTCAAATTAGGAATTTTGCTGGCTTTTTCGAGCTTCTTAGGAGTGAAAGAATAAACCCAACAGACATTCTCGCACTGTATTTTCAAGACTTTTATTGAGCAACTAATTAGCTTCGCTTAGAGTTACTAATTCATTTCTTTAGTATGTGAAATACTTCTGCACAGCTCTCGGTTGGTCAGTATTTTATTAAATCTCATTTTAAATTTATATTGAAAAAAAAAAACAAATTTCGTGCTGTGATATTGCTCACGTTGCTGACATTTACCGAGGCTTTTTTTAAAATAAATATGTAATTTTATAATCAAACAGAAACAGGAAAACTGTAAATACTGTTTTATTTTTCTTCGTGTATAAGATAACAATTCTTTACATAAAACATATATTGTTTCCATAATTCAAAGGCATTCAAAACGAAATCGTTTCCACACCGTACAATGGAACAACAATGATCGAATATTGTGGTTATTGAACTAACGGTGAGAAGTAAAAGTAGCAATTCACGGACAACAAGTTCGACAAAAAAAGCAAACAAATAGATGTCACTTGTCGAGGAAAACATCAAAATCATCATCGGCATCATCATCGTAGTAAAATGTTATGTCAATGTCAACGGTAATTGTTGGTTTCACCTGCTCATTTGTGTAATCCCCGCCGTCCGGTGCCTCTCACGCGAATGAAATGGCATGTACAGCAGAAGCAGAACAAACAAACGCCAGCTGACCTCGCACACGAGAACGAGTGAAGAAGAGTGCAAAAAAGCACTTCCAGCCAGCAAGCCGGCCTAGTGATTCGGATTATAATGGCCCATTGCCGAAAAAAAACGAATAATAATTGCTGATGCGTATGAAGCGTGTTGTGTGTGGACGGGGGTGCCCGGGATGACGTTGGTACGCTAACGACACACAGCGCTGCAAGCTAGACACGGTTATGGCGGAGAAAATTTTGGATATCGTTGCCGCAATGCGAAATACGCGATGTTGTTTTCGAATGGAGTTTCCACCCAACAATATGGGCTTTCTTCCAGGTGGCACGTACTGTCGCACCGATTCCAGGTGATTTATATGTTTTATCTTACGACAGTCGTTTCAATATATGTACTCCAGGGTGCGACTGTGAAAATGTCACCAGTTGTCGTGCTCAGGAACCGTGCTAACTTTTTTATTAACCCGCGAAAGCATTCACGTGTTAAGACAGTCTCCTATTCAGTGGATAGATAGAAAGATGGGTTTTCTTAATTTTTGTTTCAGGTTGAAAAAGCGACACAGAGGAAAAATCTTTTGCGTTTGTTGAAAGGTAAGTTTGGTACGCTAATGTCCACGCTTGTTCACGGGAGGTCTTTGAGGCAGTTTCAACCAAGCTGTGAGCTAAATTTGGAAATCGGTTTAGTCTTTAGTCTCATACATCTATGGATCCACTTTAAACTAAATTTGGAATCTATTTCTAATTTTCACTATTATTTTATTTTGCAGAGTTTTATTAGACTAGATTAGACAATCACTGGAAAAACCAAAGGTATAAAAGTGCTCTAAAGGGTCGAATATCGTATATCGATCGACTTAGTTCGACGAGCTGAGCATTTTCTGTATGTGTTTGTGTATGTATGTAACGCTCGCCCAATTTCACTCGATTTTCTCAGAGATAGCTGGACCGATTTTCATGGAATCAATTGCAAATAAAAGTTTTATTTGCCTCATAAGAGCCGATTGAATTTGATTGTAATCGGATTTTTTGTTTAGAGGTTATGTATCAAAATGTGAAAATTACAAAATTTATCTATCTCAGAAACTACAAAACCGATTGGAACAAAATTGGTATCAAAAGAACGGGCTCGTTTTTTGAACCATTTTTAAATTAATTTTATAATGATTGAGCATGTAGTTAAAAAGTTATGCAAAGAAACGTGTTTTAAAGACTGTTTAAACTCACCCACTTTGGTTGGACCGATTTTCACAAATTAGTGTCATATGGAAGGTCTAGTTGGCTCATAAGACCCTATTGAATTGATATTGGACTTTAACTTTGTCCGTAATGTATAATAAGGTGAAACATGTCCTAGAAACATGTTTCTAGGACTGCTTGAGCTCACCCACTTTTCTCTAAGATGGATGGATCGATTTTCATGAATTAAGTTGCAAATAAAAGATCTAGCTGCCTCATAAGACCCTATTAAATTTTATCGTAAGCGGACTGTAACGTTGTCTGTTATGTACCTAAATGTGAAAATCACGAAACATCATTATCTCAGAAACTACACAACCGACTGGAACAAAACCGGTATCAAATGAACGGGCTGCAAATTTGGCTGATGATTTAAAAACATGTGGTTCAAAGATTATAAAAATAAATGTGTTCCGAAGGTTTTTATTATTCATTAATTTTTGCCTTTTTGCCTTTCTCCTAGAAAGGTATAGCAATCACTGCCTAAACCGAAGGTATAAAAGTGATTCAAAGGGCCGAATGTCACATACCACTCGACTCAGTTCGACGAGCTTAGCATTTTCTGACTGTGTGTGTTTGTTCAACTTTTCAATCTCACTCGATTTTCTCAGAGATGGATGGACCGATTTTCACAAAATTATTCTCAAACGAAAGGTTTAGTTGCCCCATAAAACCCTATTAAATTTAATTGTAATAGAATATTTAGTTTGTTTGATATTTATCAAAGTGTGAAAATCACGATAGCTCATTATCTCAAACTCTGTGCACCCGATTTGAACAAATTGGTTTTAAATGAACAGGCTACCTAACAATCTTTACTTTTGAATTTTATAAAGATTTGACATGTGGTTCAAAAATTATTAAAAGAAACGTGTTCTGGAGACTATTTCACTCACTCATGTTTATCAGAGATGGCTGGACCGATTTTTATAAAATCAGTGTCATATGGAAGGTCTAGTAGCCTCATAAGACCCTATTGATTTTTTTTGCAATCGGACTAGACTAAAATCGCTTTTTACGCAGGGGATACGTGCCGCGTAAAAAAACCCCGTAAATTCCGGAATCCGCGTAAAAAAACCCGCACTAATTCTGCAATCCGAGTGAAGAGAAACCGGAATCCGTGCAAAAAATACCGCGAAAATTCCGGAATCCGCGTAAATTCCAGAATCTGCGTAAAAAAAACCGCGTTAATTCCGGAATCCGCGTAAAAAACCGCGTAAATTCCGGAAAAGCCGCGTAGAAAAAACGCGTACAAAGCGATCTTAGTATATTACTTTGCCTGTTATGTTTAAAATATGAAAACCAACTATGAAAAGGAATAACTTCCGAAGACTACTTGACGTCACTCACTTTTCTCAGAGATGGCTGAGCCAATTTTCACATAATTAGTGAAAGGTCTAGCTGCCTCATAACACCCTATTGAATTTTACTGTAATCGGACTGTAACTTTTTCTGTAATGTATCAAAATTTGTAAATCACGAAAGTTCATTATCTCAGAAACTACAAAACCGATTTGAACAATATTGATATCAGATGAATGGGCTAGTTAAGATTTGACTGATGAATTTTAATGATTGAACACTTGGTTCAAAAGTTTGGTTGTCCTGTAAGTTGCCATTTCATTTGATTATAATCGGACTTTTATTTCAACCGTTATGTATAAAATTCTGAAAACAACGAAAGTCTATTATCTCAAATATTACACGACTTATTTGAATATAACTAGTGTCATATGAACGAGTTATCTCTCAAACTTACAACTAACAATCTCATAACAATTTGATATGGGGTTCAAAAGTTATGGAAAGAAAAGAAATTCATAGACTATTTAAAACTATACCTGCTTTGATGAAAAAATGTGGCCTCACACATAATTTAAATTTGGTATTGTACTATTTGAACGTTCCAGATATTGCTTGTGATTAAAGTGTTCGAAATTAAGTGTCTTTTTTTTTCACTATTTGTTTAGCATTAACATAACGTCAAATTTTACATTTTATACTTCAATTATTACTTCAGAAACAACATCGATATTTTAGAACCGACAGAGTGAATATACACTTATTGGATTGAAGTGTTCGTGGGAATCTATTTAAACAAATAATAAGTTTGAATGAGAAAGGTTGGGTTTCACCGCTAGGTGGAATAATTTGGTTTTTTTTTGTCAAAGGAACCTCTTATAGTTTTTAGACGAATTTTTATTTTCTTCTATTTTGTTTTGTACCTGAGAACATTTTTCAGTCCTTTCTGGGTAATTTTTGGTTTTGTTTTATTTTGACCATTTCTGTCTAATTACACCATTATTTCCATTGTTGACATTTTTCAACCTCCAGGGGCGTTTTTCAACTATTTTGAGCTGAATCCGGAATTTATTCCTGTTCATTCTTTGCAGCCTTTTGAAGTGTGTTCGGATGTTTCAAGCCACATTTACGAGAGTTTCTATGCATTTTAACTTACGTTGAATATAGTTTTTTCTCGATTTTATTTTTGCTTTTTAAGTTATTAGATACTAATTTGGAGTCATTTTTCAGCTGTTTTACAACTTTTAGATGCGTTTCTCTGTTTTTTTTTTTCGAATGGTTTCCTTTCTAGTATAAAATTATTTTTTGCTGCTCAGTTGCTTTTTAACCCGCGTCAGGAGCCATATTCTTCTTTGGTTTGTTTTAGCTATTTCAGGGTTCATTTTTTATTATTTTACTTCTGGGTTTTCTATTTTTGGGGAACGCGTCAGTTAAATTTTGTAATTTTTTTTTTATTCTCGCTTATTTTCCGTCGGTCTATTTCCGCCACTGTTGTGGCCAATCACCGACGCCCAGGGAGGCGACTCCACCCACACCCAGGACCCTAGCTCACGACCCGTTTATTAACGCACCGGCGCCAACGGCTTCAATTCCTCATGCGATGGAAGGCGTGATCCCAGAGATTTTTTTTATTTCATCCGATTTATATAATTGATGTAAATTTTTGTGAGACTTATTGAAAATTAATTTTTAGCTTACTCTTCTTTATTTTTAAACAATTTCTACCACTATTTTTTAATTACTTGTTTTTCAGGTATTTTAGGCTGAATTCTGACCGTTTTATTTGCTCATTTCTTTTGAACGATTTTCATCATTTTCCTTCTGAATTCGGAATTATTCTGGTTTCTTAAGGTAAAAATTGGAATGCAAGCGAAAATATGTATGAAAATTCACGAAATGACAATCGACTTTCATTTGTAAATTATGTATTCAAATTTTAGTTCTTAGTCATTTTTTCGTTTTTGGTCTCAAAAAATAGTCTTTTAAAAGTAATTTTAATTTTTCGGACTAAGTTTATTTTTTTATTGTTTGAAAAAAGTTCAAACAGGTTCGAGGATTATAATTTGATTTTATTTTCGCTTGTTTTCCTTCAGACGTGTTTTCAGTGTTTTGTTTCTTAAAAATGTAACTCGAGTTTTGCTCATAATAGCCCGGAGTGACGAATGTTTTTCGTGTAAGATTTTCTCCAAAATACGACGAAATAATCGTATTTGAACCTAGACGCTCGATATGGACACATTGCGGATTTCAAGTCGTTATTTATTTCGCTTGATGAGTGTTGGTTCAATTATCCGGAACAGAACCGAGACAGGCCTGCTTGTGGTTCTAAGTACTGCAATGATCATGGCCATTATATTACAGGAATATGTTCCTGCCATAATTCCGAAACCGATTTACCAATAGCGGTTGTTCTTATTGGCAACAAAAAACCATTATACCTTGATTTTGGAGGTTATTGAGTAAGAATTGGTTGAAGGAACGACGAGAAAGCTGCCAAAAATGAACTGCCTAAGCGGAACGGGGCTTGTACCGCTACAATTATGAATAACCCCGAACCTCCCAATGACCCGGAAGACAAAAGTACGTTATAGAAATACAGAAACAAAAAATACTCCGGATAAGGATAGAGGCCAAAAATCAACTTTAGACGATATTTAAAATTTTTGGATAGTAGCTTCCAGTTTCATTATCCAATGTAAGTTTTTCAGGAACCGGGATAATGCTTAGAGGCCAGGAATCAACTTCATACTTCATTTTGAAATCCGGTTTTGCGACTTATGGTTCCTGGAAAACAACCTTAAATTGCCAAATCCAATCCATAAAGGTATATGCATTCATTGGGTTCTAGAATATTGATGTTGTATTTGAAGTAATAATTGAAGTATAAAATGTAAAATTTGACGTTATATTTGTGCTAAAAAATGACTCCTAATTTCAAACACTTGCTTCAGGAGCAATACCGGGAACGTTCAAATAGTACAATATTATTTAATCAATTAATTTCGTTCCTTTTCATAACTTTTGATCCAAGTATCAAATTGTTACGAAATTTGTTATTTATACGTTTGATAGACAGCCCGTAGTTATGTTCAAATAAGTCGTGTATCTTTGAAGTAATAGACTTTCGTTGTTTTCAGAATTTAACATATAACGGTTGAAATAAAAGTCCGATTATAATTAAATGAAAAGGCAACCAAACCTTTTATGTGACACTAAGATTGTTGAAATTAGTCCAGCCATCTTTGGGAAAACGAGTGAATTTGAAAAGGCATTGGAACACGTTTCTTTTCACAACTTTAAAACCACATGCCAAATCATTATAAAATTCATTAGTTAACCCTTTAGTAGCCCGTTCATTTGATATCAATATTGTTCAAATCGGCTGTGTAGTTTTGTGAAGTTTCGTGATTTTTACATTTCAGACAAAGTTACAGTCCGATTACAATGGAATTCAATAGGATGTTATAAGGCAGCTAGACCTTTTATTTGACACTAATTTTGTGAAAATCGGTTCAGCCATTTCTTAGAGAAGTGAGCAGGGCTAGTAGCGAACTTGGAGCAAAATAATAGTGACTTTAGTGACTTTTTTTTATTAAAAAAGGGACCAAATAGAGACTAAATAGTGACCAAATAGTGGCCAAAAATATACAAAAGAGGGTTTTGAAATTTATTGTTGAACCATAAATGAATTAAATTTAATCTGAAATTTATGTCTTTAGAACATATGATGTGCAATGATTTGTTCTCATAGAAAATAACTAAAATCTGTATCATTCTTTCACATTGAAATGGTTGTAATAACACTTTGTTCAATTTATTCGAATACAAGTTTTCGAGTTATAAGTGTTAATGAAAGTACGTGAACGAATGTATGCACTCTCGAATACGCATTGGTGTGTTGGTGGTCTGTCAGTTGTATTTAGTTCTTGATGTGCGATGTAACAAATCCGGGAAGTCGTAGTTAAACGATTTTTGGTCAGTGATTGCCCTTGCACAATATTCAAACATCTCAAATCATGTGAAGCTAGGCGAGATTTCGTTTATTAAACCATCGAAAAATACAAGGAAACATTCTCTTTGGGGGATCGTTGAAAATTCTGTCGGCCACGATCTGCAAGGATGCCGCAAGTCGTAAAATTGTGACTGTTATGAAGAAGCGTGTCCGGCGAAATGATAACGTTCAGTTTGTAATTCCCACCCATCTGAGTATAACTATTGAATCGGTCCTCAATGTTTTGGCCGATTCTTTTAGAAAAAGAGGCTCGATAGAGTGAAAATGATACTTTCACAACTCGCTGTTCGCGAGTTCATTGTTTCTGATGAGAAACTATTTGGCCTGGAGTGTGACTGGTTACACAAAACAATCGAATGTGGGCAGCAGCAAGAGACAACATTTCAGAGTTCTAAAGGAGTGTTCCTCGATTGCAGAGTACAGCTTTAGTGATGGTCTCGGGAGCAATTTGCAAGCGAGTGAATTTCCTCTGATTTTCATTTACAAAGACGCCGAATTTAATGCTGTTTATTATGAAACGGTAGTTTAGGAAAAAAACGTTACCCATCTATATGTCAAATGAAAGGGTTAACTTTGCTGCCCAAAGTGGCAGAGTTTCGTTTCTGTGCAGTTTGTTTACATTGAGTTGTGAGCCATGACAGAGTTAAGAGCAGCTGTTATCGCTGAATATGTGAAAGGGTACAAACCCGGACATATATTCAAACACCTAAAACCGCTCGGAATCAACCGGAAATTCGTGTACCGGACCATAAATCGGTACCTAGAGACCGGAGGCACCGAGGACAAGGCACGATCTGGACGACTAAGGTCTGTGAGAACTCCAAGGCTGAAAAAGATTATACGAGACCCGATTCGCTGGAATCCCGCCCAATCTGCACGGAAGCTGGCCAGGAACCTTAGAATGAACCGAGAATCAATCCGCCTGCTTCTGCGCAAGGATTTAAAACTTACACCGTACAAAAAACAGGTTCATGGGGTTACCAAAGCTACAAAGGACAAGAGGTACAAACGGTCGCGGGAGTTGCTCGGTTGGCGCGCAGATGACGAGATTATTTTTTCGGACGAGAAGCTGTTCGTTTTGGAGCAAACAGTCAATCGCCAAAATGGTCGAGTTTGGAGTGTGAGCCTCCAGCAAGCTCCTGCGGACAAGCTGAACGTTTTCCGGTTCCAAAATAAGATGTCAGTGATGGTTTGAGGAGCCATTTGCAAGAGAGGTAAACTGCCTCTTATTTCTATCGATGAAGGGGTCCAAATCAACGCAGCGTACTACCTGGACACGGTTTTGAATTAAAATGTTCTGCCTCAAGCTGAGCTATTGTTTGAAGACGATTACTACTGCTTCCAGCAAGATGGCGCCCCATCTCACACTGCAAAGGTTGTTCAGGTGTGGTGTGAGGAGAACTTGACCGATTTCATTTCGAAGAATGAATGGTCTCCGTCGTCTCCGGATCTGATTCAACTGGATTATTTCGTGTTGGGATACATGATGTCGAAGCTGAACGATTATAAAATAACAAGTTTGGAGCAATTCAAGCGAGCTATCACGATAATCTGGGACGAGATGCCGATGGAGCACGTGCGCGCCGCTTGCGACGACTTTCCGAGACGTCTGAAGCTGGTTCGATCAGAGAAAGGTGGTGTAATTCCGAAATATCGTCTGTGAAGTATCTTTATGAGTTACTGAATAAAGCTATGAAAGCCAGATTCAGATTTTCTTCTTATTCTTTGAAATATTGAGATTTTCCTGTGTGACCGGACTTTTTTGTCACCCTGTATTTGTTCTAGCAAGACGGTGCATCAGCGCATACTGCGAACTTGATTCAAGGTTGGTATAGGGACAATTCGAGGGACTTTTTGAATAGAAATAAATTGCCGTTAAGTTTTCCTGATCTCAACTCAATAAACTTTTTTTTACAAAATCTCCAACTTATAAAGCGGTTAAAGCGGTTATCCAGAAAATCTGGGAATCCGTGCCGCCTGTGACAGCTTCGAAAAGCGTTTGAAGTTGGTTAAGCTAACTAAGGAAGGGGTTTTTCAAAATATATTAAAAATAGCATTGTTCGTTCCGAAAATCTGCAAAAATCCATACTAAGCCTGTTTGTCCCATCAATGATTTTCCACGCATATTTAACCCACTTGACATTTTCTAATCAAATTCGTCTCACTGAACACTCGTTTGTTTGATCTGGAGCATGGGACAAATATGCGTAGAACGGGTTATCATTATGGAATTTCGAAACGGTATCTGGTAAACACCGGTAGGGTAGGTTCGGATGATTGAAAGCAAAATCCTACGAATTGAGACTTCAACACGACTATGCACAATATGAGCTCGAAATTTTTGAATCCACTTCAACCAGGAGGAACAGATTTGAGACAAGCAAATCAAACTACAAACGTAATTTCACGCACAACACTGGTTTAAGACGCGAGTAGCTTGTAGAATAAACCTTTACATTCCTTTGCAGCTCTTAGACAATTCGTTCGTAACAATTCTGCACTTTTCACTTCGATGAGAAATTTGTAAACATTGCCTGGCATGAAACTTCTATGATGGAAAAGTTAACAAAAATGCATTACAAACCGAACTGTCCAAATATTCTGTAAATGAGAAGCAAACTTTCTAAAGTATGTTGCAATACAACAATAGATAATTTATACATTTAAAGCTAAAAAAGAGACTTTAGTGACCATTTTGTCGTAAAATAGTGACTTTAGTGACTTTTTAGCGTAAATAGTGACTTTTTAGTGACTAGGCTCAAAATAGTGACAAAGTCACTAAAAAGTGACTCGCTACTAGCCCTGAGTGAGTGAGTTTAGGTATTCTTCGGAATATGTTTCTGCTCATAGCTAGATTTTACATTGTTGACAATAACAGGCAAAGTAAGAGTCCGATGGCAAAACAAATCAATAGGGTCTTATGGGGCAACTAGACTTTCCGTTTGACACTGATTTTATGAAAATCGGTCCAGCCATCTCAGAGAAACATGGGTGAGATTAAACAGTCTCCAGAACACGAACACGGGCAGGAGAGCATAACAAAATCATTACTCATCAATAACATATTAAGCTATGAGGACTTATCGTGTTATTCGAAAGATATTCATGCTTCAAACATGCATATGGAAATATCGTAAAATTTTGAAATCGTATCTCGCTATGCCTTCAATAAGATATTTAAGTTAATTTTGAAATATCTCATTAAAAATAAGTTTTTAAGTGAAAGTTGTTTGTTATTGATTATTTATAATATATTCAGTTATGCATTCTATGTTCAATAAGTTGAACATATCTGAATCGGTCATTTTCGTGATTTTTAGATAAATTTTTGGTTTGTTGTTGAAATATCAAGCTTTGTTATTCATATAGTCTTGGAGGAATAATATTTTGGTATTATTTTTTGTTATTTTACCAACTATGTAAACCATATTAAGAATGAGGTGTATTTATAATATCTAGTTGTGATATTATAATGATATTTTCTTCTGCTCTGGAACTTTTGAACCACATGTTCAATCTTCATAAAATTGAAAAGCTAGTGGTTTTTTAGGTAGCCCCTTTATTTAAAACCAATTCTGTTCTAATCGGTTGTGTAGTTTCTGAGACAATGATGTTTCGTGATTTTTACATTTTTAAACATAACCTCTAAACTAAAAATCCGATTACAATAAAATTTGACAGGGTCTTATGGGGCAAATAGATCTTTCATTTGAGAATAATTTAATGAAAATCGGTCCAGCCATCTCTGAGAAAAGTGAGTGAGAATAAAAATCTGCACACACATACAGAAAATGCTCAGCTCGTCCAACTGAGTCGAGTGATATATGCCATTCGGCCCTTTTGAGCACTTTATATCTTCGGTTTTGCAAGTAATTGCTATACCTTTCTAGGAGAAAGGCAAAAATAAAGGTGTGAGTATAAAACTGTTAAAAAATATTTAACTAATCGAACTCTACAGGTTATCTACCAGAATTTAAAATCTAATAGATGTTCTGTTAGAGGAGGTGAACTTTAAGTTAGCGTCCAAACAGTAACAGTACTTTTGACTTAAACTTTTTCAAAATGTACAGATCATACAGAAAGAATGGAAGTAACTGCTTATTACATCCTGCTTTTCGTTCCCAGTATGTGTGTGCTTTTACGTACCATTACAATTCTAATTACAATGTAGCTTTCAAGACCAAAGATCCGGTTAACCCAACTCTAATCCCTCGGATACGTCCGATCCGCTCGCTTAGATCCCTACCGGTGCACAATATGTCACGTGAAGTTTGCAATCGAATAATCGAAGTCGTGTCAATGGTTGTCGCCGTCGTCGCTGAACTACGCCGACGCGGTCGAGTTTTTCCAGCCTTCTTTTTTTCTGTACCTGATTACTACTATTTGGTACGGCATTGACGTCAAAGAAACCAGCGGCAGTAAAGTGAGAGAAAGAGGTGATCGCACATGGTTATAGCCAACGCAAAAAAAAACCGGGCGCTCTCCATTGTGGCGCTTTCGCGGGAGGAGAGCAAAAACCGTTCTGCAGTGTTAGTGTGAACGCAACGCAAACACAACAGCGCCCCTGGACCGTGGGAAGGGTAGTGAACGTGTAGCTGCCGCGCGTGAGGTAGTTGTTTTTGTTTATGATTTTCACGGTGAACTTGTAGCGGACGCCCACAACTACTATAACGCACGAATGGATGAACGCAGTACCGTCGGGGCGGTCACAGAAGCGAACTCAACAGATTGGTGTTGTTACGTCCTTCCACCGTGCTTCACGCTGCTGGCTGGTTTACAAAGCAAGGTGAAGGTGAGTAAGAGAGAGAGAGAGAGAGAGAGAGAGAGAGAGAGAGAGAGAGAGAGAGAGAACGAAGCGCTGCGACTCAGCTGATGTCGAACAACCCTCTTCTCCAGCTGTCGCCAGCCCAATAGTACGCAGTCATGGAGCCGGCGAGGGTGATTTTGGGGCCGACAGGGGTGTGTGGAGAATATTCTGTAAGTATGGAACGAATACACGCGATGGGGCGCGCGCTAGAGAGTGAATCTGCTAGGATTCGGCGCTAGGTATTGGTGAGCCCTCTGGTAACGAAAAATTGAAGCATCGGGCGGTCGCCGTCGAGAGAATCGCCAACAGATACAGAGAATCGCGTGAGTCGTGTGGAAGTAATTGCGGAAAAATTGAAACGAAAATCTCACTTTTTGTTATTATTATATCATCATTGCAAATCAAACAGCGTAATAAGGTAGAAAACATATTGTACAAAGCACAAGTGGTTTGATTAGGACTCGGTTCAGGTTGTGCACAGATGTGGTTCCGCAAGAGCAAGGTGAAACAGTCACAGGAATGACGGCACGAGTCCGCAGCAATGGCGAACTTTAGCGAGAGTAATGACGCGATAAATAGATGTAATCAGACATGAAAATATTGTATGTACATACACGAGAGATAATCTACAGTGTTCCACACGGAGAATTGGCAGCAGAAGCTGCAGAAAAAAAGTCGACTAAAATGGCCGTCGAGCCGCGTTCGGCGTGAGTAGGAAGAATTTGAACGGAAGAAGTCGGTGTTAGCGGTAGCAGTAGAAGCGTGAAGAAGCAGTTCCGAAGCACCGAGTTCGTTTCTCCGGGACAAACTACAACATCCTGATGGTGCATAAATAGTCACCAGAGGCGAAATTTTCGTTGATGCGTAGATTGCGGACGCACGCAGACATACACGCGCGTGCATAAAAACAACAAACATCCAAAACGGGACGAAACAGTCAAGTAATCGATAATCAATAAGCGGAGACCCTGCAGCCGGAAAATAGGTACAAACTAGCTGGAGCACCAAATACGCATTAGGAATAAACTCACGGCCCTGCGGTTCGGAGGTTCCGCGTCAATCCGATGGGGCGGTTGTCGAAATCTACGTTGTTGTTGTCGTTACCGAATATAATATATACAAACATACATACAGTCGTCTTAATCCGTTGTGTCTAAAAGTAAAACCGTCGAACCGTCAATACTACCTAAGAGTGTAAAAAATCAGAACGTCCGGAAAAGTTAATCATCTACGTGTAATTACATATGGTGGTGATTACGTCGTCACACTAATCCTTATCAGTACGTTTCGTCTATGGGAGCGATGTAAACGATGTGTCTGCTCGGTCATATCCTTGGTATCGGTTCGACACGCAGTGAAAGTAACGGCAACTAGCGGAGAGACAATAAAATCTTTACCGAAATAGCTGTACAAAACAACGCCTCCTGACCGTGCAGTCTGTTATCTCGAAGTTTCGTGGCCAACATCACGCTGATATTGTCTTTCTATCGGCGAGAAACGGTTACAATCTATTACATACGAGGCAAAGAGTGTACTGGTATTGATTGTTTTGCCCTGTAGCAGGGCAACAATTTATTCGATTAAAAGATAAGCTAAAAAAAATAAAAGCTAGAGCTGCGGTAGCGCCAGTGTCGAAGCCGAGCTGGAAATACGGTCCAACTAGCAAGCGACAGAGAAAAAGTGTGTTAATAACTGTGATATTACGTAAAGCTACCGAAAAAAAGAACCCGTGTGTAAGAAGCAGGAAAATATTTCGGTGTAACCTCGCGCGTCTACTATTCACACCCGGCGGGTCGGTGAGAAGTAGTGACAGATGGGCGAAAGCAGCACGCGGGCGGCTATCTGAAGGCAAAAAGGAACTCGTCCTCGTTAGCGCACGCAACGTGCTCGCGTACTTATTTGTTGCCCAGGCCGTTGAACCTACCAACAAGCCACTGGGTGGTGGCCGCGGGAGAAGGCGGTCGGTGTAAGTCACAGAAGAGAACCGAAGGTTTTGCTTTCTCGTCGGTTTCAAACTGGCACGTAACTAGGACGAACGAACGGACGAAAAGAGGCGAAGAACCAACGGTAAATTGCTAGATTCTTTGTACAGTTCCGTTTGTCCTTCTGTTGTTAGTTGGGGGCTACTGCGAGCACCCGCACTGGAAGACAACGCAAAAGAAAGCACCGGGGATCATGCGTTTCCATTATCGTTTTTCGATTGCGCATCCCCCTCCTTCAGGATGGGGGAGACAGTGAAGTTAGATTGTGGTTGAGTGTATTAAAATGTTTACATGGTTTCGGGGATATTTATGATGAAATGCTGTTTAGCCACAGGCGGGGACGCAAATACTTATTTGTTGGGCGAGTGGGGGATAAAAGTATGATAGCAGAGGCGCCTTCATTGATATCTTTAGCGCGGCTTAATTTGTGCTGAACATGAAATCGAATTTCCGAACTAATGGTTAATAGCTGATCGAGGCCGCGAAAAAAGAGAGCGGAGAAGCGCGTGATGTTTTTCAATCAATTTGTAGTGACTCCAACAAAAAAAAAAAAAAAACAACAACAAAAACGTTTGGAATATGAAAGTGTGATGTCAATTTTTCCGCTTAATGAAGCCTTTGAGATATTCTGCTGACACTCCAAAGTACAGTGTTATTCAGCCCTTTATGAAAACTTCTTTTTTCCAAATGTGTTGCAATATCATCTAACATCGCTGGTCGGGGTTGGCTCATCTCATCTCATTGTATTTTTGGATTTAACGGCTACACACATTTGATCAATTATTGATTCTTAGAGTACGTGACCTACAACATAGGTCTATTAGGGTTTGGCAATATCTCAAGCAGCCAACAGGAGATTTAAAAGACATTCTAAGCAACATAAACTGAAACTGAAAATTTAACATGTACTAATACTCATTTACGGTAGCTGGTATTACGATTACTCACAGCTGAACGCGGTTTCAATAATGTTTTAAGTCATATATACTTTCACCAAAACGACAAATCGTTTCAGATTGTGCCACATTGTTTTGTATTTGAAACATATCTTTTAATTAACATTATGCAAAAAAAAAAATATAACTTTTCAGTTGAAATTTTGTCTAAGATATTATTTGTTATTATTTTTGGAACTTCTGTCGGTTTGTTTCAAGCATAACTCACCGAATAAAAATGTATTAAAGATTTAGCGCCGAATAAGAAAACAAAAACACCGGCTAATCAAAATGATTGAGTTGGCTATGCTTTCCGAGAATTCAATTTTTGAACCAAATCCTAAGTCACGGATTACACTTTTCAGCACTTATCAATAACTTATAAAAATTTAATGTAATATAGAAAAAAATGAACCCCAAAACACTACCTTGCGACCCACAAAGTTATTAGTATAAATGGATCAACCTTTAGCTCATTGCAGGCTAGGAAATATTTGCAGAAGTGTTTTTTTCAAGCTATCGAAGATACGTTTGCAATTTATTTCCTGGCTTTTCGGTTCCTCAAAACAGCTATTTTTTTTTAAAATTCACCTATTTTTAGTACCTAGTTTTCTTGGAATTCGTTTTCAAAGTGATTGAGCTTAAGAAACTGGTTACCAAAACTAATTACAGAAGTTAACTTATTGTCAAATAGTTCTTTCGAGAGATTGAATAAATTGGAAATGAATTCTTAGTGTGGTAATCCCATAACTAATAACATTGCGTACCGCAAGGAAGTGTTTTGGGGTACGTTTTTTTTTATTTATTACATTAACTAGAAGGGATTCTATCAATTATAACCATAAATTTATTTACTGCTGCAACTGCACAATGGTCCAGAAACCAATTTCAGGGGGAAATTTGGGACTAGAGCTCTATAGAAACATTTTAGAGAAAAACTTTCTTCTACAAAGTTGTTACATATGATAAAGCGCTTATTGAAAAATTGTCAAAAATTATGGTGACCAACATTTTCAATGCAAAAAAGTATCTAACTTTTTATCTTTGTAGATAGAAGAAAAATTTGTTCTACAATGTTATAGCTCCATTAATTTTAAGTAACTTTGTAAAAAAAGTTTTTCTCTATCTTTGAAAACAATCGATTCATATTGAAAAAACGCATTTTACGCTCTAACTTTTTTATTTCAAGATTCATCTCAAAACTGTCTTTGAACGACTTTCAGAGCTTTTTAAGAGAAACAATTTGGAATGCTGACATCGTAAATATCTCAATTTTACTCAAAGTTATTAATATTTTTCATCATAAAATATGCGTTTTTCATTTGTATGTCATTTTTTTGGGGCAAATATGAAAAATATCTCTTGGTCTCATTTTGAAGGGCATACTTGACTCTATAAATGGAGGAATTTCTAAAAATATGTTATTTTTTAAAATTGAGTAAATTCAATTTAGAAACAAGTCAAAAATTTCAATAATTTTATACATTATGCATATAAAAACACCTAGATTTATTTTCTGGTATTTTTTCTTATAACTTGGATTAATTATGTTTAATTTGATCCAAAAAGATTGAAAATCGATCAACGGGTTCAAAAGTTATGATTTTTTTTTAAATTAAATACATTGAACACAATCGTTTTTTATGGTCATTGTGAACTGTGTCATATTGCAGTTATGCAGTTAAACTAATTAAAACGAGAATATATAAGTTTTTGATGTAGAATTATGTCTTATGACCACATTCCGGAATAGGGGTGCAAAATTTAGTACCGAAAATATCTAGAGCGTCCCGAAAATTGTTCCAATTTCAAATGTTAATATCGCAGTCAGTTTACAATGGATTTCCTTCATTTGAGCTGCAATCGGTTGGAAAATTAGCTAAGCGTCCATCAAAATGCAAATATTTGTGATTTTATGATGATAACTATGTTACAATTAGGCTCTGGCCTTGTTTTGAACGCAAATTTTGATCAATTAGAGATGAAAACAAAACCAAATATCATCCTATATGGGTATTTTCGGAACCGGAATGATAGCCATAGGCAGTTATTTTACTTCAGATGTCATTTCAAAATAAAAAAAAGTAATTTCCGGTGCCTGTAAAACTCCCGAAATCGGGATTAAGCCTGGACCCTATTTTGAAATACATAACTGGAACTTTCGGTTTCTGGAAACAGTATAAAATGAGCAAATGTCACTCAATATGAGTATTCTAAAGTCTTTTTTACGCAGATTTCGAAATTTACGTATTTTTTTTTTTGCGGATTTTAGAATTTAAATGAAATTTTCTTAATTCAATTACTGAATATTCATTGATTTGGCTTAACCATTTTTACATTTTCAACTCGTTTTAACAGGTGATAGGTGATAAATGATATTGAATCTTCTTCAAAAGTATTTAGCAGAAATGGTTGAAAACTTTTTTTTTACTTGTTTAAATTTGTTTTTTTTTAACTCAAGCTTTTTTTTATGTGCTACGTATCCCGCGCGTAAAAAAGGTTTTAGCGTATTTCTGTAATCGGAATGATGAACAGTAGCCAGAAATCGACCCCAGACGCCATTTTGAAATCTAAGATGGTGGCTGCCGGTTTCTTAAAAACAGTCTAAGATGGCTAAATACCACCTGATATGAGAATTTCCGAAACCAGAGGTTGTAAACAGACCCCAGTTACTATTTCGAATATCTTCAGGGCCGCCACATTATTTTCAGACAGTTATATTGTAAGTGTTGGATTGAAGTTACTAACATAAACATTAGGGTGACAATGACTGTAAGAATAAAAAAACTATCATCGAATTTCTAAACCCGACTATTTACATTTTGTTTTTTTGGCCCAAAAAACAACCTAAGCAAAATTTCAGCTCAATCGCACATGATTTAGGTGTGATTTTTTGGCCCACGAAAATCTACCAGGGGGGAGTACATGAAATTGGAACAATGGAAATTACTTTTGTATGTCAAAAAATAAGCAAAGTCTTGGTGCTACATTCCGATTCGGAACTTGACCTTCTGTTTATTATACACAGACTTCGCAGCCAACTGTTTGATGTACAGGACAATTGCGGGGCTAGCGCTACGATCCTACTGACACTAACAGTATCTCCCGAGCCGAGACTCGAACCTACGACGACTGGCTTGTTAGGCCAGCATTGTACCTCGAGACCAACTGGAACAATTTTTTCAAACTTTTCTACGTCAAATAACTTAAAAATGCATAAAACTCCGAGATCCTGTGTTATCTCAAAAAAAAGTCACCATCAATCAACTTTCTGGGATTTAGTTATTTTCGGGAAATCGAAAGCCTCATACATACAGAAAGTATCATACACAGCCTTTTCCATTTTTCGTTGTTTATTATGAGATAGGTTTTTATTTGAATTTTATCATAATTCCAAGAACCCCTCATATAAAAAATGGTTAAAGTAACGTAACTTCTTTTAATAAAAATGGTCCGAGTAACGCATAGAAGTTTCCCTCTAGGGAACGGTGCGGTATTGGCTGGAGGAACGAGGTTTTGAAAACTGACCAAAGGTTCACCGTTGAAAGCCTCTTCAGGGAATTGTGATTGTGATACGGTATTGGCAGAAGGAACGAGTTTGTCAAAATAAGACCCTCTTATACTAAAACTGACAAGAGCACGGGGAACGAGGTTTCTATAAGACCTTTTCTTCTCGACATAATAAATTCCTCTTAAAATAAATCTGGCCTGGGATGAACGTTAGGTAAAGTCTCTCTCCTCAGGAAATAATTTGGCGAAATTGGTAGGATGGAAAGAGGCTCGGTTTAGTAGAGCAGCAATAAGCTTGAAACGGAAGGGTGAACCTCACACACATGTACGGATAAAAAAGGTTAGGCATTATTTCAATAGTGATACCGCCAAGATGAACTGCGAATTACACAAAACAAAGCTAGTACTTTTGCACAGCATAGCATAGCAAAAATGTGTTGTTTTTTGGAAATTGACATAGAAACCACTTGAATTATCCAATATATTTGGAAATTTTTTGAATGAAGTGCAAATCCAGACCTATCATGAAAAATGATAACGTTTAAAACGCTAGGAAGATAAATTTACTTTTTTGCATCATTCGACTACAAATATTTACAATAAATTATTTTGTTAAAAGAAAACGGCATTCGAGAAAATTTGCTCTTAATCCACGAATGTCTTTTATTGTAAATTTGATTACACAGTGCAACAAAAAATAAACTTTTTTTTCTGCCTTGCATATTTGGCCAGGACTGGTTAAAACATAAAAATCTTGCTACAGCTATGAGACAGAATCATCGCGTCTTCGATAAAGTCCAATGCGACCCCCTCCCCGCAAAAAGGAGAGGATAATGTGAAGACAAATTGTTATTGTATCTTTGAGTATCACTTACACTCTTGATATAACATTAAACAGATTTCAAATAAGGTAATTTAACGTCGAGATAAACCTATTTTAGTATTGCAGGGAAATTGGGGCACATTGCTGACATTTTACGTAGAGCAGACACCTACCAATCGATTCCTGAGATTTTTTTACTCAATATAAGACATAATTCGACTACCACTTTTAGATATAAGCGCATTACCATTAATGCTCAGACATACTCGATATTATTTTGCTTTGTGAAATATACTAAAACCATGCCAAAACCGTTTTCGTAGAATCACCGTTTTGAGCTCAGTTTTTGTCCGATTCAAGATCTGTTTTTTTTTAAAGATGGGTAAGAAGATGCTAATAGGTGGACCAACTCTTAAAATTTTGATAATTGGCTTTAAAACAAAATGGCGTCGAAAACACATCGAAAATTTCCGATTCCTCAAAAATTCAAAATGGCGCCATTGTTGCCGCTCAAGTTTAAATATGTTTAAACTCGAGGAAATTTGGTTTTGCATCAAACTTCATCAAAAAACCATACATAGGCAGCCAAGGCAAAAAATTGTTGCACTGGTTATTCTATCAATCAAGTATGAATTACCAATGCACGAATAAAAAATAAAAAAAATACGTCAGCCCTTTTTGAAATATAATTCAGGATAATTTCATGATCTTTTTTCAAAAATTTGTCTAGAATTATATTTGAAAAGCGCTGAAATATGGTTTTTATAAATCGATATATCTGAATACAACAAAAGATAGAGGAAAGGTGTCTAACGATAACTTTTGGGAAATGGTGTGAATTTTCATTCAAAAATTTAATTATAAACTCTTCTGAACATTTTCAAATGGCAGTGCCCAAAAAAAGAATTTCCGAAAATATTATACTATTTTTCACGTTGTTTGCCTATGAACGCCCATGCCTCTTATCGACGTGTCCATAACATCAATTTAAAGCTTAATTTCTCTTTTATTTTAATTGATTTGTGAGAACTACTCACATCAAAATGGCGATATATTTTTTTTTTTTATTCTCGCTTATTTTCCGTCGGTCTATTTCCGCCACTGTTGTGGCCAATTACCGACGCCCAGGGAGGCGACTCCACACCCAGGTCCCTAACTCACGACCCGTTTATTAACGGACCGGCGCCAACGGCTTTACTTCCTCATGCGATGGAAGGCGTGATCCCAGAGATTTTTCGCCTCAGAAAATCTCCCGGTGTCGGCTAGGATTGAATCTAGACCAGTTGGGTTGGTTGTGAGTGGATCACGCCACCCCACAACCATCGACACCTATGTCGGCGGTGGGATTCGAACCCAGGCGTCGAGCGTGGCCGGCGGAGACGTTACCAACCACACTAGGCCCCCGCTCAAAAATGGCGATATTGTAGTTAAACTGTTCCGAGGCTGAATTTTTTTAAATGTAAATTTTTTTTTCGTAATCAAGTAAAAGTAATCAAGTAAAAAAATAAAAGTGAAATCTTCCAAAAACATACATAACATATGGCGACCGTGACATGACTTGAAATTATCATCGTCTATTTGATTAATGAATAGAACAAGTTTTCTCGAATAGATGAATTCATACAATCCTGAGAACAAGGAACGTCTTTTTATCCAATGACTTCAAGAATTACTGGCATGAGTAAGATCGGTACCCTAATTGTTGTCATGGAAGCAAAGCAAACGTTGTCAGTGCTATGAATTCAAATTACAAGGGAATATTCTTTTGCACAGTAATTTTCAAATCTGCTAACTGTCCCATTTTTCTAATCATTTGCTTGTTTCAAAACCACTAGTCTGTGAGATGGAAAACTTTACTAGATCTAGAATTGACGTTTGATATTGTGGTATGAAATTTTTGAAAAAATGTCATGAGGCAAATTAAAAGTCGAATCGTACTTTATATTTACCCAGATATAAGTGTTCAATGTCGTTTGTAAATTTTCGTCTGCAACCCAGAAAGTACGAAATTTGTACGCACGGCCTTCTTCAATTTTATGTTCAAAAGTATATGTTGGCGTAACAATTAATTTGTTTCATTAAAATTGTGCAAAATATTATTAAATTTAATTTCAAGCTACTTTGTCAGTTCTATGTAAGTTGAACCGCTTTCTGCTTTAAGATTTTTTTTCTTCAATTTAAATTATTGATTTGATAACAAGTATTTCTCCACTCCTCAACTTTCAGTGCTACTGATTATTGAATCTCTAGAAATTTACATTATAAAGTCGGAAGTGTTTTAATAGGGATGTTATCACTGTGATAACTAATTGACAGAGAAGAGAAAAATACTATCAGAAAACCAACGTTCCTCGCATGCAGCGGTTCACCACACTCCCCCTAGCAGAGCAAGCAATGCTGCAGGTCATTCGCAGCATGCTTTCCACTTTTCCAGTGCTCTAACCGGATAACAACAGCATGCTCTTGCTTTTTCTGCACGGTGAGACGTGAGATGGTTCCGCAGCTCACTCGCCGTTCGTCACATGCTCAGCGAAAGCGTTTCATCCAGCGTGATTTCGTTTGGTCACAAGGTCACGGTCATACCGTGCATGGACGGCCGAAGAAGTCGCAGATCCAATCCAGTACGCATACAGCGGCCATCCACACACGGGTTGAGACTCTCTGTCCGCAACAGCAGCAGCAAACAGGATTCACTCACAAAGTGCTTCGTCAGGCACACACACAGTGAAAGCGTGAACGGACGAGGAAAAACAAGTCGTTGTTTCGCTTGGCACTGACTTCGATTTTTCGGCAGCATGATTTCCGTGATAGGACACCGAGCAAGTGGTGAAAGGTTACCCGCCAAGGAGCAGGCGAAGAAAATTTCAACATCTCTATACTGGTGGAAATTTGCTGCCGCAAAGAAGAGCTTCCTACAAACGCGGTCCCATTCGTGGACAGACAAGTGTGGCAGCTCGGAGAGAAGTGGTGTGTTTGTCCAAATTTTATTTTTAACGCAGTGAGTATTGCCCCGCGTTCTGTCACATATCGACGTTGGAGCTTCGGAAAAATTCATCGCCAGCAAAAAACAAAAACTGTTGCATAAATGTGAATTTCCCAGCACGACCCAAACTACACCATCCGCCGCACCGAGTAAGTCAACTTTCGCTTTCAAATAGGGTAAAAATATCGCTTGCACACATACCAGATAGGAGCGAAGGGTGTTGTTGATGGTTTTGCTAGCCACCATATTTGAGGATAAAAATGGATAAATACTAACTACGCACTGCTTGGACTGCGTTCTGCGCGACGATGGTGTGATGAGAGGAAGTTTTCCTCGAAACTCAAAGCGGAAAATCAACAGATTATGTGCGTCAATGGCACCCCCTCGGGGGCGGAGAGTGTGACTGCTATTAATGCTGCTGCTGCTGCTGCAGTGATGCGTTACTGTTTTGTATCTTTCGCTGTCAGTGAAGCATCCAGAGTGAAGTAACTTTACGGAAAAGTGAACAGCAGACTTTTGCGCGCTGGCAGAAGAATCGATAAAATTGGGTTGTGTTGTTTTTTTTTTTCGTTGGTTTGTGGCAAGCTGAGAAGTGTTGTGCGAGTAATATAGAGTCAGTTTACGTGACAGATTTGAGTGCTATAAAAGGCAAACGAATGACTTAATACTTCGTTTTGCCGATGGTGATTGCAAACGAGGCAATGCTGTTTGCGCGCACGGAACGGGAACCGACGGAAGCAAGTAGGTACCCGCGGGTGAGCAAGCACAAATAAGGGAGGAAGCATGTCCACGAACGAAACTGGTTCACGAAAATGCGATTTTAATTTCGATTTCGTCGTTCGCTTTGACCTTCAGCAGTAGCAGTAGCAGCCGCAGCAGCACCAGCGGAGAGTGAAGCGTTTGCCTTTCTAATCCGGGGCTCACTGGCGCTGGATGAATCCTGGTTGGGTGGAACTTTTATAGTGCATAGCAAGGACGCCTTCCGGGGAGGACGATTGTTGCGCGGGTTTTGCTCGCAAGAGCAATGACCCAGTCCGAAGAATTTGGATTATATGTATATGCAAGAGGGTGGGTGTGCAAGCAGCAAAAAAACATGATTCCATTTTGCGTTCTGAATAACGGCCGTGTTTACATTGGCTCGATCGAAAGTGAAAAAGAAGAGCGTGATAATTATTGAACTGAAACGATTGCTGGTTTTCTTCGGTTCGCACTGGAGGCGATTTCAAAGGGGAGTTCAATTTTTAATTGAATTTAATGCATGTGACCAGTGGAATACTCAGCGTCTCCACCGTGAACTTGGGGTAGTGGATGTAGGTCCAGTTAAAAGTGGTTGCTGCGTTGATATTAAAGTTGTATGTGATGAATGGTACTAAGAATAGGATACTGCGTTTTCAAACTATAGGAGATTCAAAGAGCACATTTAGAGTATACAAGCCAAGTGCATCAAATATACGAGATGTTTATATCCTCACATTAACAGGAATTGTAAACTTTGTTTAAAGAACAAACTTTTGATTAACAAACAAATTTTTAGACCAGCAATGCTTTATGCTGTACCGATCTGGTCAAGTTGCTGTTCAACAAGGAGGAAAACGCTCCAAAGGATTCACAATAAAATTCTGAAAATTATTTTGAAGCGTCCTCCTTGGTTTGGTACACTCGAATTACATAGACTTACTGGTGTTGAACCATTAGAAGCTATGTCAAATAAAATTATTAACAATTTTCGACAAAAATCGTTGCAATCCTCAATTGCTACGATAAGCTCTCTTTATAGCCAATAAGTTAGCAATTCAGTTAGTTGTAAGTTTACTTTCCTTTCTTGAAAAGTAGGTTTAAATCCCTACGAATGATAAGTCCTAATTGCGAAAGCAAACAAATCCTAACAATTAAAATTACAAATTACTAACAGTGTTGAGATGTCACCATTTGTGATTGGACACACATACTCATTATTTACTAATATTTATCATAAATACTTAAGCTACTAACAAATCCCCCTATTAAAAAAAAAAAAAACTATAGGAGACCATAGAGGGGAGATCAATCATCGGACAACTCAACTGTGCTGTCATTTCAATAATTGCACAACAAATATTGGATCGTTTAGTTATTGAGAACGGTTACCGTGGACCGGTTTACCGCAGTTGGTATCTCTTAACCGGAATTTAAGAGTTTGAATGCAATTTTCTATGATAGAATATTTCACATCGCGATTGAATATTAGTTTTTAATCTCTCATGAAATAATATTAAAATACGAGCAATTTAAGTTTATTGTTAGCAAGATTTCCATCACACCTGTTAAGGCTCAGAATGAATAATAATTGACTGTGCAGATGCTCTTTATGTTTTTGTTTTCCGAATGAAAAAAAAAAAAACACGACGAATAATAAAACTCGTACAATTTATCTTTTCAAAAATATGCTTCTCTAGGTATTTCAAACTGAACTTTACCAACGTCAAATAAAATAACTTTTTTTTACCAATATGAAACTGGAGCGCATTTCAAGATTTAAGTTACGGTGATTTTTTTACTGATATTTTTTTCATAATTTTTATTAAACAAAGACTGTTTAGCTCACTTTCTTTTGTTATAGAATCAAAGCATTTTGAGCTACATTTTTTACCAAAAATCAATCGGAGGAAACCGATGTTGAAGGGTTTTGTTAAGCTCAAAAAAAGATGGTCGAGTTTATCATTTGCTGATAGAAAAAAATTGTAGTTATCTGAAACTATTATTTGATAGGAATTCTTCTCGTTGATGTTTGACGAGCAAAAAATAGAACTGCTTTGTGATATAACAATATATGTACTGATTAAAATCGCGCCAAATGATCTGGAAATTCGCAAAAAATTTTAAAATGTATAGAGAAACTGTCTGGGAATGTGTTGTAAGGAATTATCAATGCCTTGTAATAAATATACACCGTTAAACAGTTTTTTTACTAAAAGATATTGAAAATTAACACTAAATTTTCAGTTTACAAAAGGTTGAAGTTTTTTTTTCTATTTCTTTTTTGAAAAACTCGCAACTTTTGATAAAAAAACCAGGATGGAGAAATCAAAAACAATGTTTTTTATAGAAGGTTAAGTTTTAAATATTATATTTAATTTCGACATTTTCCAATTTTTTTTACCCCAATGATTTTGAACAATGGTTATTTCGGAAAGCTCATGATGATTACCTTCGTAAATGCATTCGTTTTCAAGGTTGAGAAAATTGAAAAATAGTCACTAAATTATACATAAAATAAAAAATGAAGCAAATTTTTCAATCAATTTAATTTTTTGTCGAAACTTGATATTATTCCAAATCTTTTGATAAAATGTCAAGTTTAAAATAGCTTTTTACTTAAAAGTTAAGTTTAATTTTTTTCAGCTCCAACATTTTTGAAAATAATAAAATTCCTATAATGTAGTATAATTTAAAAAGTAATTTTAAATCATAGAGGTCTTACCAAATAACTTTTTACATGCATCCGTTTTTGAGATATTTCAATATTAGGTTTGGATAGCTTCAGTTTTTTTTATCAAATAATGGTTTTTTGGTAGTTCTTTATACTTCTTCAGCAACAACCACAGATTTAATAAAATATGCAATAATATCGGATGAATAACTATAAAAAAAAAATCGTTTTTTATATCTTTGACGAGCTATAACATTGTAGAACAAGTTTTTCTTCTATCTACAAAGAAATAAAAGTCAGATACCTGATCGAAAATTCAGGTTAATTTTTGATAATTTGTCTAAATGCGCTTGATTTTAGGCAATAACTTTGTAGAAGAAGGTTTTCTCGAAAATTGTTAAATGGAAATTGAAAAAAAAAAAAATGTAAAGCAATTATTATTCTGGAAACTGTCAAAAATCATCTCTCTAGAATATAAAATAGTTATTTTTCAGTCTTCTCGATTCAGTCCTCTTTTCAAAAATTTCGACGGTTTCAGCCTGTAAAATATGTGCAAATTTGTATATATTTTCAACTATCCTTTGATAGGAATCCTTTTCGTTGCAACAAGTAGAACTACTTTTAATATAACAATATAATGTGAATTTTCATTTCTGAAATGAACTTTTCCAAAGTTACATTCTTATAAAAATTGCAACTGAGGAATTCTCGTTTGCTCGTGAAAATGAGTAATCAGGTAACAAATAAAAAAAATTGGAAATAGTAAAGTGAACCACTCTTATCAGTTTGCATTTTGTTTGGGAAAAAATTGTTCACTAAACTTAGGATTCTGTTGTCAGTTTTGCTTAGTCAGCCAAAATTAGATCAAACCAAGTATTTGAAATTCTGCGGCATTAAAATATCTATTTCGTTTGGTGAGTGACAAAAACTGTCTCCGGAATAGAGTTCAAATATTATTTTGGTGGATATGAAGACCACTTTCAACTGGTTAAAAAAACAGACGGGAAAGTTATTTACAACCAGCTTTCGTAAGTTATTATTGAGATGCTTTTGATCGACAGATTTGTTGTTTATTGTGGTGACAGCGGCGGGATGTGCTGTGTGTCATTTCCATAATTGGTACTAAATTTTTTTAAATGTACTATCAGACCAGTCGGACTCTCCTCCTGAAGATGGGCAGTATTACGCCCGAAACCGGTCGAGCTTAAAGGTGAAAATTTTAAAATGTTTAATGTAGTAAGAACGATAAGTGTTGTGTTTTGGCCTGCGTCGCGTCGTATGAGTACTATCACAATTGTAAACAAATTAATAAGTTTCAGTGATGCTTATACTATGCCTTCGAAATTGTAAGATTTGAACAGTATTTTTGTGGTAAATTCCAAACCTTGGAGAACAGCAATTTTCCTTGCTCGGATTTTTTTTCGATGTCAACAAAATGCTTCTTGCATATGAGTTGAGAAATACTTGATTCCAAAAAGAGGCTGTGATTAAAAGACCAGTTATTAAAATAACTAAAAAATGCAAGTTTAGTTTTAATAATTGGACTTTAACAACCAAAACCGAAATTCTTGCGTAACTTCACTGCTCGACTTATGTGCCCTCAAAAGAAGTTTTATTGCGTTCATCATAAAACGAAAGCAAGAGCTTCACCGTCAGATTCGCCTATGACAGCAAGATACGACACTCTAACAGCTTCCGGTTTATAATTAACTTTTCTCCGTCATCTGTTGACCTCCTACTAAGTTCCGTAGCCTCGTATCGTATCGCTGCCTAGAGAGTGTGTTGTGGAGATGCTGCACCTGACACGGTTGTCTCGCGCTAATTTATATTCCAAAATCGAGCGCTCGAGCATATCAGCGCGACACCTCGCGTCGGTCACGATTTTTCCCAATCCATCACTTTCGTAACACCAGCGTGCGTCACGAAATCTGTTAATTCGAATTGAAACTTGCTCAAGGCACTAAGGAAACCGCAAAGCAACAGGTGTTCACTTTGCGTCCCTTGTCCCCGATTGTAAAAGTGTGACACTTTATATTCCTTCTGGCTTCGGTTTCGAATTGGGATCAAAGGCTCCACAACAAGGGGGGTGTCGAATTAAAAGATTTTCTTTTATTAAATTTTATTTACAAGCTTAAACCCAACCCGGTGTCACTCGCTCCTAAGGCTCGAAGGAGAATTAATAAATTTTTGGTTTTACATTCTGAAGCATCTATCGTCTTGGTATTCCGCTCCTCTTGAAGGACTTGTTTTTGCTTGCTCTCAGTGCGATGGAAACTTTGATTGGAATTAGTTTTGCAGCTATTAATAAAAATCAATTATCGACCGGTGAATACGGTTGGACTCAAATTTGATTAACGTTTGCTCTTTCTGCTTTTTTCCGATCATCAACAGACGATGGACTTCACACCGCTGCCAACGGAACTGGAGGAGCTGATCCAATGCAGCTGCTGCCATCTGCCGTTCAACGATACCGACGCTATACCGAAGCTGTTTTCCTGTAGGCACTACTTCTGTCTCAAGTGCGTCAGCCAGGTGCTGATGAAGGGCAACGAGCTCTACTGTGTGCACTGTTGGAAACGAACCGAACTAAGCGGACCGGATATGAAGCCGGAAAATTTGCCGACGCACAGTGCAATACTGTACCTGTCGCAGAATCTGAGCATGATCTCTAGTGGTAGTGGCAATAGTGTGGGAGGCGGTGCAACCTGTTCCGGTGCGAGTGGCACTGGTGGAGGTGGTGGGGGGAACAAAAAGCCTCCCGACAAAAGTGGAACGAACGGAGCTGGTGGCAGTTCGCTGGTACCCGGTGCCACGGGTGCACTGGTGGGTGGAAGCGGAAGTGCAACTAGTAGTGGCAGTGGATCGAACGGAAGTGCAAACGGTACAAATGGTAGCCTCGGAATAGGTAGTAATAGTGCGAATACGGGTGGCGCAATCGGTTCCGGAAAGTATAGAAATAAGGGCGAAAACTGTATGACACACGCGATGCCGAATGCGCTGTGGTGTCTCAAGTGCAACATCATTCTGTGCCGGGCCTGTGCCAGCACCGAGGAGCACAGGAATCACACCGTCAAGACACAGGCAGAAGCACGTGATCAGATCCGATCGGATATAGCGTCGGATTTGCTGCTGATGCAAAAGTCTCTCTCGGAGCTGCAACATTTCGTATTTAAGCAGCGAGATTTTTTGCTCAAAATCCTAGAAGCATGCACAGCGCTGAAGACTCAGGTTGAAACGGAACTAATTAATCATCTACCGACGTTCGAAGTGGCGGAGATTCGAAGTAACCTAACGAAAGCGAAACTATTTCTCAGCATGCTCGAGCAGCAATCCCCGGCCGAAGCTTACAAACTGTACGCCAACTTGAATATCGAAAAGCAACGCCTCCAATCGAAGTATCAAGAGATGTACCTGCAATGTAAGCTAGACGATTTAATACAACACTACGGAATATTGTTTGACTTCGAACTGATCAAACAAGCTCTCTCGAATCTAAACACGATCGATCCCATTTCATTCGGAAATGGAGCTATTGGTGGTCTCGGAGTGACTGCCGGAGGAACGACCATCAACGGGCATCACAACTCGATACTGTTACTAGCCAACTATTGCATTTCGCAGCTATACTCGCGTCACATCCTAACCTCCAAGCATCACCAGCATCAGCATCAACAGCAGCAACAGTCGCAGCATATCGACGCTAGTCTAAGCTATGCGATATCATCTCCCTCGCAGACCGGCAGTTCGGCGATTCCCCAATCTCCGAACCACAGCGGACTGCTGGGCGAACCGCCTGGTATGAGTCAGCCATCGCACAGCGGAAGTTACGCCAGTCAATTGAACGATATGGCTATTATCATTGCTCCACCCTTGCACCAGCAGGGAAGTCGAACCGATGGCACCAGCTCGGCCCGGACATCCGGTTCCGGATCGGCGTATTTGAGTGAAATACTCAACGGAAGTGCGTTGCAGCACTTGCATCAACATTCCGGTTCTTCCCAGCATCAGCCACTAACTCCGCCCGGGCATCCGCTGTCGTCGTCCTCTTCCAGTGTGGTCTCACTAGTTCCTTCGTCCGCTCAGCAGCAGGTGCAGAAACAGGTACAAGCTGCAGCGGCTGCAGCTGCCGCCGTAGGATCTTCTCTGCTCTGTAATCCCTCCGTACACGTTTACCCAATCTACTACTTCAACATTGAAATCAACGGTCAACCCTTCGGACGAATTTTGATCGAAGTTCGCAGCGACGTGGCACCGAAAATGGCGAAAAATTTCGGCGCTCTGTGCACCGGTGAGCTCGGGTTCGGTTACAAGGGATGCAGCATCTTCCAGTGCTGGGAGAACGAGAGCATCATAACGGGTGATTTCGAGCTGAACAACGGACGCGGAGGTCGGTCCGTCTTCGAGGAGGGCTTCTTCATGCCGGATGATACGAAGATTCTGGCGATCCGTGGCTCGGTTGGAATGCGCCGCAGTCAGAAGCGGCACGATAACATGGGACTCGTTGGGTCGCAGTTTCGCATCATTCTGCGGGAGATGCGTGGCTTTACCGGGATCTTTGCGTTCGTCGTCGAGGGTTTGGAGTTGGTGGAGAAAATTAGCCAGGCGGGCGACTCGGCCGGTAAGCCGCAGAGCAATGTGCTCATTGTGAATTGCGGTAAGTGGCAGTAAGGTAGGGGATATGGCGGGGGTTAGGTTTTATCTTTTTTTTTGTTGCAATTTTCTTTTTTGTTAGAACCTAGGTGTTTTTTTGTTGTTATTGGAGAGATAAGTAGATAGATGCAGGCTGTTGTTAGTTTCCTATTAACTTGTTTCGGTATTAGAGTTTGAGTTGTTAGGGCGTTACATTTTAGTACAATATATATATTAGATTAATGGAAGAAAGGTAAGATGCTCGCGGGTTTGACGCTATTGTGTGAGATGAGTTGCACCACTTTCTCGCCTCTAATAATTAGAAATATGGGTTCGCTATAAATTCGTTATAATACGGCCCGAGGTCGCAGTCGTGATAGAAATTAATTTAGAAAGGTTCCATTGATAACACCATAGCGCGCTGTTTTCGTATCATAATTGTTAATCCGGCAGAAAAAAAAAGGTTGTTCGATAAAAGTGCTAGCATTGTTCCGTGGAACAAAGGAATTCAATTATATGCAACAAACCCGCAAATTTTACCTTTCAACTGAAAATTCGCATTTCTCGCAAAAAAATATTGTAGTCGTTGAAGTTTTAAAACCAACATTTTGTAGTTTTTATCCTAGATCGAACGGGATCGGAGTACCAAAAAAATCATAAAATTTGAAAAAAAATCAATAAAAAACAAAACAGATCCATTCTGGCAACGCAGAACAATGTTACTGAAACTCCCTCGGAAGCTTAACGAAACTTGAGCGTAAACGTATTCAACCTTATTTAAAACAAAGCAGTTTTTAACTTATATTTCCGGCTTTGCACCGGAGCTCTGTTCTGCTATTGGTTAGCATTGTTTCAATGCGAACAATGCGAACATTCTGACCAAAATTGCATACATATTTATGAAACGAAAATAGAACACATCTTATAAGATCGAAGCGAAAAATACTACAGGGTGATACTGTTTTTCATTTTACCTAGTTACCATTTGTAAGCAAAGCAAAACGATTGATCTTTTTAGAGGAAAAAGCTGGAGATTAAGCCAGATAACAAGCGTTTATACTGATCCAAAATACCTAGAGAATATTATACTGATCGATTCCACCGAAAGAAGGAAGATTTCGCCGTTTTTTATCACAATCAAGACGCGACCTGTGCGAAGCGAGTGAATGTAGAGCGAACGTAGTCAGATGGAAGTTAGAGAGAAGAATTACGATAGCGACGCAATAAGTTAGATGGAATTGAGTAAACCTAAACATACTATGAACACATAAGAAAAAATCCAGAAGGAAAAGAAAGTACAATAAATTGCGGGAAAATCGTAATTCATGCGGAATGATAACATGAAACGGAATAATGTTAATGTGTAGTTTAATCATATTTAACAGAAACTAAATGTACGCAGACCTATTTTATTGGACAGTAGAAGCCAGAAAAGAGGAAATAGTAAATTTAACAAAAAAAGGACGATGTGTAAGTGTTGCTACAACCTATTTCTTCAAGAATCGCTGTTAAAATGCATAAAGAATGAACTGCACCGACGATCCATAATTTATACTTAAGAAAAACATGTGTCACATAAAAAAAAATCAATTACAACTCAATGCTGAAAGTCGAACAGAACGAACTAAGCAGTTTTGTAAGCGAAAACATACACATACACACTCACAAAAGTACACACACACACACACATTCACAAACACTCAAACAAACAAACATACACACAAACACGCGCGCAGCCATACAGAAACATAGAAACTGAAGTATATCGCTAGGAATAGTTCACGAATGTGAAAGAAGAGACTGAATGTTTTCGAAAACGAAAAAAAACGAAACTATAAGAGTAACGTTGATAACCAATCCCGCAAAATAACAATAGAAAACTTTTAAATGTAATCAACAACAATCGTGCACCGAAACTAGTTGGGTGTTGTTATTTTGAAAACGCGAATCTGCTGCACACGAAATACCGATACACGCGCGTACAACCAAATCCATTCGTTTTGAAAAACCCCTCTCGTTGTTGTTATTGTGTGCGTACGATGACGCAGCGCGCGGGATAAAAATAACGGTAACAAACACAATCGATACGTAATACCGACAGCTCGAAACAATTAATTGGGTTCTTGTTTGCGAAATCACTACCGACAGTCGCCGTCTCACGTGGTGCACGTTCTCCAACTTTCCTTAAACGACTAACCCAAGCGAGGAACAACCACACTGGAAGAAGGATTTGAGGTGACCATTAGGCCGGAACACAAGTGCTCGATTAGCGACTAGCGCAGCTGGAAAGTTTTCGGTTTTTTTGTTTCCTTCCGTTCCAACACGTCACTAAAAAGTTTTCATTTTGGCAACACTGGTTACGAAGTCTCAGATTCTCGTACTGACGCCGTGATGGGAACGAAACGCAAGGCCTTCCAAAAAATGGTACAAGATTGAGTGATCAAGCGAAATGATTTCGAAAGTGTAACTAACCTTCAATATTATAAAACATATAAATCGATATAATCGTTCAATGAAGTATAAAATAAATCTCAATTAAACAAAGAAAACCAACAATGTCGTTAGAATGATTGTCGTCAAAATATGTTATGGAAACAATAGGAAAAAAACACGTATATTCATATATGAGGTTCGATTGCGAAACAAAAAAGTATCTATTATAAAGGATAATCCAAAATAGAGCCAGCGTATAATATCTAAACATGCTTAACCTTGATGTTGTATTATTGTAACTTGCGAACATACATAAATAAGGATAGAGCTCTCGGCAAACCGAACTAATAGTAGAAATTGCAAACAAATATAACAAAACTAATTACCGATCAGCAGAATAACCAAACATCAACTAATCACGTAACGTCACGTTATAGTTTTAATATCTTACGCAAGAAAAAATGCAATCTTCACCAAACTACACAAAACTATACACAAATACACGCAGAAAACAAAGAGGAAAAAGAAGAGGAAAGTAACCTGTACCTGGTGTTAGAGAAAGCAAAACAGTAAACATGTACCGAAAAATAAAAAAACAAATAGAGTTCACAGTTACGACTGTGCGAAAACAGAGATAAATCGAAAGAAAATAAAAATATATTTTTGTCGCCATCTTCGAAAACGTAGTTAAATAGAGCAGAAACAGATGCAAATCAACACTGAATGCAAAAACCGGAGAAGAACAAAGCCAGAAACCGAAACTATATCTTTCATGAAAACTAGCAGCAACCTCCAAATAGTAACCAAAAGTTAATTAAACCAATTGCGAACGGGCAGTTTTAATCTGACAAGGGATAGATCAACAATATTTCATAACGAAACAAAGAATAGCAGGATGCGCCAATTCACTCTCACTCTACCGTAAAGCGGGAAAACAGAAAAAAAACTACCGAAAAACTGTAAGCGAACTTCAATTTCATCCCACATAAAAAAGATAACCAACCATATTAATGCGGAACTCGAAGAAAAAAAAACTGCGTGGAAATGAAAAAAAAAATCGTTAGAAAAAAAACTTAAGTAGTCTATAAATAAAAAAAAAGAAAAAACAAACAAACATATTACTACTACCACGGAAAGTGTCACAGAGGTTTGTTCCACGGAATGGAAGCAGATCGTGTAGCGGAAATTGTAAAGTTTCACGATAAAATAAAATGATGCAATAAAAAGCCGAAAAAGGACCAGGCGAGTGTGTTTTATTTTTAGCGTTAATTCGCTGTATCATAATCATCCTAACGGTGCGAGACCATTTTGGGGATTAAGTGAAAGCAGAAACTGCAAAGTTTTAACAGTTTTTATGGAAATTCGAAAAAAATGCGCACTGGATTATAAAACATGTTTTAACATGGTTGAGATTTTATTTTAGGAAACAATGATGTTTTTGGAAGATATCTCTCAGAGGGAATGCCGAAAATTCATTCATGCTACCTCTGGAAACTAGCGTCAGAACTAATCGTGATAAAAGGTTTGCTCGTGCTCGTGAATATACTCGTATAAACGCAAAACTTTATCCCTCATAAGCTTATTTGTCGTTTTCCATTAAAAACTACAATTCGCTAACTTCTAGCGTGAATCGCACCAACAAACGTTCATGCAAAAGCCCCTCGCTTTTCTCTTCCATCATCTTGCTATTTTATTATCAGTAGCACCGTGTATATTTTGCTCTTTTAGACTACTTTTTCATAATAAATAATCACAACCCACTTCTTTTTAAAAACCTAAACGAATATCTTCACGTTGCAAGTACGCTGATGGTAAATGAGAAATGGACTTAGGAAAGAGTATATTTACATAATTTTACACACTAACAATTTTATTTTGGGACCTACTGGCAACCCTGGTAGTGAGCGAAGCATTTCTGCATATGTGAATACGGTTCAAGCCCCAGAAGAAGGAAGCACTAAGTAAATGTCAAGATCAAAAACGTCTAATCCACTTTTTCAGTTTCAATAAGTTATTATAATTTAGAATTCATATTGCTCGACCGTTCTCTCTAAAAGTAGGATAGATTGCTCTATTACAACTTGTACTGAAAATAGACCCCAAGACATAGCCTCTATCATAACCGGTTTTAGAGGGGGTCCAGGGGGGTCAAGGCTCCGGGCCACCACACTTTGAGAGCCTCCACAGAAGTTCACCTCTCAAGACTCATGGCTAAATACAAAAAAATAAAAATTAAAAAAATCCTTCAATCTTATATTTTTGTATGAAGTGCTCCATTATTAAAATTTTGACCACTGAAATAGGGGTCCCCACAAGGTACTTGGCCCGCGGGACCCACAATCCTAAATTCGGCCTTGACTCCCACAATCGTTGTCCTTTAAAGTTTATCTTATCAATAGTGGTAATAGTTATTCTTATTCATGGGTCGTTACTATAAGGATTTGGCTGAAAATTTGGGAAATTATTCATCTGGTGTCACTTTTTCGCAAAAATGGTATATCTTAAGTTGACTCATACTACAACAGGGTGATAGAGGTTTCTAAAGGGATGTTTCCGAGAAAAACCATGAAACTATAAAGTCTAAACATAGAAAAATGCGTCTGTCTGTCCGATCCCTATAGAGACCAAATATCGACTACGCCATTTTTGAATCTAAGATGGAAATTTCTGGTATTTGGAAAACAGCCTGGCTGACTGGCTGAATATCAACCGATATCGATATCGATATCTCCAGAACCGGAATGATGTCCAGATGTCACGAATGAATGCCACATGCCATTTTGAGATCCAAGATGGCGACATCCGGTTTCTGGCAAAAAGCCGAAAGTGTTTAAATGCCATTCAATATGGGTATTTCTGGAATCATGATAATGCACTAATATTTCCGGAGCCAGAATAACACCCGGAGGCCAGTAGTTGACTTCACAAGTCATTTTGGAATCCAATATGATGATTTCCGGTTTCTTTGAAAACAGCCGATTGTGATCAAATATCACCTAATGTGGGTATTTCCGTAATCGGGATGATGCATAGAAGCCAAAAATTGACTCTGGACACCATTTTGAATTTCTAAAGTGACGACTTACGGTTTCAGGAAAATAACCAAATATCACTAAATACCACCCAATATGAGTATTTCTGGAATCCGTTCATTGCTCAGAGGCCAAAAATTGCCTTTTTGAAATTCAAGATGATTCCTGTTTCTGGAAAACGAAAGTACGAAAGGCAAAAGACGAAGATTCCGATGAAAACAATCATTTCAAATGATTTGCCTTTTGAGTTTGAACGTATCCAATATCCGATTCGTCATGCCTTTGCAGACTATAAACAAATCGCAAAGTCAATCTTTGGATGTATGTGGAATCAATTAGAAATGTTTGAAATTATTTAAATAAAAAAATGGGTGGAACGAAAGTTGTCGGGTAAGCTAGTTTAAAATGAAATTACTTACTTTAATGAAAAATGCGAATTTAGTTTCAAATACATACAGAATCTATCTGGCGAAACTTACAGTCCATGATATTATTTTTTGTATTCCTTGGTTTAATTTCTTTAAAAGCCACCTTTCAGTATTTTTCAAATGAATTACGTCTATAAATTGTTAGAAAAAGAAAATCTAAGGGGTTTCCCACAGGTATTCCAAAAGGGATTTTTGACACTAGACAAACTTTAGCAATATCTGTGATGGTCCCGTTTATACTTTTCCGTGATCGCTTCGTATGAAATAACCCTTAGAATGTTTCATTAATTTTTGCAATTTATTCAGCAGTTATTGTAACTAAATAACCTATGAATATCCTAGTAATTTCAATGCACGTGTCAAACTAACGTTGTGAGAAAAAAATATTAGAAGAAGACTCCTAGACTCCTATTAGGAGAGGATGAGTTGAAAAATTTAAAGAGAGCTGGAAGTAAAAAAACATTGAGCTTTGACAACTTTGTATTTTTTTCTTATATTTTCTTCTTGGAGGAAGACTTCTCATCAGTCGGATGTAGATTTTCTACTTTTTTTGAAATGAAAAAAGCGAACCATTTGCATATCTTTAAGGTAAAGTGACCAGACGTCCCGCTATTTAACAAAATGTCCCGCGTAGAAATGCGTCTCGCGGAATGTCTCGCGTTCGTCTAAAATGTCCCGCGTGGCCTTGAGATGTCCCGCGGTTTCAATAAAATTGTATTACCAGATTTCACATATCTTCACTGGGACAACATGCCTCTTCGATAAGTATCAATCTGCTCATTAATGACCTCTTCCTTCATTTTGGATTCAACATTATTGTATTCCAAAATTTGAGAAGTAAACTTCGCGTTTACCAGTAACTAATGCTGTAACCAGTGGTGGTCCGCAAAATCGCTAAATATTAGTTAGCGGATTAGCGATTTCATTTACTTTTCAGCTGAACTGCTACCGTCGTCAAAATGTTGGTCTTCCAAACGCAAAGAAGCGGCAGAAAAACTATTACAAAAACACTAAAAGTTGCTGATGGCATACATAGGTTGCTTCAAACGATAAAAATGCTTTACTGCGAAAGTTACTTCTAGAACGTATGTTTTACTCAAAGAACGTTCAATTGTCTTAATTGTTTATTTTCGGGAAGATTTTTTGTGCTGCTCCAAATATTTTGGTTTAAAAAGTGCGACGATTGAAACAATTTACCCCCTCCTTTCTCTCCATTCGCCGCACAATTGATTAGGTGTGTCCCGCATTGGAGCTTCAACCATCTGGTCACTTTAAAGGTTACAAACTTTTGAGAGTTATGAGAAAAAATTTGTTACGATTAAAAAAAAGCTACTTAGTCATCTTAGTCATCGATGATTAAAATTTGTTACGATTAAAAAAAAAAGCTACTTAGTCATCTTAGTCATCGATGATTAAAATGTGCAACTCTTCAACCACTTTTATTCAAAAATATGTTTGTTTTTTTTTTCAATTTTTGTTACGCTTTTATTTTTTTTAAATTTTTCTAAGGATGGACCAAGGTGCATGAATTTTAGGGTGGGACAATAATTGTTAACCCCATGCACTTTTTGTATTCCTTATGAGTCCTATAACAGCTGTGTAATTTTTCAGATCGTTCAGTGGAACTATATTGCGGCCGTTTTTTAAAGTTTCCATACGATTTTATATAAGAAAAACCACTTTTTCAAAATTTATTCCCTAGAGATGTCTAGTTGGCTCCTAAAAACATAACAATACATGATATTTGTGGGAAATTTTCCTGGAAATAACTCTTCTGAAGACCGTTAGACGCTACGATACTTGTAGAAAAAGTTATTCACCCAGAACTGATTGAATGTCTGACGAACGGTTCGCCATTGATTTTTTCCAGCAACACTGTTACAGCATGCTGCTATTACAAACTTGCTTAAGGATGAGAAATAACTCTGTCATTCGGTCTACTGGTTTAATTTTCTGGAACACGACTCATATTTGAGAAGCTATTGAAAAATGCTATTTTGGAAAGGTATTGATGATTACAAATACAAAACGGTTTATTTGATCGGTGTGACGTCTTCGGCAAAGTTGTAGACAATAATTTTGTCTTTCGAAAAAAATATCCACTATAAAAAAAATATTTATTATTTGAAAAAAAAAAAGTTAAAAGAAAAACTAAAAACAAATTATCTCATTTTTAGCTCATTTTTTAAAAATCAATTTTTTTTATAAAAACTACAAGAGATTATCTAAACAATGCAACCGATCCGATCGTGGAGAAATCAAGAAAAGAAGTCATGATTTTTTGAAAAAAAAAAATGTTATAATTAAGAATTATTCTGGGAACAAAATAAAAAAAACTTTAAGTATTGCAATTTGTTGTTTTGAATCTTTTGTTTGTATTCTACTTTCAAATAATATGTTAGCATGAAAACACTCTTTAAATAACAGGAAATGCATGAATAGTAGCGACGTAGACATACATCAACACAATCAGTGGAGATTATGACAAATCCCAAGCACTACGAGCGCTTTTTAAACACAGTTTCAAAAAAGATGTAGGGTGATCAAAGTCATATCGCTGATCAAAGTCAGCCCATTTTACGGTTCTCTTTTTGTCGATGATTTCTGGTACTTAAAAGAACCTGTTTTGATCTAAATGAAATTTCTAAGATATTTGAAAAATACTATTGAAAGAATAGGAGCGAACAACGTAAAAGATTTAGGGTTCAAATATAATGAATACGTTGCGGCTACGTTTGCGGCAATTTGACAGTTAGCACATACACTTTCAAACGAATTAACGTTAACGTAACGCAAACGTATCAATTGTGCTTGGACTTTAAGTGTTTTTCTGATATCATTAGCGATACCGCTTACCGTGTAACACACGTTCTGTTTGAATAAACCGTTAATGGTCACTCGATAAAAGTCCTCATGCAAAAATTTAGTTTAGTCGTACAGCATTCTCTTCCCCAGAACCAGGTATAGCCACGAAGTTTCATCCCCGCAGACCCGTTGCATAGTCTAAAATGTTTTTTTCCCGCCATTCCTTCGTCGCAATGAAGTGTTAACCCTTGACACCTTGTTTCTCGTGGAAGGAACAACGACGGACACAGGGCAGTGAAATAAGTAGGTTCTTTTCAGGTAACTATAGATGGCGAAGGGCTTAACTCAAATTATTCTCTGCAGTCGAACTTCCGGAAGTCGTGCCTCATAGCGGTCAAAGTGTCACTTCGTTGAACAAAAGCATGAAATTTTCGATATTGATTTTTTTTTGTTTTAAACAACCCGGTGACATCGGACTTGTTTCCTGAAGCTGCCGTGAAAGACAGTAGCGCTAGTCTCATTTATGTTTTGTTCACTCAGGCTTGTTCACTCAGCAGTGTAAGCGTGACGAGCGAAGCATAATATATGTTGTACAGAGTTATGCGTTTGACTCAATTTAAACATTAAAGAATAGCTTGGCTTAGCTTTGTAAATGTTTAAAAGTGGTATTGATACGCTTTTTTTTTACACATACAGTGAGATGTTATTCTTTAAGTCATCGCGCGTTCGCCAGCTACCTGCAAGAAACATCGCCATTCGCAATCGACAAGAACAAACGTTGTGTACATTCTATAACAATGCAACGCATTTATTTTTTGTTTTATCAAGTAAAGCACTCGACGTTATGTGCAATAAATATATCACCCGAAAACAACACGTAAGCACACTGCCACTGAACACCAACACTGTGTGCACATATGAACAATGCTTTTTTCGTGTTTCGATAAATTAGCTGTCAAATTGCATGTAAAATTGACCCAGTGATCCAGCTAATGCTGGCTTCACTTGTTTTGTACGTAAACGTCAGTGATGCCACCGGGTTGGTTTTAAATCGCCTGGGAGTCGAAAGGGTTTCGAGCTTGAAAACTCTTCCCGAAAGTTGATTTGTTAAAAAAAAATGTTTTGAGACAACACTAGATATCAAAGTTTTATGCATTTGTAAGTTATTTCATTTGGCATAAAAATTTCGACAATTTCATGAACTATCTATGCATTTTTTCATTGGTCAAAAAAATCAAATTCTGACCGTTTTGAGACTCCACATCTTAAAGTTTGATTGAGCTGACATTTTGCAGGGACTCGAGAAGACTCTGCTTTTGAACTCTACCACTGTACGAAATTAGGATGTCAAATTTTTCCCATACATTCTATATTAAAAAAAATCAAAAGCTCTCGGGGAGACCTGAAGAATACAGGGTAGAGTTTCACAGAATCGTAGAACTGTCGACTGAAATGTTGGTTCTTCAGTTAGGTACGACAGCAGCATAAAATTGTTCGATTTTCTGATTTGAGCGACTTTGTCACTAGAGTTCAATATGTGTAGTTAACAATTGGGTCCTAAAGCTATACCTCAGTTTTTATATAGGGTAAGGAACGACTTAAGCAGTAGCGACTATTTTAATCAGTCGCAGAAAACAGGCCTCAATCTCCTGCTTTTTGATCAATATCGACAATTTCAATGATGGAAACGAAAACTTTGATTGTCTAGCTGTCTTACGAATATAGAAAATATCGTTAATCACAAAGAAATCTGTGAACAAACATCATTTGAAACTAATCGACCTATATTGCAGACATTCAGGAGCCACTTCGGGTGCTGCAAAAAACGCCTGCAAAACAGATGGAAACTGCTTAAAATAGGTTCGTAGTGATTGGAATAGTGTCCCTCGATTGGTAACTTTAATTGATTATTGTTAAAGTTTGCTAACTTAGTTTTACAATCTGATTTTACAATGACAGAGAAAACGATAAAGAACAGATTGATATACTACTGTTTGAATTTCACCCAACACATTTCGAGTATTACGTCTGAATACACAGGCAGTTCCTAAAGCTGCATAAAATATGTTCCTTACCGTATCATTTGAAAAAGCCGCGTTTTCTGAGCAAAACGTGATTTAAAAAAAAAAACTATCGGTTTCCTTCACCAATGTACGGTATATGCGGAAACTGTCATTTAATGCATTTCAAGCAGGTTTTTATTCTTCATTCAAAAATCGAAGAACAACGATAAACATTTGCACTCGTTCAGCTGATATAAAAAAATCAGAAAACCGCGTAAAACTTTAGAACCCAATTTTCTCTAGCAGCTTCAACATCTCGGCATTCGTTGAATATCACCACCGAGCATGAACGCATTTGCATACACTTCAAGTAAAAACGTTACTAACCACAAAAAAAAAACAAAAGAAATTTATGACTAATTTATGATTTTTTTCCCTGCTGGTTTAGTTCTGTCATTCGAAACGTGAAAACTTCTTTGAGGATTCATTTATGAATAAACTAAACTAATTTTGACTAACTTTGACCGCATTCGTTACGTGATAGATTTTTCATATTTCTTTCAATTCTTGTGAGTTAAAATCTCTAAAAAAGACATTTGATTCTGACATTTGATAGCATATGATAGCATAATAAAGTCATCGAAAACAAATTATTTTTCGACAAGAAGCAAGATTACAGCAGTGAGTACAAGCCTTCGGAACCGACAATTGATGCGTATTGTTTTATTCCACAGCAGTAATTACAAGCAACTTAATACTGTCGCTCAAATGACAAAGTGAACAAGTACTTAAACTGGTCAACTTTTTATTTTCGAATTTTTGCATGCTCTCTGTATTTTCTGAGTTGCAAAAAAGTGCTATGGTATTTGTGAACGCTTGCTTTCTTATGTTCACTCAAAGTGGCAACTTTTTATTTTTTATTTCAATCTTGTCCTCTAAAAGTTATCGCATAACTTTTTTATCTCTCGTCCTTATTTAGATATATCGATATAAAAAAAACGGTTCGAAAACTTTGATTCTTTTCAAATTTTTATCAAGATTAATTTTTGAAGAAAAGTATGTAAAGTTGCACAGTTGAGTATAATCTACACATCCACATAGTTTCATTAAGTTCAGAGATGGTGCTGCCAGCTTCACAGTCAAGTTGGCGCAAAATCCGCCGTAGGTAAAAATCAAGGAAATAACATTTTTGTTACAATACGACGACATAATTGTTCAGAGAACTGAGTATTCAATTAAATATTTGATTGAAAGTAAAGAAGAGACAAAAGATATCATACAAATCCTTCCATATAGGTATTTCTATAAGTTTATCGCGTCTAGGCACGTCTCCAAAATTATAACAATACCGAAGAAATAATCTTTCCGAGTAGATGTAAATCAACCAGTAACGTTATGATTAAAAGTGTAGAAAGTAAGTAAGTATAAGGCAACTTATGAGCAAAGAACTGCAAATATTGGATGTCTGGGGTTAGAATTCCTGGTTGTGGTTTAAATTCCATGTATAATTGAAATAAAATTAATGATCTTTATAGAGCTCGTACAAGTACGTCAATTATTACAATTCCAACTACACGTAATTTTGATTCAAATCAATATCCAGGACTTCTAAATGTGTTTCTGTCAATAACTATAGAAAAATTAGAAATTTTCCTACTCAGTTTTTGTCATCTTTCCACAGGCGTTGGAAACGTTAAACAAACCAACACCATCAATCTCACTACAAAATATTATCAAAATTTATAAGAGTTGCTTTCCCAACCGAGAAAAAGCATAATTTCACCCTCGGAATGTGACACTAAGTGAGATGTAATTCAAAACAATTACCATACAATCCTCTATCAAGTAATCTAGCAAACACGGAAAGAAATAAATGCTAAGATTATATGGTCGAGGTGCAACTAAACCGAACTGAGCGTCAAAACATTTTGAGTAATTGGTGTTCAAAGCTTAACTACCCCGTGTATTTCCTGCAATCTGCTGTGGTGCAGAAAGTTTATGTTATAATACCACTGCAAAATGTTTAAATGATTTCGTTTCTTGTCCATGAAAGGTAGATTATCATTTAATTTATGGTGATTAGTTCGGTTTGGTTGCATCCCAATAAACTATCTGTTTTGGCTTCTTACCTTGTAGTAGACATCCGGGACGTACTGCTTGTCGGATGATTCTCTGATATAACCAAGCTCCGGAGCATCTTTTGTGGGTATGAGACAATTGTCCCGCACCAGCGCCATGCATTGAGCTGAAACCGCGTACCCTTCCATGTGCACCTGTTTCTTAGCGTCACCTACGGCAAGAATAACCAATGCATGAATCACGAACACATCGCTAATTAAAATTTTATCGATTTACCAGTCACACAAACTGTGATGAACTTTGATCCAAAATAGCCATTCGATGCATATTTGCAGCGATTGGGGTATTTGTTCTGCAGATGTCCTGCCAATATGCACTCCTGAGCAGTCAAGAAATGTGTTTTAATATTTCGTACATGCTTAACTGTTCCAGCCGCAGCATCCTCGGCTAGCAAATCAGTGAATATCCACCCGACACGGCGCAATCCTAGCTTTTGGGCAAATTCGTCCACCTCAGACTCGTGTTCATCGTCCAGCAACCGAATAGAGTCCCGTGTGCTCTCCTGAGGCGGCTCGTATATGGCAGCCACTCGCGCTCTTATTCCCAATGGAACGTCCGGGTGGATCTCATACGTTCCAAACAGCATACCAATGCGCTGATGCCCGGTTGTACGCCAATAATTTAGGAATCGTTCAACAATTCCTGTGTTTTCAAACATTACATTGTCTACGTGCCGATATGTCTGCCGATTTAGTGTGATTGCTGACGGTTGACACTTGGAGCAGATGCCTTTAGGCCATGGTGGATGATCGCGACAACCGTTTTTGACTTTGCAGTTCAAATCCTCCATGGCTACGAATTTGCCGCGATCCACACCCGAGGTGAGTTTTTTCAAATATGTGTGGAAGGAGCAGTGCTTGATTTTCTGCTCCTTGAGGTAGGTTTCATCCCACGGTTCGAGTGGGGAGCAATGTACACAGCAACCGTTAGAGTTGTGACGGCATCTGAAAAGTGAGTATTCATTGTTAGAACAAGTATGCTGACGTTCTAAGGAATAAAATATTACAATTTTTCATCTCTTTTTCGTGTTATCCTCCCATCAATCTTGTACAGCTCAATGTCAACGGGATCCTCTCCATTCACAGTTGCTGCAGCCCCTGTACCGGAGCTGGTGCTAGGAGTAGCCTCACGACTTGATCCGGCGATTCCACCGAACGTTGAACTATTTGTAGAGGAAACAGAAGCTGTCGAGGAGCTTCTTTCCTGTAACATGAATGTTTGTATTTAATTAAAGCCCATAGATTTTATTAATTTTCTCACATGTCCCTTCGAGGTCGACGGTCCAGCAATATTCTTTAAAAAAATCATATCACCGTGCTTAAGTCCATTTCCCTTGACTGTCTGAGAGCGGCTTGACACAATCTGTGAATGTAAAAAAAGTTAGAAACCACTCGTTTTACGAAATCAGGAAATAGGAATCACCTCTTTACTGCAGTTGCGTTCCTTAAACAGGGCGAAGCCATAGTCATCGAACGAAAAGCCGCTGTGAACAAGCTCGTACAAATCCCGCAGAGTCCCATTCTCCGGAATCTCAATCCGTTTGGTTCCATCGGAAGATTGAATCCGAAGAACCTGAAATAATTAAGATTTTTACCATACAGGTTTAAACTGGCAGCACTGGAAACAGCAGAAAACAAAACAGCCGTCCTGAATGACGTTCGGTTTGTCGTGTATTCAGATAGAGAGGTTAGTGCGGAACCTTTGAAACTCAATGTTCGTCAACTGGCCGGCTTTCTGACAATTCTGCGATAACGTTAAAAATTATCTCGAGAACCGTGATGAAAGATACTGGTCAAGATTCTAGTGCGAAATCCATTCTAATTTAGATATGAAACTTCAGATTTTTCCGCACGTCATTCCCTTTGCTCCTCCGGTGGCCGTTCATGACAAAGGGTGAGGGAAAAACACAGTCAAGGAAACGAGCAGACTTACAATTTTGCTGCTTTTGGACATCTCTTCTAGCCTTGGTTGCTACGAGCAGTACAGTCTGACCCGTTCCAATCAACTCAACCTGATTCCGTGTCTTATGTAAGTAACAACTGCAGTATTTAATACGGAGTAACCTGTAGCGGCCTCAGTTGGACACAGAATAAAGCAAACACTCGCGTAAACCCGATTTCACTTCACTCTTCCGCACCGATTTCGAACTGCTGCTGATGGGACATAGAAACTGTAACTGTGAGGTTGCGAAAAATCACCAACAACAGCAAAAGAAGCAAAAGTGTTTGACGTTTACGGGAAGCGATGATTCGCGGAGACGCAGTTGCTGTCAAATGTGCTGAGTTTCAGCTACCAACGTGAAAATGCAATGGTGCGGAAGAAAACAATGGCTGAATCAGCTCGCCCGGCAGTCTGACACGGTAGGAATTTCTGAAACCACCGTGTTGGGGCCGGCGACAGTGACAATGACAACAAAGTGCTTTTCAGTAAAATGGAGCTAAAAACTAAGAATAAACCGTTGCCGAAGCAGCCACAACCTTCTTTCCATGCCGAGAGTAATCAAGTTATGTTAAATCATGAGATTGATGGCGCACATTTACACATATTGTTTTCGAATAGAGTTCTCCAAGCGAAAACACACAAACACTACGACACGGCCCGCTTTACACTGTATATTGAAATTTGTGAGAGTGTGAATCAAACTCGGTAGTTTTTATGCTCTCTTTCAGATGACAGTTCTCACAGGTGACAAAAAATTCTTACAGCTAACAAAAAATAAATCGTAAACATCGCACTTATACAAACACACCTGGAGAACTCTATAGGGTACCACAGAGAACAGACGTTCATCTTCCTTTCAAAAGATGTGTAAAAACTTGCAACCGTCATTTACCACAAAGTGGTAATGCCCCCGCTATGTGGCGCTTTTGTCACTTACAAACCAAGCACTGATATCGATAAAATATCGATACAGCAATATTTATGCAGTGCAACTGGGGCACCACAAGACAGATGTCGTTAGTGCATTAACGTGATTCGAATTTTTACACACGATTTTCAAATTTCTTTATATGAACATGAATGTCTGTTCTCTGTGAGGGTACTTAAGCCACAGAGAACAGACTAACAAGCGACGAACAAACAATTTGAAAAAAGTGTGTAAAATTGTGCATGTGTGCCACGAAATATCCTCCGAATTAAACTCCCGAAAGTTTGATGTTGCTTACTGTCGCTAAACAGCCTGTATGTTTATCATTGTATGTACTTTTCACTCCCATTGCTATGCCGTCCGCTCCACGGCGACGGTAGCGACAACACACTTTACTTTACCATTCAGCATGACGAGGGGTTTAATACGGAGGGTATATTTTTGCGCACACAAGCTTTTTTTGCACACATGTTATCGTTTGCTTGTTAGATTGTTCTCTGTGATATTATCAGTTTCTTTTTAAACAAAACGAGCCGAATTCGTCGCAGAAACCGTCGCCATACAGTTTGTATCCCGCATAATCAATAACCATAAAGGGATTACAATCCGTATGGTTTAACGATACCCCATACAGTCGAGACTATACTCCAAACCAGTGCTGATAAAAGTCATTTTCCCCAGCAAAATTCTTCGAAAATTACAGCCAATCATTTCCAATTTTCACTTCACTGATCGCAGCACTCTTTCAGATACACTAAATTTTCGTCCTAGTAACGTGCTGTTATACTCATATGAAATAGATCGCGCGCATCGTTCACGGTTACGGACTAAAATTTGACGACAAATCCAACCAAATGATCTTCACTTCAAAGCGAAAAAGAAAAACAAACAGTCCACTCAACCAAAATGAACCTCACCGAAACACTTTTTCACTGACACTGACCGATGCCTTGACAATCTTCGTTAACTGACAAACTGATTTTGTTGTCTTGCTTTCGTCACATGAAATATGATGAGGTGTTTTGACAGTTCACTACCATGCAAAAAGCGGGAAGGGAGAACTCTGATAGGATTGTAAAAAAATAACGTTTATGGATGCTTTTTTTTGACTTTCACTCAAGAGTGTCAACAAATATCAACCCTGCTCCAAACTAGTTGTTAGGCAGGTTTTATGGTTACTGATTATGTGGGTATGGTAACGATTTCCGCGATGAATTTGGCGCGTTTTGTTTTTAAAGAAACAGATAATACACTCAGTTTTTCACCAGGTGTTTTTTTACACGTATTTTCGAATTAACTCTTTTTTCACGCGGACTTTTAAATCTAAGGATTTTTTAATTAACGCGTTTTAATACGCGGATATTTGGTCTATCGCGTTTTTCACAAGGTACGTATTCCCGCGTAAAAAACTGAGCATACGTTTACTAAATTTATATTGACTCATACCTCGGAGAATAGAAATGGTCAAATTTGTGCCAGGAAAAAGGTGTCCTGATTTCTTACTTCGACCAGATGGTATCCCTACATAGAGCTTTCTTTGACAGCTCAGTCACGCATTTTAAATTCGGGTTGTTTGCGTCGACTCTTGCTTTACTCTACCGGAGTTGAACAAACCGGGAAATATATTTTTTTTGAGTTGCTCGGGCCTGTAAGATACTATTCGTAAACAAAGCACACAACTCGCGTAAAATAAATTGACTTTCATGCCAGCGAAAGCAAATAAGCTTTTCGCAATCAATGCTGGACATTCGACAGCACTTTGTTCCTCATTTTCCATTCGACTTACACAGTGTATTGGAGAGGTCTATTCCAATGCACACGCGAGCACTTAAAATATTTTAAAGGTGATTTACAAAAACTCACCAGAAATTGTTCAAATTTTTATCGATAATGGATTAATTCCCGTACTAGTTGGCACAAATGGTCCCCAGTGTGGTTCAAAGCATAATGCCCAGCAACGCTTATCCCTTAGTACAAAAGATCAAAACAATCAAACAATCAAACTTGATTTTCCTATACGACTTCATCGACTCATAGGAGTTGGATAGAAAAATCAAATAAATTTCTCTTTGAGCGTCTTAGTAGAATAAAATTGAATATTGAGAATTGGTTATGTTTCCATTTAATTCTACTACAAAAATCGAATATCATTTATTCGAATACCGTCCGCAGATACGTATTTCGGTTGCTACATACAACCATCATCAGTGCTTATGTGGACTGTTGACACAATGATATCAACAGTCCACCGACACCGAAATACGTATCTGCGGACGGTATTCGATTAAAGGGTATTCGATTTTTTGTAGTAGAATTAAATGGAAGCATATCCTATTCTGTATTAAGTATCGAGGCATAACCTCCCTCAATTTTGCCTATGAAATTCTCTCCCGTGTCCTGCTCCAGCGACTGAGGCCGTTGCAGGAAGTCTTTGCTGGACAATACTGTAAGGAACAAGGATAATAGAAGAGTAAGAGAGATAGAGAAAAAGAGAGGGTAAAAGTTAGTTATTCAGGAAAGGTATCTAAAGAGAGGAAAAGCAGATTAACAGGAAACAGAGTCAGTCCATAATTATCATTAAAGGAGAAAGACGGTTACCGTGGGCGAAAATCTGAAAAATTGGTGGACAGGATACGACAAATACTAATGCGGTTTTCGAGCGGGACGATCTACAATGGACCAGATGTTCACCTTGAGACAGTCCTCGATAAGTTTCTAGAACAGAACTTGCAGACATATAATCTGTTTTGAGGCTTTAAGGCGGTGTACGATACAGTGAAACGCACAAGCTGTGGCAAACTATGCTTGAACATGGTTTTCCAGCAAAAGCAATTAAACTGTTACGTGCGGCGCTTGAATGTTTCACATCAAGCGTCAGGACAGCGGGCGAATTTTCGGACGCGTTTGTGACGTTAGATGGTTTGAAGCAAGGTGACGGGCTCTCGAACTAGCTGTTCAACATAGCTTTAGAAGGTGCAATACGAAGGATAGGTGTACAGAGGAGCGGCATCATCATCACGAAGTCTCACATACTTCTGAGCTACGGGGACGGCATTGATATCGTACATGTTAACCGTGGAGCTGTTGAAGAAACCTTCATGGCTCTCAGAAGGGAAGCTGCGAGAATTGGACTCACCATAAACACTGCCAAAATAAAGTACATGGTGGCTGGGAGAGAGCGTGGTAGTTTTGCGGTGGAGTTGGAAGGGGGTACTTCCAAGTGGTCAATGAATTTGTTTATATTTGCACTTGTGTGACATGTAACAACGAAGTGAGCCGCGGGGTGAAGAGGCGGATTGCGGCAGCGAATTGGGCTCAGTACGGATTGTGTAGCCAGCTTAAGTCCCGTAGCCGTACCGTACGTACGAAATTACCGTACGAAATTTGCGCTCTATAGGACTCTGATCTTCCCGGTGGCGCTCTACGGACATGAATCGTGGACGTGGAAGGAGGCCGATCGACGAACGTTTGGGGTCTTCGAGCGCAGAGTCCTGCGGTCAATACTATGAGGCAAACTACAGAATGGAAGTACAGCGGATTCTCTTTTTGCACGATCTTTTTTTACATGGATTGTTTTACACGCCTTGGAACCATGCAATCCTTGAAATAACACGGTTCTCCAAAACACGGGAACAAATAACTTGGCGGAAAATTAAACTGTATCTGGGTTTTTAAAATTGGGAGTGAGATGCTTTCCGGTTGCACAGTGGGGAATCGCTGGCCAACAGCCTAAAAACTTTATTTCGTAAGTTGATTTATAATGTTTTTACTTTCTTGCTATAACATTCAAGTGCTTAAGGCCCAAAGACACACACGGCGTAATAACGCCTTCTCCATACAAAATGGAAGGCGGGATAGCGATCACGCCTTCTATTTTGTATGGAGAAGGTGTCATTGCGCCGTATGCGTATTGGGGCGCAATATCATGAAATCTGATTTTTTTATGACTTTTCGAAGCTGGGCATATTGATGTTTTTTGACATAATTTTTTAAAAAAGTACATTACTTCGAAACGCTCTACAGCTTCAATGATAGCTTGGATTTTTTTGGTGTCAGAGGAAATGTTGTTCGAAATACTGTGCAAAACAAATCTGTATCATTATATATTAAAAAATTTGAATAATAAAAGTGATTTTTTGACGTGGGACTACGTCTCTGTTTAGTATACTGGGATGCATTCTGTAAAACTGGACATGAAACTGGCAAATGTTGCGTCAGATTTCAAACGTAAATAACAGCATAACCACATGATGGATAACAATAACCAATATGTTGTTGGATAGATAAAATGTAGAACAATTTTGTAATATGCTAGTTATCACTCTAATGTCATTGATAAGCGGAAAAATTGATAAAAAGTTTCAATGATAAATTTACGCGAATAATGAACCAATTACATGCGAGCATTCCTAGCACAGACGACGTGAATGGACACCATCCGTTCCCTATGATATTCTCTGTAACAATACCGAAACAAAAATTGACAGAGTCTCCCCGTCCCAATACGTCAATTTATTTTTGCATCCATGAGCTTAGACTTCACATTCTGTGCCGAACACGCATCAGTACTGGACGTGTTTGGTGATCGGTCCGATAGAGTATAAAACAAAAGACGTGTGAACAAGTGTTGGCATTGTTTGCCTGGTCGAGTGAAATAAATCCGGGTTCAAGGTCGTTTCTTTGTGCAACTGTTTCGCATCGTGACTGCCAGCTGGTGCGTAAGCCGATTTGGCTGCTGGCTGGATTGTGCTACAGCAGTGGACGAGACACAAACGAGGAAAAAGAAGAAGCCATCAGTGTCAGCGAGTCGTATCGCTGTGTGGAGTGATCTCACACCTGGCTCGCTGCTGGTGGCTGTTTGGTGCTGCTGTATTGGTGCTGCTGGCTGTAACGGCTGCTACTTCGAACGATCGGACAACCAACCTTACTGGAAGGGAGAAATAAAAAGGTACGTGTTCTTGTCAGCGCTAGTGCGCTAAACATAGCGCGATGGATGTAGATCCCTCGCCTCCCGCGCCACCATCCCCGAACCCCTCTGACCCTGACCCTTCTGTTACCCCCTCCCCTGTTCATTCTTCAGTCCCCCCTCGCCCCAGGCTTTACCCAGACGGAGCCCAGGGCAGCTATACTGTTTATTTTCGGCCAAAGGCAGGACCGAAATCGAAAAAGTTGAACCTCTTGCAGATTTCTAAAGACCTGACGAAGGAGTACAAGGGCGTGACCGAAATTTCCAAGGTCCGGCCTAACAAGCTCCGTGTCGTGGTCGGTAACCTGAAAGAGGCCAACGATATAGCTTGCTCTGAGCTCTTCACACGCGAGTATCGCGTTTACATACCCGCACGAGACGTGGAGATCGACGGTGTCATAACCGATTCGAGTCTGTCCGTCGAGTGTATACTGCAAAGTGCCAAAGGGTGCTTTAAGAACAAAACGTGTCCCGAAGTAAAGGTGCTCGACTGCAAGCAATTGCGGTCAGCATCGATCATCGGTGGCAAAACAGTATACACTCCGTCAGACTCGTTTCGAGTTACGTTCGCCGGGTCTGCACTACCAAGCCACGTCTCGATCCACCGGGTTCGTCTCCCTGTGAGGCTCTACGTGCCCCGCGTCATGAACTGCCTGAATTGCAAGCAGTTAGGCCATACAGCCGCCTACTGCTGCAATAAGGCACGTTGTGGCAAGTGTGGGGAGTCTCATGCGGAAGATTCTTGCAGTGTTAACGCTGAAAAGTGTATTCACTGCGGAGAAAATCTGCATGAGCTCTCGACATGTGCGGTGTACATGCAGCGCAGGGATAAAATAAAACGGTCTCTCAAAGAGCGTTCAAAGCGTTCCTACGCTGACATGCTGAAGAAGACCGTTACCACTTCTCCCGTTACTTCGAACCCCTTCGATCTGTTGCCCTCTGAGGAAACCGATTCTGACGATTCACCAGCGGGAGCATCTTACGCCAATCCTGGGGAGTCTAGAAAGAGGAAAAGTGTTTCCTCTCCTAAACTTCCCAGAAAAGGTCCTAAGATTTCTCAAAGTGAAATGAAGGTTACAAACAAACCAAACAGTGCTGCGGAAAAACCGAAGCAAACTCCTCCTGGGCTGGCAAATTTAAAGTCCCAGAAGGAGTTCCCAGCACTGCCAGGAACATCTAAAACCCCAGTTGCTCCTTTTACACTCCCAGTTGATGAAACAAACTCTGGATTAGTGAAATTTTCTGACATTGTGGACTGGATTTTTGAAACTTTCAATGTACCCGATCCAATTAAAATTTTTCTTACAGCATTCCTCCCAACAGTTAGATCATTTTTGAAGCAGTTGACTGCCCAATGGCCTCTCCTTGCAGCGATTGTATCCTTCGATGCCTAATTCAACTGCGTATATGAAGGATTCTATCTCTGTCTTACAGTGGAATTGTAGAAGTATTTTACCAAAAATTGATTCGTTTAAAGTTTTGATAAATAAAAACAAATGCGATGCATTTTCCCTTTGTGAAACTTGGCTTACTTCAAATATTGATCTCAACTTCCATGATTTTAATATTATTCGCCTTGATCGAGACACCCCATATGGAGGAGTACTTTTAGGGATTAAAAAGTGCTATTCTTTCTATCGTATTAACCTCCCCTCGATTCCAGGCATCGAAGTTGTCGCATGTCAAATGACAATACAAGGTAAAGAGCTTTGTATTGCCTCAATATATATTCCCCCCAGATCACAGGTTGGGCAACGGCTGCTCTTTGATTTAATAGAACTTCTTCCCTCGCCACGTTTGATTTTGGGAGACTTCAACTCTCATGGCGTGGCTTGGGGTTCCCCATACAATGATAACCGCTCCTCTTTAATCTATAACCTTTGCGATGACTTCGACATGACTATTTTAAACAACGGTGAAATGACACGTATCCCGAAACCTCCAGCGCGCCCAAGCGCTTTGGATCTATCCTTATGTTCGACGTCGCTACGGTTGGATTGCACATGGAAGGTAATCCTCGATCCTCACGGTAGCGACCATCTGCCTATTCTTATTTCAATTACTAACGGGTCAACTCGCATGCGACCAATTGACATTCCGTATGACCTCACACGAAATGTCGATTGGAAGTTATACGAGGAAATGATTTCAAAAGCGGTCGAGTCGATTCAACATCATTCACCACTTGAAGAATACAACCTCCTCGCGGGCTTGATTCTCGACGCCGCGTTGCAAGCCCAAACGAAGAAATATCCCGGCGTAACGATCAAAGAACGGCCTCCCACTCCGTGGTGGGACCAAGAGTGCTCAGATGTCTACACGCAAAGATCCGACGCGTTTAAGGCCTACCAGACGGGAGGTATACCTGGCGACTATTTACGGTATTCGGAGCTTGATACCAAGCTTAAAAGCTTGGCTAAAGCAAAGAAACGTGGATATTGGCGTCGGTTCGTGAACGAGACGTCGAGGGAGACATCGATGAGCACTCTTTGGAACACAGCCCGAAGAATGCGGAATCGCGTAACGGTCAACGAAAGCGAGGAGTCTTCAAGTAGGTGGATATTTGATTTTGCCAGGAAAGTATGTCCGGACTCTGTTCCTGAGCAAAATATTGTTCGCGATGCGTCTCCGGGCCACGACGCGATAGAATCACCTTTTACGATGGCAGAACTTTCAGTTGCCCTCCTGTCCTGTAACAATAACGCGCCTGGATTAGATAGAATCAAATTCAACTTGTTGAAGAATCTACCCGGCAATGCCAAGAGGCGCTTGTTGAACTTGTTCAATAAGTTCCTGGAGCAAAACATTGTACCGCAGGATTGGAGGCAAGTGAAGGTGATCGCCATCCAAAAACCAGGGAAACCAGCTTCTAATCACAACTCTTATAGGCCGATTGCAATGCTATCCTGTATCCGGAAATTGATGGAAAAAATGATACTCCGTCGTTTAGACCACTGGGTCGAATCAAATGGTCTACTATCAGAAACTCAATTTGGCTTCCGCCGTGCCAAAGGGACGAATGATTGTCTTGCGTTGCTTTCAACAGATATTCAGCTGGCGTATGCTCGTAAAGAACAAATGGCGTCTGCGTTCTTGGACATTAAGGGGGCTTTTGATTCCGTTTCTATTGACATTCTTTCGGGTAAACTTCACCGACAAGGATTTTCTCCAATTTTGAACAATTTTTTGCACAACTTGTTGTCCGAAAAGCACATGCATTTTACGCATGGCGATTTGGCAACTTTTCGCATTAGCTACATGGGTCTTCCCCAGGGCTCATGTTTAAGCCCCCTTCTTTACAACTTTTATGTAAATGACATCGACGAATGTCTGGCAAATTCATGCACGATAAGACAACTTGCAGACGACAGTGTAATCTCTGTTACAGGAGCCAAAGCTGCCGATTTGCAAGGACCATTGCAAGATACCTTGGACAATTTGTCTGCTTGGGCTTTACAGCTAGGTATCGAATTCTCTCCGGAGAAGACTGAGATAGTAGTTTTTTCTAGGAAGCATGAACCTGCTCAGCTTCAAACACAATTAATGGGTAAAACGATTTCTCAGGTTTTGGTACACAAATATCTTGGTGTCTGGTTCGACTCTAAAGGCACCTGGGGTTGTCACGTGAGGTATCTGATGAAAAAATGTCAACAAAGAGTGAATTTTCTTCGTACAATAACCGGACAATGGTGGGGAGCCCATCCAGGAGACCTTATAAGGCTTTACCAAACAACGATATTGTCTGTTATTGAATACGGGTGTTTCTGCTTCCGCTCCGCAGCAAACACACATTTGATCAAACTGGAGCGAATACAATATCGTTGTTTGCGTATCGCCTTAGGTTGCATGCAGTCGACCCATACGATGAGTTTGGAGGTTTTAGCTGGAGTACTACCATTGAAAAACCGCTTCTGGAGCCTGTCTTCTCGTATTCTAATCAAATGTGAGGTCTTGAACCGTCCCGTGATTGAAAATTTTGAAAGGTTAATCGAACTTAATTCTCAAACCCGTTTTATGACATTGTATTTCAATCACATGTCCCAAAATATTAACCCTTCTTCGAATATTCCAAATCGTGTCGACTTATCAAATACTTCTGATTCTACTGTGTTTTTCGATACATCCATGATAGAAGAAACTCGTGGAATCCCGGATCATTTACGCGTGCAGCAGATCCCTAAAATTTTTTCCAATAAATATCGAAACATCAACTGCGACAATATGTACTACACTGACGGATCACTTCTTGATGGGTCCACTGGCTTCGGTATCTTCAATAACAATTTAACCGTCTCCCATAAGCTCGATAATCCTGCTTCTGTTTACGTCGCAGAATTAGCTGCAATTCAGTACACCCTAGGGATTATCGAAAAAATGCCCACGGACCATTATTTCATCTTTACGGACAGTCTCAGTTCCATTGAGGCTCTCCGATCGATGAAAGATGTTAAGCACTCTCCGTATTTCCTGGGGAAAATATGGGAACATCTGAGTGCTTTATCCGAAAAATCTACTCAGATTACCTTAGCGTGGGTCCCTTCTCACTGCTCGATACCGGGTAATGAGAAAGCGGACTCTTTGGCTAAGGTGGGCGCAACAAACGGTGATATTTATGAAAGACCAATTGCCTTTAATGAATTTTTCGCACTTGTACGTCAGAATACGATCATCAGTTGGCAAAATGCTTGGACCAGAGGGGAATTGGGAAGGTGGTTACATTCCATAATCCCCAAAGTATCGACGAACCCGTGGTTCAAGGGGTTGGATGTAGGTCGGGATTTCATTTGCGTGATGTCCCGGCTTATGTCCAATCACTATAGATTTGACGCGCTCCTCCGTCGTGTTGGGCTCGGGGAAAGTGGTATCTGTGCCTGTGGTGAAGGTTATCACGACATAGAGCATGTGGTTTGGTCATGCCCAGTACACCGTGACGCCAGGTCTAAATTAATAGCTTCCCTGCAGGCCGAGGGTAGACAGCCGGCTGTTCCTGTTCGTGATGTCTTGGCGAGCCGTGACCTATCCTACATGTCCCTTATATACGTTTTCCTGAAATCCATCCACGCCCCAGTCTAGTCCCGTTCCCCTCCGTTTACACCCAACAAAACGACAAGAACACGTTTGAACCTTAAGCACAAAACCAGCAACCAGACCCCGCACAACAGAACCAGGACCCAAGGACTACGAGCCTCTGTCCCAACTCACGACATCGTGGCTCAGCAGAACGAATCCATACATGCCATTCGACGATTATCAGACGACCATTGAACAACAAAACACTGATTGGAAATCCCATGCTAGTTTTAAGTTAGACTTAATTTCAGCTCGTAGTCGGCAGCGAGGATAAAAAATTTGCTTTAGTTTTTAAGTCATCAGATATAATTGGCGCCGTTAAACATTAAATTGTATTTGTGCCGTGTCAAATAAATGTTATGTGAAGAAAAAAAAAATGAGCTTAGACTAATATGATGTCTCGAAGATAAAAGTTTTCCGAAAAGTTTGAAACAATCCCCATTCTTGAACAATTTCTAAACCTGCGTTTGCTAATAAAAACTGATGTCTTGAAAGAACACATGCCGGTAAAAGCAACAGCACCAGTGGAGTAAAGAACCGCAGGTCTCTCGTCGTCTATAATTGCAGCGGAACCCTTTTGTTTGTACATTTCAGCGGTACACTTCTGTTCGTACTGCAGCGATACTGTTCGTACTGCAGCGGTACTGTTCGTACTGCAGCGCTACTATTCGTATTGCAGTGGTACACTTTTGTTCGTACATTTCTATTCGTGTGCAATCGAGGAAAAACTGCAATGCTGCTGTTGATGGTGATTGAAAGTTTATCTCATAAATATCATTACCATCAATTACTCAACAAGAATTATAAATTATTGCAACCGATATTTATTTAATTTTATCTTCGATATTCACTAAATAATCGTGACCGGATAGTATCGAAAGAGTAAATTCCCAAATATACACATTTCTAGAAGGGTAAGAGCCTGCAAATGCTCGTGAATTTTTATTTACTAAGATTCATTCAGAATCTCTTCAAAATCTATTTCAAAATTGTTAGATGATATATTATTATTCTAAGCTTGACCATAATAAACGTATATTAGCTGTCTTAGTCATACAGTGAATGTAGTTGTAGGCAAATGAGAAAAATTGTCAAGCAAAAAACAAAAATGGAATGATTGATTGCTACGATTTTTCGCTGGTACTTGTTAATAATTTTGTTTAAAATATCTTTTTATGTTTGCCATTTAATGAACCTTTGTCAGGGCTTCCATATTATTTTCAAAGTAAGATCCATATTATAGATTTGATTTAATCAGAGCTTAATAAGACAAAACCATTCATTATAATAACGTAAAAATAAAATAAAAACGTAAGCATTATAGAATTTGGTTTTTGAGGATATAGAAATAATTCTGGCTTTGACGCACTACGATAAATTCTTGGTGCTTCTTCAACAAGAACGATAAGCTTGTGCTTTGTCAAATACATGTTATTTGCACAAAAAGTTCTACAGGTATTCTTTCGAGTGTTGTTGAATATATTTCGCAAATTGATTTCCAGGGGAGACTGAAAATAAAAATACGTACAGTCCCTAAGCAAACACATTGATTCTGTCTGCAGACTCTGTATATTTTGTAACAAAAAATCCCCTAATTACAGTGTTTAGCCCCACATCACCATTTCATACAACCCTAGGGCTGTATACCTTGAAGTATTAGTGTTATTTATTAAACTTGAAATTTTAACTAGGAGTCAATTAGATTAAAACCATAATACTCCATTATTAAAAATTTGCGATATCGACATTAATCCGTCAAGGATAAAATATAAGTTTGGGCAGTAATCACAAAATTTATCATTAAAAATTTATTATAATTCGTCTTGTTTTTGTTTCATTCTTATTATTTCTTTCAATGATTGATGAAAATGCGTCAATTCCTTTTCAACTACAACTTCTGCTCAACGCTGTTTTACTTGTGTAGCTACAATATTGGAGTTTAATAATATTGAAAAGATGCGGACATTGAACGTAAACGAAGATTGCTTGCATTAAGTAATATTTTCGCTTCATAGTTGTTTTGAGTGCATGATTTATTTTCCATATCGCCTGGGATTCAAGTACTGATGAAAATCCGGGCTCAAAACATAGTATAAAGCCACCAAGAATAAAATCAAGTTAGACCAAATAGATGGTTCAGGTTAGCAATATCATTCAAACCGCCATACTATCTATAGGAAGGATGACCTGAGATGCTCAAGAGAAGAATAACTTAATAAATGAATATGTCCGAGAACATTTCACTCGCAAAAAAAAGTCGAAAAAAGAATAATCATGACAAATTCAATCATCTTATTATTTCGACAGATCCAATAGTTAACACTTATTTTGAAAAGGTGAGAAGTAATTGTGAAACATTTCCAGATGAAGTAATGTTTCTATTAAGGAAAACAATTGTTGAATCAGGGAGAGTTGATGATGAATTTGAACACAGCTATAGATATGCAGAAAAGGAAGAGGAAGATGATGATTGTTCTGATTGTATTGAGTTTGTATGTATTACCTATGTAGTTTTAATTTTAATAAAAAAAAGCATTCAAATTTTAGCAAAATTTAGTTGATTTGAGGGGTCGTCCAAAACCTACGCAATCTTTTTCAGTGATGATGACGCCCAATGGCATTGCTGGTGGTTAAAGATCATATAATTCTATTTAATTAAAAAGTAAGAAAAAACTGTCATAAATCATTAAAAATTGGATTACATGCTTCATGGACGGCCCAAAACGAAAAATGGATGCCAGATTCGTGTTCAGCACCCCCAAATCATGTAAATCCAAGTTTTTGTCGAATTCATCGACACATTTTTTTTGCTTGGCCAGCCTTTGTATAAAGTCGCCCCACTGTGGGTTGGTGTGATTGTGACCCCACCTCTGTTTCAATCTTATAAATTCCGCTACAATCTTATAAATTAGTTTGGGGAAATCATTGTACTGAATTTATATTAGGGATATTATGTCTATGATAACTGTGGTTTTTTCACTTACCGGAAAGAATGATGAAATAAATAAATAAACAAATAAAATAAAATGAAATAAAAAATAAAAAATTAAATAAACTAATAAATAAATTAAAATGTTTTTTTTTTGTATAATTACTGATAATGACAATGTAAATTACTTAAAAACTCTACAATTATGTAGTTTTTGACCAGAAATTGTATAGTATTTCACTCTGAATGTTTTAAGCAGTTGAGTTCTCGGCGATAAAATTTGGGTGCGTACGTGAAAAATCCACGTTGTTTATTTTATGACTTTGAACATACGATGTTAAACTTCTGCTGCATACGATTACACCGATGGTAGGAGAAATTTGTGGTATATTTTGACTCATTATTATTTCATTATTTGAGGAATTTATTTTTTGTCATAAACCATGAAAATTCTTCGGGCCAGGCTCAACTCCCGGTAAACGTATTCCTACGCTAAAACAACTGACGCCAACAAACAAACATCAGCCGATTATCCCACACCTGCAGTGATTATCCCACACCTCCATTCTCAGCAGCGAATGGAATGTGGGTTGGATTGTGGGTGGTTTCGCAGGATCAGGTGTTTGTATATACGAGAGCATAAAGACACGAAAAGAAGAGCGAAAAAAAATGTCGAATATGTATGGACAGGGCGTCCCTCGAGGGCTTAGCTCTCCGCTTTTTTTTTACTGTCGACATCAACACAATCATCTTCAGCAAATATCAAAGCCAATGAAGTCAGCTGGGCCACGGTGGGGCTTAAGGTAGCATCTGAGGCTGACCAGCTATCCAGTTTATTTTCTATATTGAGAGGTCTGGCGCGTTACCCCCAAACATGGGATATGGAGCTCAACATCTGCGTATGCAGGTGGGAAAATGAAGAATCGAGGGGAAAAACAAATTTCGAGAAGCAAAGATTCGTTCCAGGTTTCACGAGGCGTTGGACAGGCTGGATATAAACTTTTCGTGGGCTTCAGCGCTGAGCTGTTTCTGTTTGTAGTAGAATTTCAATCAATGTGAAGAGAAAAACTGACAGAGGATGGCAAACAAGATAACGGAGAAGCCGTGTGGGATTTTGTTCTTAGAATTTATTATGGATTGATCTCAACTTTGTCCGGCTTCACGCTGAATTTGAAATGGAATGTTATTTACAGTATGTAATGGTAGGATTATTTTATTGTTGAGATTGAGTTTTTCTTTAATTTTTTTGTAAAATCTCAATGTCTACTCACATCAGTAATTTTTTAAACGTGATTCATTGTAAAAAATATACCTAGAAGGATTTTATTTTTTTTATGATTTCTTTCTTTTTTTCATACGGGATGTGAAAGGGCAGGCTTGAACTTGGCAATGAAATATTACAGTTCGGGGAATGGGCGGAAGCCCATCTTGACGTGGTAAAAAGCCGGTATCCCCAAGCAAATGGCAGAATTTGTCTTTTGCGTTGTTTTCTGTCAAACCCCCAAAGGTGAGCAGGATTACCGTATTTGTGTCATGGATGTAATGACCAATTAGCATAACTGACGCAAAGCTATTGAAACATATTTTTTAAGAAGATATTTTTGTGATTTAACCATGAATATAACTCTGGTGTTTGACTAAAACACATATTCTGAAATTTTCATCCATTAAACCTTTTTAATTACCCTTCTCAGAAAACCAGCAATGTGTCTAACGCTAATTTTAAAGTATTTCGTATAAAAGGTTGAAACTGGTATTTGTTGATATAGCTTCGATTTGTTGGAACTAATGTTTTTCTATACTATTGAACATAATATCAAAACAATAAACCTCATAAAAATGCGTACTCAGCGGTGGCGGCCCTTCGATTTGTTGATATTTTTAGCGTTCTCCGATATGCGACTGATTGCCTTAAATTGAGTATAGGTATCATTCTCATAGAATGCGTGTGTATATCTTCATTCGCAAAGTGGGACTCACATCCGATGGCCGGTATAGAGTAAAGGGGACGGACCGTTGTGGGGTGTTAGTGCATCAGTGGGGGGTGCCGCAAGTTACTGCCACTAGAGTGTCAACAGAACCGATTGCCAAAGGGAGCATCACTATCTTCGAAAAACAAACCGATGATGGGTGCTGATGATGGTTTAATTGCGACGGCTGTTGGTAGTGATTGTATGTAGGGTCGCGATAGAGGCAATAGTCGGGCCTTCCAACTGAGTGAGAAGATATGCTGTGGCGCTTATGTGAGCATTTCAATTACTACCACTAGGAGCACTACTACAGGGAGCCCCAAGCAAAAGAGGCGGTAGAATGATTCGTAAAATTAACCACCAGCGCCGGAATAGAGTGTCTTCGTTTCGGATGTGTGCTATTATCCCATTACTTTTGATCAATTCGCGTACTTCTCGGGGCAGCACGCGACTTCACGACATCGTATCTATCATATTCGGACAGCGGTGGAGGTGTTGTTTGGTCAGTAATGACACTCGGAAGTTGACATTCCGGGCGGACCGTGGCTCAGTCTACGTTGGTCTGTCGCGCGGTTCGGAAGCAAGCTTCCCCCTTCGAGAGGATTAGCTGGATTGTGGTGAACAAACAATATTACACTTCATTCCTTTTTGGCGGTTGTGTCATTAAAGGTGACCGAAGCTGTAAGTTGCCGCGACGCGACGCGAACAATTAGAAGAATCGAACGTGCAGAAGACTAGGTGTATGCGATATTCTGGGCGGTATTCTACACCAGATACAATTTCAATCAATTCGAGTTGAGCAAGTTAACCTGTTTCCAGCAGCAATTCTGTTCGATTGATTTATTGTCGTTTGATGAGTTACGAAAAGTGATTCAATATGTGCACTTGAACGAATCTGGAGAGATCGAGTGTATTCAGTGCTGGTTGTAATCAAGCTGTGCAACTGCATGCTGTAAGGTAGGTTTCACTTAGGAAATATATTGTTTTCGCGATAGTTTTCAAAATCGACAAATTTTGGATTGTTGTAATAAAAAAGTAAAAATTTCGTATCTATAACTAGCGTAACAATCAAATTTTTACAGAATTAGTTTTAAAGATAATATTTAGCCAGTTCTGAAAAACTCTTTTGTATATGAAAAAAATAAGATTGTACTTCTAATTGCAAATAATGAAAATTTCACCCACATTGGCCCACATCGATTTCATTATGATTTAATATGATCATTTAAAATGATTCAATACACAATACAGTATGAATTTGATTCTAGAACTTTTAAGTCTGTTACATTCTTCCAACACGACATGAATTAATTTAATATTCAAACGTTCGTTCGCAGACTTGAAAAATATTTTGTAATGTCTGTATTGAATAATATAAATCTTAAATATTTAATTGTAACTTCCATACAATGTTCAAGGTTCTGCTTTTTTGAAATCCTACGAGACGTCTCTATTATAAAAGATATGATTTGTTTACCCTCGAATTTTTGCAAAGTGAACTTGGAAGAGAATTTTCGTTCGCTGCTTTTTTAGCTTGTCAATTAAAGTTTGCTTTGAAAAAATTAACGTCACTGACCGATAAGATTGATTGATTAAACAAAGCTGAGCGTAACTTTTGCTTGTTGCTAACTTGTTTTTGTATAGCATGTTACATGGGTGAATTTATTGCTCATCAATGTAACGAAAATTACAGTTCAGTTCCATTTACTGTAGAAAAAAATCTAAACTCTCCCATTCTTCAGAAACATTATAAAAATATGTTTGAAGCTATTACTGCCATCGAACAATTGAAATTTATTATATTCCAGTAAAATTTTTTCGTGCAATTCATTCTTGCACAGTTTTTTGTACGCGATTTTCTTCGATCTATTTTCTAGACTAAACACGCATTTTTGTGTACCTACCTTATATATTTCTACTCAATAAAAACATATATTAAGCCGAACACACCGTGTTTAAAACGTTGATATCGGGTTATTAACCTTGACTTGCCTTGAAAAAGTTTCCAGATTAATAGAGCCGGCTTTTATTCGCATGACCTGACTTCGTGTATCAATACCTTAGCTATGGACATGGCCATGTGAGCCATAATCCTTGCTATAATTGGAACTCCCAAGTTTCGACACTTCTCCCATACTAATAATCCAATTCGTTGTCTGCATCCTTGAGAAGTTTATTCTTTTTGATTAATGTTAGCGAAAAGCATAAACCAGCAGCAAGAACAACCACAATAAAAGCCAAAACTGGCAAACAACTCAACTTCAAATCAATGAACACATCTCAGAACTTCTCTATCCCTTCTATCTATATTGTTTTTTATTACCAAGCTTGCTTTTCGTAATACCTATTTGGTTCGTATAATACCCCGAAGAACTTTTTTTCCTGAATAATGCCCATTTTGAAATGTTCAGAAGAAATTCAGACAACCAAATTGTCTTTCTGAGAAACTTAAGTTTGAAGAGATCAGAGATGACATTTGTTAAACACTTTTTTTTATAAATCAATTTTTCTTAGTTTTCTTATAGCCATCCCAAGATAACTTTTCTGTAACATTTGTTATTACCGTACGTCCATGAGACGCATGTGCGTTCAAAAGCGAGAAACTTGAATAAAAAAGTCAACAATTTTCAAAGTTTATCTATTTGCAAGACCAAACGTAATTTGCTCTAGTGGGTACTAAAAATCATCAAGTTTTCAGTAGTAATCACACCAAAAACAATAAATAAGTTTTTTCACAATTATCTGAACTGACAAAAGATGATTTTAATAATGCCTAATACCATGTTTCATTTCTTCTTAATTTTAAATTTTTACTTATTTTCTATGTTTTGTTTCAAATGTATATTGTTCACTTCAACTATTTTTTATTTTATTTTAATTCAATTTAGGCTTTAGACATCAGAGTACTTATTTCTTATTATTTCGTCAAACTAATGTAGACTACATTCAATCACAAATAGATTACAATGTTTTACTTATATACTATGCATTTTTTCTGATACTTTTTTTTTCTTTTCTGATACTTAGCTGCGTTTTTATCTGATTTTTTACCATTGTTGTGTCGATTATTTCGCTGTGATGGTTATAATAGCACATCATGCGATTGACCAGGCTATTTTCGGCATAGTTTGTTCTGCATGTTGTTTCTGTTTAATGAAAAAACATGCAGAACAAACTATTTTCGTGTTCTAAGATTATAGTTGGTGCATGAAAATTTAATTGCGAAAGTAATGTTGCAGATTCTACATGGCAAGAAATAATGTCGTTAATATAGTAAAGCATTGCAAATTTACGGCGTTCTTTCAGAGTTTGTATATTGATAAGAAGCACATTTACATTTAGTTTACGTAGCACATATAAAAGAAATTGTTTCTGGACGGATTCGATGCGTTCTTCGTGAGTGACTGTATACCGGGCCGGCGGTTCATATGGGTAGTATGGGTGGTAGTACCCACTCGGGAAATATCCATGTGGGTACTAACCCACACGGAACTATCTGACAAAACCAAAAAAAAAAACGATATCGTTGAGCGAGAGGTTATAAAACTACAGATTTATGTACAGTTGTTAAGTTTCTCAGGGAAAAGGATTATTTATTTAACTGTATCAGTTACGATAGAAAATTTTATTTACGATAGAGCTCTAAATTTCATTTACACAGTTCTAAAGTTTTGTTTTCTAGTGAAAATTTCCCATGCCAAATTTGAGCTCAATCAGACTTCGGGAAGTAAAGCCTCGAAGCGGTCAAAGTTACAGTTCTTTGATCGATGAAAGAAATGTTCGAGCTGGGAGTGTCTTTTGTGTGTTCTGGTAAAGCTCGACTCTCTCAGCCCAAAAGTTTCCATGTCCCTGAAATTTAATTTTTTTTAAACAATTTTTTATGAAATAACATCAGATCTCGACATTTCATGTATTTCTAAGAGATTTGCTATCAAAAAAATAATTAGATTTCGAAAACTTCAAGAACTACTTTTGTGCATTGTTGAGCTGGTAAAAAATGTAAGTCTTTCATGACTGTAAGTGAAACCTTATCAGAAGTTCGATTAAGCTCAAATTTTAGATGGAGAATTTTTTCGAGAAGACAAAATTGTTTAGCCCTAAAGTTAATTACAAAAATGCTCAAAAAATGCCAATTTTTCATGGGTTTACCTTTACACGCACTGGCGAATCTAACCATGCAGCATCAATCGTAGTAACCCATGAGAAAAAATTGACTCGAACTCTAACCGTAATGGCGAAATAGTGAAGCTACTCTGCTCAGAAGTATGCGCGATCAAAGAACGTTAAGCGCATGTTTTTGTCTACCATGGCGAATGTTCCGGTAAATTCCCGGTAAATTCGTTGAAAACAATTATCGCCCTCCTGGCTACGCCTTTGTCACTTTTGAGCCTTCCCTATTTCTTATTATCCACTCGGAAAAATAATGTGACGCCGGCCCTGACTGTATATGGGTTCCATACTACATTGCAGTATTCCAGAATTTGTCTACAATAATTTTATTGTATATGGATATATGGGTTGCTACACCAAATGTTGAATGTATTGATTCCATTCTGGAATATGACAGCGTCATTGGGTTCAGTCATTTCTATGACCAATTTCATGTCGTAGGCATATAAAAGTATTTTCAGATGTTTTAGTAGAAAGGTAATGTCATTTACATATAGAATGAAGAGAAGAGGTCCTAAGTGGGAGCCCTGTGGAACACCAAAAGTGACACAAATGGGATCAGTACACACACTTTGAAAGCGAACAATTTGTTTGCGCTCAGTTAAGTATGAGTGAAGCCATTTAGGGAGTCTTTGTTCTACTCCTATTTTCTGCAATTTGAAAATTAATAATGTTATGTCGATACGGTCGAATGCCTTACTGAAGTCTGTATTAAGGGTATCTGCATGGTTGCCGCTGTCGAAGGCATTCAAAGTGAATGAGATAAATTCTAAAAGATTTGAGGTAGTTGACCTACCTTTGAAATAACTTTATGTTTCATGACTTTAATTAATATAAGTTATTTAATTTTTTTTATTTCATGCTAATTTTATTTCAACGTTAATATCATTTGTATTCTATTTTTCGGTTTTATTTTAAAATGTTTCGTTGATTTGAATCTAATTTTATATTTTTTATTATAAAACTTAAAAAAAATATTTTTCATTACTTTAAAATGAGGAGGGGAAAAAAAAAAAAGTTTAAACCAGTTTGTTATCTTATTGGTTTTTCGATAGCGTACCCGCTGAACTTAGCAAGTGCAGTGACAACAAGAGTGTCGTCAAAAGGCAAGCGAAATGAATAATAATAATAATAATAAAGCGTTATTTTCCAACATTTATTTGAGTGTAAGTTACAAACGTCGTAACTTGCATACCAACTTTCACATCAAAGATATTCCTTCTTTTTCGCCTTGGTGTAATTCATTCTTTTCTTATTATTTGGTATTAGGAGAATGGAATTGATATCATCGAAAAAACTATCAATTCACAAATTGCCCAGATTATCGTCCAATTGAAAAATATTGGGCGCTTATCAAGAGCAAGTTGACGAAACGTGGAAAAACGATAAAAAATCTAGCTGATTTATATACATGGTGAAAGAAAAGGACGGATCGAGTTGATAGTTCCACTGTGCAGAAGATAAAACGAAAAGTGCGTGAATCCATTTGAAACTCAGAAGAATAATGGTTTGTTAGTTTTTTTTTGCAAGTGCTCCGCGGCGTTTCTGACTAATATAAAAAACAGATTATGTCAGTTGTCCAGGTTTTTCACTCGGCGGGAAACTTTTTTGAATCAAAATATTTGGCGGAGCACACTTCTTTGAAAATCTCTGTTGGCGGCAATGCAAAAGCTGCTAACTTGTGACTCGAATTGTTCGGGTGGGATGCCGTCCTTTCCAGTTGTTTTGTGGCTTTTCAGCACTCTTCGAGTTCACCAATCCGTTCGTTAACCTGTGTGTGAGTGTGTTCAGCTACAATTCCGTCAGCTGGCAGTCATATCCAGTGTTGCCACATTTCCATCTGTACTGGAAGCAGAAAAATCTTTTTTATCTGTACTTTTTCCGGAAAAAAACTGTACCAAAATCTGTACCACTGGTCCATAACTGTTTATTCATTATTTTCAGAAAACTATGACTATATTAACTCTTTTAATATTAATTCTGATCAACTAGCTCGATTGTCAATAAAAGTTTCGCACACTTAAGAATGGCTCTCGAGCTCGGTAATTAAACACTGCCTATATTTCGGATATTTTGTGCCAACATTTCAGTTAAGTTGAACCGAGATTCATGAAATCATGTAATAGCTGCCATTTTAACCGAGTAGTGTCTTTGTCGGCAGCAAATTACCGAGATTTGGCAGTAAATTCTAAGTGTGTGGATTGCAAGAGCGCATTTATTGTATTGTTGCAGAGTCTGTTAAAAAGTATTGTCTAATCTTTTCAACTATTTAAAAAATCTGTACTTATCTGTACTTTTTCTCGAAAATCTGTAATCTGTGCGGTACAGAATCTGTACCGAAAAACCCGAGAAAATCTGTACATTTCCAGATATATCTGTACAGTTGGCAACAGTGGTCATATCTTCCTAGGAGTCTGAATTGACGTTTGGGCATCGGAGGGACTGCACATCGAATATTTCCTCATTAGGGTATTTCTATGTCTGCTTTCGGATGTCTCTTCGAGCCAAATATAGGTTAATTTTCTTCTGGCTGCGGCGAAATTCACCATCCTCCAGCTATTCTATAATCCAATAATTGGACGAAAAAACAATTCCTGTTCAACCTATGCGTTTGAGTCCTCAGTGAAGATCTTTATATCATTTTTCGGGCCCTTTCCATATGTTTCATCGAGAAGCTCATAGAAATCCTCCTTGACGCCATCGGGTTCGTCATTTGTCGGTACATATACATTGATAAGGCTGTAATTGACGAGTCTGCTCTTGATTCTCAACAAATAAAACGGTCACTAACGGGTCTCCAGCTAATGATCCCCTTGATCTGTTTTTATCGTATGACGAAACCGACACTTTGTTCACCTCTGTTGCAACCACTGTAGTACCCGATCAGAAGAGCATAACTAAAAAATTACAAAACTTTATCAACAGGAGATACAAAAAACAGATTTTGATACGATTTTGTATTTTCCCATTTACCTTTGCCAACAAAATTAAATCTGAATGAGTTATAATAACAAATCCTGAAATGAGGTTGTTCTGAAACAAAAAAAAAACAAAAAAAATTTTCGGCTCTATCAAAAACTGTTGATTCTAACAATAGCTGTTATTATACTGTTCTATATGCTATCTTGTTTTGATAGACAGCTGATCCAGTTCGCAACAAAGTTTGATATGAGTTTGATACTAGTAGAATCATTTCTGTTATAATTTCTGTTATTTTAACACCTAACGGGATCAAATTGAAAACACAACCTGAAAGGTTTTTCTCATAACAAACTAACAGCTTCTGTTACATTTTTGTTTTGTCTCTCTGATCGGGTAGCTGTGGTATTCGCAGTTCTTAAGTGCCCACGTGTGGTGGTTCGCGTTGAGCTTCGATGCAAGTACCGAGTTTCTTATTATTGTTCCTTTTCGTCCGCCTAAGTCGTTGCCGATTGTTTCGACTCGTATTTGCTTCTGAATAATTTGTAGTAGGGTGCTTATAGTATATGTATTGCTTCAGGGTTGATATTTTTTGACACTTTTTAGGGAAAGTGAAAAAAAAAGCATCCATAAACGTTATTTTTTACAATCCTTTCAGAGTCATCCCTTCCCGCTTTTTGCTTGGAAGTGAACTGGCAAAACACCTCATTATATTTCATGCGATGGAAGCAAGACAACAAAATCAGTTTATCAGTTAACGAAGATTATCAAGGCATCGGTCAGTGTCAGTGAAAAAGTGTTTCGGTGATGTTCATTTTGGTTGAGTTGACTGTCTGTTTTTCTTTTTCGCTTTGAAGTGAAGATCATTTGGTTGGATTTGTCGTCAAATTTTATTCCGTAACCGTGAACGATGCGCGCGATCTATTTCATCTGAGTATAACAGCACGTTACTAGGACGAAAATCTAGTGTATCTGAAAGAGTGCTGCGATCATTGGAAGTAAAAATTGAAAATGATTGGCGGTAATTTTCGAAGAATTTTGCTGGGGAAAATGACTTTTATCAGCACTGATTGCTATACTACATATTCAAAAACTTTACGTTGAATCGCAAATAAAGAATTGCCTCCATCACTTTCGATAGAAAACTCAATAATATTCCACGCAAATTTTTATGATATTGCATATAATTTTCAAGCAAAACCGTGGTTTACATCAGAAGCAACTAAAAATTTAAATGATAAAATATTTTACGCGACTTGTAATATTCAGAATTTTGTTCTGTGTAGGGTCGCCCGCCCTGGAACTATGTAGCTATCGATACACCGCATTCCATAGTTCAGTCATCCCACCGCTGATGGTGAGCAGCACCTCTGTTCGAGAACCCCAAGGTCCTCCACGAGCATTGTCCATGTTTTGCGACCGTATAGGAACCGGTCTAATAAGTGTTTTGTAGATATAGAAAAGGCATTCGACAGTGTTTGGCATAAAGGTATAATAGCTTAAATGTCAAATTTCAGTTTTCCGCTTTACCTTTCAAAAATGATACAAAGTTATTTAACTGACCGCACTCTTCAGGTTAACTATCTAAATGGTAAATCTAATAGATTGCCTGTTAGAGCTGGTGTACCTCAGGGGAGTATCTTGGGCCCAATCTTATATAACATTTTTACTTTTGATCTTCCTGATTTACCACCAGGTTGTGAGAAATCTCTGTTTTGTGACGATACAAGCATCTCCGCAAAAGGAAAAAGCCTTCTTGTTATATGCAGTCGGCTACAAAAAAGTTTAGATATATTTTCTTCATACTTGAAGAAATGGAAGATTTCCCCTAATGCTTTTAAAACACAGTTAATTATTTTTCCTCATAAGCCAAGAGTTTCATTTCTCAAACCCACCCATAACCATGTTATTAAGATGAACGGTGTGGTCTTAAATTGGTCTGATCAAGTTAGATACTTAGGGCTAATTTACGATAAGAATCTTACTTTCAAGGAGCACATTGAAAATATCCAGTCAAAGTGCAATAAGTATATCAAATGTTTATATCCTCTTATCAACAGGAATTCTAGACTTTGTCTCAAGAATAAACTGTTAATTTACAAACAAATTTTTAGGCCAGCAATGATATATGCAGTTCCCATCTGGACAAGTTGTTGTACAACCAGGAAGAAGACACTTCAAAGGATTCAGAATAAACTTTTGAAAATGATTTTGAAGCATCCTCCCTGGTTTAGCACGAACGAGCTACATAGGCTCACTAATGTAGAAACATTAGAAAATATGTCAAGCCAAATTATCAACAAATTCCGACAAAAATCGTTGCAATCCTCAATTGCAACGATTAGCTCACTTTATAGTCAGTAAGATAGTTTTAAGTTTATTTTAAGTTTTGTTTTATTCCTTTTTTTTCCTTGACAAGTAGGTTTAATAATTTTCCTACAATTACATTAACTTAACTGCGAAAGCTAATAACATTCATAATATAAAAAAGCGTACAAATACATATATATATATATATATATATATATATATATATATATATATATATATATATATATATATATATATATATATATATATATATATATATAATAGTGTTGAAATGTCACCATTTGTGGCAGAACACAAAACTAATTCTGAATAGATATTAGTACATAAATAAATCATTACAAACATTCCCCCCTCTATTAAAAAAAAAAGTGTTTTGTAGATGGTCAACTTCGTGCGGTGGCGAATTGTATTCGAGCGAAGCGTCCTGCAGACAGGGCCGGCGTTACACTATTTTCCCGAGTAGGTAGTAAGGATTAGGGAAGGTTCATGAGTGACAAAGGCGTAGCCAGGGGGGGCGACCTATGCATCAACAATAGGATGCCAATGGAATGTATGAGAAAAATTTTATTCTCGCAAAAACGTTTTCATAAAATTGGACTTTTTTCGGATTGCGATAGAACAAAACTAGGAGCTTGATAAATTTCTCATGGAAGCTAATTATATTCGACTACTTAAAAATAAATGAACTTCACCTAGGAGTTCACTTTCTTCGTGGAAGAAGTAAAATACGAAGTGCCCTACCAGTCGTTGCCATCCAGGGTGTGATTGGTATAGACGTCCATCACCACCACCAAGTTGCGATTTGCCGGAAAAATCGACTTGACTATATTAATCAGCCGCTGCCGCTGTGTCATTGGGTGCAGCTCCGAGACCAGTGGACGGGACTGCCGTTGTATGTTCAAGTTCACCAGATATTTTTTACTGTTTGGCTGGTTGCACCGATCTCCCGGCCAAGCGCACGCAGCTATGAAGCCATTTTTTCTTAGGTCTTCCTCTTCAGCATCTTTTAGAGCTTCTTCTCGCTCAGGATAATCGGCCGACCGGAACCGGGCTTTCTTTCGATACTCTGATAGTTGTCCAATAGTGCTAAGGTGTTATAGATGCCGGAATGGGTGTATCCGGCGTCCACAAAATGCCGCATGATATCCGTATAGGACGCGGCGGTGTGCCGTTCCTTGAACGCGCACAGTTTTGAACGAAATAGCTTCACTGTTCTCGAAATCACGTTCAGAGTTCGAGCCATTTTCTGCGGATTCATGGGTTATTATGGTTTATGCTGCATGGGTAGTTTCGTAAGTGCGTGTAAAGGTAAAACCACGAAAAACGGCAGTTCTCGTGCAGTTTTCAATGCTTACACTCGTGAAAGTCTCACACGCACAAGAGTAGTTCTTGAAGTTTTCGAAATCGAAATTTCATTTGATAGCAAATCTCTTAGAAATACATGAAATCTGAAGCTTCATAATATCTCGCTCAATGATATCCATAAAAAAATCTATCGCTCACACATGTGCGCGGTAAAATTGTTTCGAACATAGAATACATCAAATTTTTGTTGGTTTCGTCCAATAATTCCGTGTGGGTAAGTACCCCAAGGGATATTTTCCGAGTGGGTACTACTACCCATATTACCCACATCAACCGCCGGCCCTGCCTTCAGAGCCCAAAGTAGGCACGATTTCCTGCCGATGAATTTCTCTGCTGATGTCGTCAGCAGTTACCAGTGCACAGTGGTTTAAAATAGCAATTTCGCGAACTTAATTCTATAGTTTCTAAGTGCTTCACTTTAGGACTATAGTGTCTTGGGAACAATTGCTTGTATTGAAATTGCTCACATAATGGTGTTATGCAACAACAGCCATAGCCTACTATGGCAAAAATAAAATTTGTAACTTCTTTGTTTCTGCATGAAACTCCAAGTTGTCTTCAGCAAAGTTGTAGATAAATATATTACAAACAACTTTGTTAACAAGAGTTTTTCTCTAGGTATTGTAGTTTTTAAAAAACTTAACTTTCGCATGACAATGTCCGTAAATTCAGTTTTTTGCTTGTAACTTTTTTGTTTGAGTTTTTTTCCAATTACAATGTTCTAGAGACTTTTAGGCCTTATCATGTTCTAAAAATTTTACGAAGGCAGTATGCTGAGATTCCTTTTGGTTTGAAAGATATAAGCAATTTCAACAATAACTTACTCTATTTTCTCCTGCGGATTGAAGAAAAAGGGGGACGCCCGGAAGCTTACACTCACCGCCATTTTGAAGCTTCAGATTAGTACTATAAAATGGTGGAAAAGTTACTCGTCCGACTCGTCACAATTTAGAGAACGAGCGTTAAACATTTGTGTGGTTTTGAACATTTTGCCTTACGCATAACGAGATATCATCACAGTAGCACGCTTTTGAACGTTTTGTGTATGTACATACGACTGAATATATCAGTGTCTGTCTCTATGGACGAATGTATGTGAAAAAATGGGTGTATACAGAGCCGGATTTATGGGGGGGCCCAGCGGGCCCGGGCCCCGGGCCCCCACATATTTAGGGCCCCCACAAATCGACAAAAAGATTTTTTCTCTTTAAAAAAGAGATTTAATCAAAAGTTCGATTTACAGTAAGAAAATTCGAACAGACCATTACAATCTGACACTTTCCTTAAGTGTTATTTTTTCGCGAGCGCCAATATCGCAACTACATCCATAAGAGTTCACCTTGGATTCTCTTGGAATGACACACATTAACACACCATTTGAATCGAACCAGCGCGCATTAAACGCCTAGAGTTAAAGTTTGGCCGACTGTCATTAAAAGCGCCAATCGAAGTGTCAAAACTCGTTCCAATCGAACATCAGCAATGTTAAAACTATGATGAAAAAACTGTTGACTGTTTGATTGGAACTTTTCAATGACAGTCGGCCAAACTTTAACTCTAGGGCTTTAGCGCGCATGGGTGGTAAAGCAGATAAAGAAAATAACCCACAAGTTTTTTAATGCATTGCTTTTGCTCACTGGTCCGAATCAGGGATACCAGATGTGCTTTGCAAAATGCAGATTTTCTGAGCTCGTGTGCAAATTTAATTGACCTGCAGATATGTGTAGTTTTTTCCTAGTTTCCATTATTGTCAGAGTCGTCTTATATTTGTGCAGTCTTTCTCAAATTGTGTGCAAATTTTTGCCTGTGGATCGCATTTTTTTCAAAATTGCGGTAGTTTTTTTTCAGGTATCAAGAAAAAAGTTTGAAGATGAAACATATTAAAAATAGGTTGCGTGCGACTGTGAAGAATGAAAGGCAGTCAAACTTAGCATAATTAAGTTTCGAGTACGAGTATACTGAAGAAGTTATGTTGATTATTTAATTAATAAGTTTTCTGCAAAAAAACTCGTAAAGCATAATTTCCAAGCGAAGTGAAAAATTTGACAAGTAAAAAGCTTAAATTTTCGCTTGCGAAATCTGTCGTGAAAACCCGTTTGTGGAACACGCAGGTATTTCACCAGTCTGCAATTTACAGTTTAAGTGAAGCGAAATTCACGAGTTTACACTCCGAGCGAAGTGAAAATTGGCTGCAACTGACAGAATATAAACGCACGCAAGTTTTTGCTTGCTGCTGCTTTTTTCACTAGCGTTTGCATGCGTGAAAAAAGTGAACACAAGAAAAAGATGAGATCCACAACCTTTCGCGATCGCACAACGATTTCGCTTGATCGAATTTGTCTACAGTTCCTAGCGAAGTGAAATTTTTGCAGGTTGCATTTTTCACGAGCGTAAAAAAATGATCATTTTGTATGAGATTTTCACTTCGCTTGGAACTCTAAATAGGACTTAAGAAAAAATTCTAACAAATTTTTGGTAATTTTTCAATAGCAAATAAATGCTTTTAACTCGTACGATAAAAAACAGTTTTGTTTAATTTTGGGGCCCCCACTATAACTAGGCCCCGGGCCCCCACAATCGTAAATCCGGCCCTGGGTGTATATGTGATTTGTATTTTACCTTCTTGTGATATTTGATTAATATTTAGTGCTTTGACAAATGACTAACTGACTGCGCGTTTCTTCATGCATCAAATAACGTGCAATTTACCGACATTTTGAACGATGCAAACATTTATCGTCAAATTCGAAAAAAGCAAAACACTCGATACTGCTAGGATTATGTAATGAATCTGGATGAATGTGTATGATACATTATCAGCGCAAACAATCATGCAGTGTGTGTATCAGGGGAGAGAGAGACTTATACCAATTTGCTGTTTGATATTTCCAGAGAATATGATTGTAGGTACACATATGCCCACACATACATTCACACACATACGTCCATAGAGACAGACACTGATATATTTAGTCGTATATACATACACAAAACGTTCAAAAGCGTGCTACTGTGATGATATCTCGTTATGCGTAAGGCAAAATGTTCAAAACCACACAAATGTTTAACGCTCGTTCTCTAAATTGTGACGAGTCGGACGAGTAACTTTTCCACCATTTTATAGTACTAATCTGAAGCTTCAAAATGGCGGTGAGTGTAAACTTCCGGGCGTCCCCCTTTTTCTTCAATCCGCAGGAGAAAATAGAGTAAGTTATTGTTGAAATTGCTTTTATCTTTCAAACCAAAAGGAATCTCAGCATACGGCCTTCGAAAAATTTTTAGAACATGATAAGGCCTAAAAGTCTCTAAAACATTGTAATTGGAAAAAAACTCAAACAAAAAAGTTAGAAGCAAAAAACTGAATTTACGGACATTGTCATGCGAAATTTAAGTTCTTTCAAAAACTACAATACCTAGAGACAAACTCTTGTTAGCAAAGTTGTTTGAAATATAATTATCTACAACTTTGCTGAAGACAACTTGGAGTTTCATGCAGAAACAAAGAAGTTACAAATTTTATTTTTACCATAGTAGGCTATGGCTGTTGTTGCATAACACCATAATGTGAGCAATTTCAATACAAGCAATTGCTTCGAAGACAGTAAAGTTCTAAAGTGAAGCACTTATACACTACAGAATTAAGTTCGCGACATTACTATTTTGAACCACTGTGTAGTGAGCCCACTGGTCTACCATCTCGATTTCATCACTCCTAATCGTGGTTAGAGCGTCCTACCCGGGACATCCAGGGATGCATTCCCCGGGTAATTTTATTCAAATTCCGGGATTCTGGAGAATATTTCCTGCAATGAAAATTAATGGTAAATCGAGTTAATCTTTAAGACCATTTTGAGCAACCTATAGACATATCTATATGTTTTGAAAGCCTTTCCAAAAACGGCTAAAAACTAAAAAACCGGTTGAAAAGTGACCGAGTTAAAAATAATAATGTGAGCTTTGGTCCAAAAACGGGGTTTTGCTTTTGACCATAACATCAAATTTAAAGGTTATTTGAAAAACTTAAAGTATGGGCGCATGTTACACTCGATTAGAACTACAACCGTCACTCGGTCACATCAGTAGTTCTTGCAATTTTTTTTTCATTTGTAGCACCGTGTAATAATTTTGCAATAGAAGCCAAAAACATTGTTTCACTTAAAAATATATAACTTAGCCAAATATTGACCGATTTTCACAAAATCACTTCTATTTGATTCTTTATTTAATTTACTTCCAAAGTGCTAGTGTATATGTTGTATTTGTTTTTAAAGCTCTATCTTTACCCTTTCCAAAACTGCTAAAACATTAAATACGGTTGAGAAATGACTGAGTCGAAAAAAAATGCGCTGAGGTCCAAAAAACGGTATTTTGACCATAACTTCAAATTTTGGGGGTAATTTTGGGAAATTTCTAGTATGAGCGAATATTACACTCAACAAGACCTATAACCTACTTCCGAAGTTCTAAATCGCTGTTGCATAGTGTAATATATTCTTGTGGCTAACAGATGAAATTGCTTTAATGCCATTGATAAACAATGTTAAGCAAGCACTTTTTTGTCACGCTTGAGCTCACTGTAGTATAAAACGAATAATAACAAACTCGATAGGTAGTAAGCCAGAAAAAAACTTTTTTCCTTTATTAAAACAATACAACCCGAGTGATGAAAATCTTGTTAGAGAAAAATTAGAATCTCCGGTCCATAATGGGTTAATATTTTTGAATTAAATTTATAAATATTGTTTGAGAATTACTTAAACTTTATTCTGTACTACCTACTTTTATTTTATTTTGACTTATTTAAACTCTGGTTTAGATAATTTTAGCGCTAATTTGGCATATTGCCAGTCAATTTACCTATCATATTCAATCAGTCTAGTTCTAGAAAGAAAAGGCATTATCAGCTGTGGCTTTGTGTGTAGTATTAAAATCATTAACTAAAATTACGTTTTCAAATGTTATATTATTATTTTAATTTTCGATGTCACTTAGTCATGAATAAAATAAAATAAACTTCACCGCAATTGCAAAGTAAACTTTCCCTCAGGCATCGTGTAACTGGCATCCCGGTCATCCTTAAAGCGCCAGAGCGTGCCTATGTAAACACGGAGAAGTACTTCTTCGTTACTCCTCCGTGAGGCTGGAAGCTGCACACAGCAGAGAGCAGCAGCAAGTTTTCCCTTCAGTACATCAGTCGTCGTGGAAATTGGCTCCGATGCGGTCGTGTTTTTCGGGCTCTACCGTCCTTCGTAAGATGCTGCTGTTGGTGGCGCGTTCGTTGTCTGTGCATTCTCCTGTCCACACACTTGTTTAGATTGACTAGTGATAAGGTGATCATGTGAATATGTATATGCTGTGTCATATTGCGGCACAAAGTGGCGATGTTGTGTCTTGTTTTGATTGGCTCTATACTGCCCCAACAAACCGAAATCAATCATCACTTCCGGGGTGCAAATTCATTCAGCTTCCCGATCTTGTTAGTGTGCTTTAGTAGCGGAAGCGGACGCTCTCGCAGCGGGCGAGATTATTTCGGTGGGTGGTAGAAAAACCATAAACATTGGCACCAGCCGTCACCAGTTCAGGTGGTCGTGTTTGTTTGAATGTGTGTTCGTGAATGGAACCAACGCTCGGCTTGGGGAAGGTGTCGTGAAGATTTTCGTTCGAGAGTGCTTCTGCTTCAAATTATCAGTTCACTGTATTTATGGCAAACAGTTTCGGTTACCGGCACTGCAGGGATCTTTTCGTTTCTTCCCATTAGCTTCGGTTTGCTAGCTTGTGAATAAAAGCTACGATTTAAGTAGTGTATATCTGTTCCGGACGACCACCCACGGGTTACTGAAGCCGCAGAAGAAATGCGGGACGAAAGGACTACGCATTCATTTCAGATTTTTATGCGGAGGTAGCATTGAGTGGGATATTTGTTCTTGTGGGTTATTTTGCTACTTATTCCGAAGCGAGAATTCTTTCTCTTTTGTTTCGCACAGCTGTGCGTCTAACGAACAGAAAAAAATGTAAAAATTTACAATGCTAAATTAATTTGAATACAAAATTAACATGATCTGTTAGCATTTCAGAACCTTTTTATACAATAAGAAACAAACCATTGAAACCGAAGAGATTGTGGATTCTCAGAATAGATGCAAGACATTCGTTTTCGATCCGATCCGACCTAACTTCGTTCGAAAGTCTGATCCGGGATCTGGGAACAAAAGTGGTCAAGTGGTCAGTTATTAAAGAGCAATTGAATTGCAAAAACTCTATTCGTACAATGGAGTGTTTTTTCCAACAGAAGCATACCTTCGATGTGCTAGTGAGTTTCTTTTAAAAATTTAGTCCAGAAATGTATTGAATAACAAATATAACGGTAACGCCGGTTTTCACCAAAATATTCAATCTCGATTATAACAGAATTTAAGCTCAATTTCACTGGAACGTGATACTTATTTTAACGAACGCACAGTTCGTCGTCGAATAATTGCAAGCCATATTTTCATGACGTTAAATTGACAAGCAGAGTATCGCTGATATTATTAATTGTTTCTTTCGCCAAGTTTTGGGAAGTTTTCCATTATCTTGGCTCAACCACGCACGGTACGAAAACTTGCGCGGGCTTATTGTTATGACATTTGCGAAGAGCAAGCTTAGCGTGGAAAAACTTGTTTTTCATAATTGTTTTACTCTGCACCTCCATCCCTTCATATCTCTCAGAAACAGTTGTGTTCGGAATAATAGAAACATGACAGGTTGAAAGGGTACCTCTGCTGTTTAAACATTCAGAGCAGATTTGTTGGTTGCACAAAGTATTCAGATAGCTATGTTAAGCGGTGGTTGAGAACTTGAGGGGGACGGTGAAAGTATAAATTGTGATAACATACTTTATTCGTACACACTCTCTAGTTATTTAGTTAAAATTTTGAAAGATGTTTCAAACTGTTTGGATTCTAAAATGTAGAGTGATTTAAGTGACTAACAAAAAATAACAATTAATAAAAGGAAAGACTGCAAGACTGTTACGAATTAAAGAAAGTTTCATCCAATATTGAGACCGATCGATAGCACTGGCGATAGCTGGACAAAGGTAAGTAAGTCGAAATTATTCATTTCATCTTTATATTAGGCAATAACAAGTTCCAATACCAGGGAAAGTGATTGGTTTGTACAATCTCGCAGGAATTATCACCACAAGATGAAAGATGATATACGATGATGGTGTGCTTTTTGATTGATTGATATTGCCTATATGATAAACATGGGGGGGGCTCTGCTGGATTACGATAAGCGCATCACAAGTCAATACTCTTTTACTTTGATTGTTCCTAACGATAAAAACGCACATTTATTGTTATTTAAACTGACCTTGCCCTATGTTCCCGAAAGTAATCGACAATTTTTTCAGACCGATCACTAAATTTCAATAAAGTTATCACAGTTTCAATCATCACCGCTAGTGTATAGCGTATGTTGGACCCACGTCAAAAGTTAATATACTTTAGACGCACCTTTTAGTCTCGGCGTTTCCTCTGACAGAGGCAGATCCGAATGATTAAGGCTTTCTAAGAAAAAGTGTATTGTGCTTTGCTCTTGGGGGGTTTCATCATCTGATTCCACATTCGATTGCAGCAGTGAAGACCAGTGCCTTAGATTATCAATGTTCATTCATGAGTAGATGAATTTAATTAATCTCAGTGTTAGTACATTTATTCTCTGATGCAACTCAGTAACCTATGTTCATTGCGACGATGCGTGAATATCGTTTCTCATATTCAATGACAGAACAGTGGAATGAATATCAAAGGCCTCGTAATGATATTCAAAGAAGCTTCGGTGATTATCAATCCAAGTAGTGCAAATCTGTTCAGACGCTGTACAATGCCCAGTACAGTATAAATGGTCAAATAAGGTTGATTTTGATTTTCACTATTTTGATATGATATTCATTTTTGACGATCAAAATAACAACACGAGTGTTAAAGTTTATCTTGTTGGTGTTCATCGGTTGTTTGGTATCATGAATATCAACGGTCGCATGGGTAGTATGATTATCAATATAAAGACGGCTGAAAATCGCTGCTTTTGAATATCATGACAGTGAATATTCTCAGCACTGGCTGTAGACACGGTGAACTCGGGTCAAAGAACCCGTCTAAACTCATTGCATCGTTACTCCTAGGCTCCGTGAATCTCTGAAATTCGCCTTTTTGCATTTATTCTTATTTATCATTCTACAAATATTTGTCATGAGCTTTAGCGTATCACATAAAAGCTTAGCAAATATTGTGAAGCGGATCCTTTTGTTCGGTCATATAAGGATGTATTTTCAAACAACGATAAAAACGTATGAGGGGAATTATGATTATCATTTAGAGCAAAATCATTTCAAATCGCCTGGAAATACGCGAAAATTTAATCGACCATTTTTGATTTGAATGAAACTTTGCACACGTATTTGGCTTAGCAAACTGAGTATTTTTCACAGGTGGAGAGATTTTTTACACTATGCCTTTTGGCATAGGTTTTATTCGAAGCATTGTTGCCCAGAAACCGTTTGTTGTATAGGAAAACTGTCTGAGAATGAGTTGTAGGGAATTAAAAATTCACCATAAAAAAATATACACTGTACAAAAAAAAATTTTTTTGACCAAAAAATATAAAAATAAACATTAAATTTCAACTTAAAAAATAAATTGAATTTTTTTTTATTTATTTTTAAAGAAACTTAACGTTAATACGCAACTTTTAAAAGAAAGTCCAGGATGGAGAAATGAAAAATATTTTTTTTATGGTAGATTAATTTTTTTATGAAAATTCTAATTCAAAAATTTTTCGAAATATTTGTATTCTGATGATTTTAAAAGATGCAGAGAGTCATTTTGAATCAAAAAGCTCTTGGTAGTAAACATTCTAAAGGCATTGGTTTTCGAGTTATTTCTAATTTAAGCTCGAAAAATTATAATTATTTAGGAAAATACACGTTTTTCTTAATTTGTCCATGGTTCTCCAGCAAATACCATACGTTCATTGGAATGCTTGATCACAAATATACAATTCATTCTTTGACAACAAAACGATTGGGAGAACGATTCTCAAGAAAAGAGTTAAATGTTCTAAGTGATATAAATATATATATATATATATATATATATATATATATATATATATATATATATATATATATATATATATATATATATATATATATATATATATATATATTTTTTTTTTTTGTTTCAGGTGGAAGGGAAATTTGCATCCAAACCCCTGAGGTGACCAACCTCAGGGAGTGTGGGGTTGGTTTGAATCAGTGACCGGACCCACTAAAACCCCTCCAGTCTCCAGCCCATAATACTCCCCGGGACCACCGCTAGGTATTGCTTCGGGGAGCGGCTTTTGTGCTCTGTGCACCCTCTTGGTTCTATAGATCTCTTTGCTAACTTAGCTAACTAACCTGGAGACTGGCCGTTAGCTAACACTGGCGTGTCGGTGGTCAACCTGTCGCCTGTTTTGCAATTCTAAAACTATTTGAGAGGCGGCTGTACAAACCGCCCTCCAAATGGTTGGGTCTTTACACATCCTCCGAACTAGGTTGTCCGGAGTGGTGTCTGGCCCGCTCACTACCATCATGTCGCTCCGCGCATGCACAAAACGAGGGCACACGAAGAAGACATGCTCAGCAGTTTCTTCCGCATCCGCACACTCGGGACACATGGGGGACCCCGCATGCCCGAATCTGTGTAGATACTGCCTGAAGCAACCATGACCTGACAGAATCTGTGTCAAGTGGAAGTTAACTTCTCCATGGCGCCTCCCGACCCATCCGGATACGTCCGGAATAAGTCGATGCGTCCATCTACCCTTTGCGGAATTGGACCATTCCTGCTGCCATCTGATCATCGAGAATGACCTTCTGGTGCCTCGTATACCCCTTGTGTCACGTTGATCGAAGCATTCTACGTCCTCCTTAATGGCTATGCTGATAGGCATCATGCCGGACAGGACGCAGATTGCGTCGTATGACACTGTACGGTACGCGCTCACAACCCTCAGGCACATGAGCCTGTAGGTACTTTCCAGTTTTCGACGATGACTGTTGGTACCTAACGCTTTGGACCACGCTGGCCCACCATACCTAAGTATGGACGAAACCACGCTGGCAAGAAGTTTACGCTTGCTGCCATATACCGCTGAGCTATTGGACATCATTCGAGATAGTCCTGCAGCGGCCGTTGAAGCCCTCTTACAGGCATAGTCGACGTGACTCTTAAATGTGAGCTTATCGTCAACCATAACCCCCAAGAGCTTCAAGGAACGCCTTGAGGTAATGGTGCAGTCACCGACTCTGACCACCGCCTGTTGCTCTAATTTGCGGTTGTTCACAACCGTAACCTCCGTTTTATGGTGCGCTAACTCCAGTTTCCTAGAGTGCATCCAGTCTTCGACCTTGCGTATGCAGTGCACGGCCGTCAACTCGACCTCTTCGATCGACTCGCCGAAGACCTCTAGCGTGATGTCGTCTGCGAAACCGACGATCACAACCCCTACAGGGAACTTTAGTTTCAACACCCCGTCATACATGACATTCCACAACACCGGGCCCAGGATGGAACCTTGCGGTACCCCTGCGGTGATTGGGACGCACTTCTGACCCTCCTCCGTGTTGTAAACTAGTACCCGATTCTGGAAATAATTTTCCAAAATCTTGTACAACGACACCGGTACGTGGATGCTCCTAAGCGCGAGCGCTATGGAGTCCCAACTGGCGCTATTGAATGCATTCTTCACGTCAAGCGTGACGATTGCGCAATAGCGAATGCCCCAACTCTTACGCTGGAGTGCTACCTCTGCCGTCTTGGTGACAGAGAGAATAGCATCCAGCGTGGATCTACCTTTCCGGAAGCCGAACTGGTTACTTGCCAGACCGTTTACACCCTCTGTGTACTTCACCAGTCTGTTGAGGATAATCCTCTCAAGCACCTTGCCCGTAGTGTCCAGCAGACAGATAGGTCTGTATGCCGATGGGT